>NC_143437.1:72838500-73161500 GCF_987193195.1 Phasianus colchicus
AGCATCCTGTGTTAGTCACTCCTCCTCACCTGGTGTTCAGCCACTGGTTCAGTCCGTGACCTGGCAATTCTGCTACACATCCATAAATTTCGTGCTGAAATGTAACTGTAATTTAAAGGCTACTACTTCTTCATTTTTGCTTCTGGGTACATGATTAATCTGTAGTTAAGTAAACTGTAAAAAAAATGAAGTTAAATAAACTGTAAACAAATGTTGTTTTATTTGTTTTTTAAGGATTACTGGCTGAGTTAAATTGTTGTATTTCCCAGGAAAAAAATTATTACAAGTTTCAATTTGTAGTCATATATTAAACAAAAATGTTGGCTCAAGATAAGTTGAAAGTATGCAGTATCTTAAAGCGCTTACATGCCTTACAACAGCAGTGCAGCTGTTGTAATACAAGGTTAAAGAGAAATTTATATCCTGCCAAATCAGTCTGCATTTTGAAAGGTGCTGCTGTTGAAGGAGCCACAAGATAATGCAAGGAATATGTTGAATTAGACTATGAAATGAGCACTTCCAATTAGAAGTGATAAGAAACACAGATTTTCCTCATTAAAAAAAAAAAAAAAAAAAAAAAAATTAAAATTAAAAAAGATGGAAAGCAGAAATACTTTGAACAAAATTACATCTCTGTTAGCTTGAGCTCATAAACCCAGAATGGGAAGCATACTAGCATTTTTATTACAGTGTTGTTCTATAAAACAGTATTGTTTCCATCTGTATAGAAGTGTGGATGTAATTGAGATGCAAAAAATGTTTGGTGCAGATATCAAAATAGAATTCCTATTGTTCTTTCAGCTATTATCTACACAGACTGCACCTGAAGAGCTCTTCTCCTGACAGAATACTTTTCTTGTACAGGAGGTCTCATCTTGGAAGGTTCTTAGAACTGGGAGAAGCAAAGCAAGATCATGGGGACAAGGATATACTAGAAGGTATCGATTTGTATTACATATTCAAGCATTAGTCCCTGGAAGGTCGCCAAGTGACTTCAATAATTTCTGTAATTATGCAGTTAAAACCATCTGCATCATTAAGACATCTAATTAATTCAAAGATCGTATTGTACATGGTGGAAGAGGGATGAACTCCATGCAGTTATTGTTGCTCTTGAGACTGTAGGCAAACTTGACAGCTGATTTATCACAAAGTATAAAGGAATGCTCATGGAGATGGCAAGTGATCAAATACTACAGTTTTCATTATTATAATCAAAATTTTTGACATTAGATTATTGAAAGGACAAAACTCTCCACTGGTCAGTGTCTTTTTAATAATAATAATAATAATAATAATTTAATTCTTCTGACATTGAACTGGATGAAAGTGCTCCTTGAAATAGGTGGGAAGAGGTACTGCCTATTTTGAGGGCTTACAAACTGCTCAAGCATGATTCAGTGTGGAGTTGGAAGGGATAGGTAAATTAATGACTGTCTTGTCTTACTTTCATTATAATAATAGTATTACCAAAAATAGAATAAAAGCTAGAATTTGGTTAGGTCCTTGTAGGACCTGCAGAAAAGGGCCTTGGTGGCACTGGCAATCAGCTCAGGAGAAAATCTATGCACAGTCCCATCGAGGAGTGTGACAGCTGGTACCAATGCCAATTGGGAGCGTAAATTTTGGACACTTTTTATTTTTTTAACTAAAACAAATGCTAAAATCAGGTTTATTTATTTTTGTTTGTTTCTTTTGTTTACTTTTGTAGAACGATATTGTAAAACAGTGCTTTAGATTTATTTTGTTTTTAGTTCTCACTGTTCTAGGCTGTTAGTAATAGGCAATAAATTATAATAAATCTCCGTATTTTGAGTCTGCTTTGCCCATGGCAGTAATTGGTAAGCCATCTCCCTGTCATTATCACAGCCCTTGAGCTCTTTTCCATTATATTTTTCTCCTCTCTCTTCCTTTGAGGGGGATTAAGAGAGCCAAGTGGTGAAGTTTAGCTGTCCATCCAGGGGAAACCACCACAGTGAGAAGTTTTTCTTATTGTAAAGGAAGAAACCATTTCAAAAAGCACATTTATATCTGAAGGAGTTATCAGAGGATTAGGTGTTCTATGAAATATTAATACAAATGTAAAAGTGTTAAAATAAGCATCTCAGCTGTTCCCCTGTAGCCTGTAGAGAGGACCATGGTGAAGCAAGGTGGTTGTCTTGCAGTGCACGTGGTACCATGTGGAACAGATCTCTGTGTCATATTTCAGCCTCTACTCTTGGTTCAAGGGCATCACTTCATGTGATCTTTTAGTATGAAAACTGAAGAAGTGATTAACTCTGGTATCTGGAAGGTATGCTATGGAGCAGATCACTTTTTAGCATAGCTACACAGCATCGTGCTGTGTATGTGGATTGGTCTATTCCCAGGGATGGTTTAGAATATGCTTAAAAAGAAAATGTTCATTTAACTACCAGAAATTTATCAAATGAAAGATAACAATTCATAATCAGTTTTGCAACATGATATCATGTAGAATTGAAAAAAATGAGGCACAAAGAGGTAGATAAATGGAACAGCATAATGTTAGAACTGATACATTTCAGTTTTCTTTCTAAAAATAAACCCCAAGATTTTGATTCTTCTTTGTGATTAAAAGCAACAGATGCCTGAAAACAATTATTTGCTTAAACATCATGGGAAAGATGAAGAAGAAGAGAAGAAAATGAGAGATTATTGTTACTTTTCTTAGTGGGGTCTGAAAGGACCCATTCTCCAGTTGATTCTAAAAGGATAAAATAATGAAGATAATTTAGATATGAAACATTATATATTTTATAGGCAGTATTTATTTGTCTGCCTATTGGAATCAGAGGTCAAATGCACATTTTATCATCTTAGTGAGTGGTTTATAATTTGCTATGAGCTAAAGTATGTAACAATACACTTCAAAAGTAACTCAAAGAAAATGTCCTTCCATTTCTTAATTTATAATGCATCATATGTCAAAGAAGACTAATGGAACTATAAGTGCTAAAATAGTAGGACTACAAATTATCTTTTTGTTTTGCAAGAAAGGCCATCAGGTTTTCAGGGTACTGATTTGACTAGGAAACACATTTTGAATGCACTGCCCTTAAATATAAATCCCCGAATTACGTTTGCTTTTTATCACTACAAAGGAATATCGTTACCTTCTATTCAGAGACTGTAATTCAATGTATTATTAAAACATTTTTTGCAGTACTGATAGCTCACACACCTAGTATTACACCCCTGTTTACTGAACTATTACAGCTGCTTTTCTTTTTGTTATTTAACATGAGAACATCATTACTACTATTTTGCTGGTAAGAAGACTAGAAAATTTTTGGCCACAAGTAGACTAGCTGCAGTGAAACTTTGTTGTAGATCCTTATCTATTTGTTTTTAAGCTGAAAGCTGTTAGTTTAAAAATGAATAATTTCTAGAACTGCCTGAAAACTTCTTTGGTTCTATCTCTTGTGAGCATGTTTTATGCAATTTCTTTGTGCATTGTATTATGTGGTAATAATTTTGATTCCAGGATCAAAATATCAAGATTGCAAGTCAAATGACATACAGCATAGCATCAAAATAAATAATCTAGTTAGAAAGCTGTAAAACTTCTGTGACAAAACAAGAGTACAGTAATTATATATCCTTCTTTAATTATTATTCAGTATTTTCAAATCATTTTGTTTTTCCTGTCAATTAAAATTCAAAAATTGAAATACCGTCTTTCAAACTGAATTTAAAAATCTACATCATATATAGAATTTTTTTAAAAAATAAAGTATCTTTTTTTTTTCTTTTCGAATTGGCCAAATTGTTCTGATAACCTTGTAAAAAAAATGTGCATTTTTGTTTCTTAAAATGAATTCTGGAAATAAATGACAAAGTTTCAACATAACAGTGTTTTATCAAAACTGTACTTTCCAATGGAAGAAGACATTGTCTGGAAAACTATTTATCTGGTCCCTATATTGCCTGAAATCATACCGCTGGCATATAAGTAATTAGAAGATATTTTCTCACAGTCCTATCTGATGGCTTCATTATTTTAATTCTTTATTATTTTCTAAGTGCATTCTCACCTTTCATTATTATTTTTAACACTTCTATTTTGCTCTTACTTTTATAGCTTCATAATATCATTGTAGTAAGATTTTATCAAAAACCAGGTGAGGTGAATTCTGTGTAGGAGATGAGATGAGTTTTTTCAGTGGTACAGGATGGTGTGTTCAGTGGTACAGGATGAGGTGTTAATAGTAGTAGAAGCCGTCACTTACCACAGTCTTCATGGATGGGGAGAGAGCAGGGAATATTGCTTGCTTCAAGTGTCATGAAGTTTTTATTACAAGTGAAACACTGTCTTTCATAACATCATTGGCTGCTTGGCAAAGAAGGCGTTGGAGGCACTGGTGGACAAGATGACCATGAGCCAGGAGATACAGTAAGAAGACCAACACCATCAGGGGCTGCATTAGCAAGTGCTGCCAGCGGGTCAAGGGAGTTGATCCTTCCACTCTACTCCGCATTGATGAGTAGTTGCTTGGAGTGCTGAGTTCAATTCTGGGTCCCTCAGTACAAGAAAGACATGGACATGCTGGGGTGAGTCCAGAGAAAGGTCATGAAGATTAAGGGATTGGAGCACCATTTATATCTGCAGAGGCTGAGAAGGCTGGGGTTTTTGAGCCTGAAGAAGAAAAGGCCTGAGGGTATCTGATCAGTATGCATTAGTACTTGATATAAGGGAATTAAAATAAGGGAGTCAGTCTTCTGTGTAGGACTTGGTGACAGGACAGGAGTCAGTGGGCACACATTAAATTTCACCTGAATACAAGAGAACACATTTTTACTGTTAGGGTGATTGAACACTGGAACAGGTTACCATGAGAGGTGATGGAGTCTTGCTCCTTGTAGATATCCAAAACCCAAATGGACATAGTACTGGGCAACCTACTGTAGTACAAACTTTTTGAGTAGTGGTGCCGGAATAGATAATTTGAAGAAATCTTTTAATTCTGTAATTCAGTGATCCTGTAATAGAGAACTGATAAAACGATTGCTTATTTGTGTATTTATAGTAGACTCTCACAATATAAAAAAATCACCCATAAGTAGTAGTCTTTATCAGATGTGTTTATATTTAGACATCATTAGATTATCGTAAATATTTAAAGTATTATAAATTTATAAATTGATTTCTTAGACTTTGAAAATACACAAGAATTTTCTTTATGGATGAGATGAATCCCACCCCTCACCTTTTAAGGAAGAGTGTCTGAAGTGGTTTTCTTCATCAGTAATTGTTACTGAAACAATAATAAAAATTCATTTTTTGTAAGCACATTTATTTCTGTACAGGTTTGCAGATGCTGTGTTGTCTAAACTAAATGGAACATAGTTGTTTCATGTTTAGCGATAATAATTTTCCCTGACTTGACTCAGGGTTAAGATTTCACGTTGTGACTTCTTCCTTTGGAAATGCTATCTAAAAAATGTATGAGCCACTTCAGGGGCTTTTTTAAAGCTCTCGTATTTTCTAAATATTTTCATTATATTCCACTTGTTTCTATTCCCCCAAGAGTTCTGCAAGAGCCAGCACATTCCATTTCATTTTGTTTTCAAACAAAAACAAGCTACTATTCTGGTTGATAGTCTTTGAAGGCAGAAGAGCTTTTTTTAACAAGGTCTTCAACACCTTCTTTCTCAATCTTGAAAATCTGTGAAAGCTATCAAATAACACAGGTAAGGTTGTTTTCTTTTCAATGCAAAGTAATTCCTTAAGTATGTAACTTGCTAACTCATATGACTGAGAAATACAAGGAATGTTTTTTTTTTTTTTTTTTTTACAAAGTCCTTCTCCCATATGTTCAATACAGCATACTTTTTGCCATTCACTAGCATGCCAGAAGAGACTTGAGCATTTTTTTTCTTTCAGGGCCTGTTGTTGACCTGTGACATAGAAGCAGATTCTTGTACAAGAGAGCCATAAAACACCACCCTGCATCTCATTTTAAGTCAATATCTTCCCCATTAAGCTGTGGGGAAAAAAACGGAATCACAATGAAAATAAGCAAATTACCATGTCATGTTTAGAGTCAGACTCTCTTTTAATGGAAGAGGTACAGCTGAACCATGATGCTCATCAGTCTTCTTGTGGGAGAATCATAATGTTTTTGTTCAGAATAAGGCAATCCATTTTCATTCAATTTGATTCAGCTTTCCTAGAATTAGCTCTTCTGAAGATGCTCCCCAACAGTTCCTGTTGCACCAGAACACTTCAGTCTTTTTCAGTCAACTTTCAGCCTTCCATGTGAATGACAAGTCATTCACAAGTCAAGTAGCCCCTGTTCAATTTTATACTCTGCTTTGGGACTACACTTTACATCATTCCTGACTGTAATGTTGAAGACTATGACAAAGTTAGAAATTTATTTCCCACTTTAATAAGGGAGGATAAAGCAATTCCCTTGCCTCATTTAGCACCCATTTGCCCCTTTCCACCTTTTGCTCCAAAATCAGTAAACCTCATTAATCAAGCATGGATTTCCTCTTGGAGGACCAGTATGCACTGTGTACAGTTGCATGGAGGAATATCCAAAATTATCCATCAAGCATAAGAGTGGCAATAACAATACAGTAATAATACATTACATTCCCCATTCCTAAGAAATATATACAAAAATTGTAAAATTACTTCAAATAATATGTTTTCCATACTAACAAATACTTTCTCCCAAAGTAGGGAAATGCAACTTTTCTGGTCTTTTTTAACAATTTTTCCATTGTTAGGTATATCCAGCAGGATCTTAAATCGCTTTTATTGTATAATAAAACTAATTAAATAATTTATAAGAAAGAGAAAATGTGTCATGATGCCCTTTTCTATCATGATAATAAATAAGAATGCAGTAAATTAATGTTTTATTTTTCTCAGTTGTAAATTAGAATGCCAATTATAGGTAGCATTCCACTAATGTAGATTCTGTACCTCTCTTGCACAAATGACTAAGAAAGAGAATGAGATTATATTTGTTGGTATTTATTTTATACATTTCTTCCTCGCAAGAGATCGTCAATATATGTGTTGTTTTTTTCTTGTAAATTGGAAATTTGCTTTAGCAATATAGACTTTAAGGAGTCACAGGCTAAAGTTCTGGAGCGACTGCCTATTTTTCCTGAGATTATAAAATCACAGTATCACAGAATTGTAGTGACTAAAAGGGACTTCCAGAGATCATCGAGTCCAACCCCCTGCAAAGCAGGCCCCCTACAGCAGGCTGCACAGGTAGGCATCCAGGCGGTCTTGAATATCTCCAGAGAAGGCAAAAACACAACCTTTCTGGGCAGTTTGTTCCAGAGCTCTGTCACCCTTACTGTGAAGAAGTTCTTTTGCATATTGATACGGAACTTCCTATATTCCAGTTTATGGCTGTTTCTGCAGAGCTCCTCCCCAGCAGGTCATGTCCCAGCCTGCACTGTTACTTGCAGTTATTCCTTCCCAGGTGCAAGTGTCTGCACTTGCTTTTGTTAAACCTCATCAGCTTTATTGCTGCCCAGCTCTCCAGTCTGTCCAGGTCTTGCTGAAGCAGCAGCACAGACTTCAGGTGCTCCCATCTTTGTATCATCGGTGTACTTATTGAAGGTGGACACTATCCCCTCATCAAAGTTATTGATGAAGATACTGAACAAGACCGGACCCAGCACCAATCCCTGGGGAACACTTCTAGTCACAGGTCTTCAACCAGACTCTGCACCACTGATAACAATCCTCTGACTCTGCCAGTCAGCCAGTTCTCAACCCACTTCACTGTCCACTCATCTATCCCACTCTTTCTCAGCTTCAGTATAAGGATGTCATGGGAGACAGTATCAAAAGCCTTGCTGAAGTCAAGATAGATGACATCCACTGCTCTATCTCCCCAGCTATGCCGTCTTCATTGTTTTATGATTTTTGGTTAACAGTATTCCACATCATAACATCATGTAATGCACTGGGGGTTTGACTGTGGATGCTCAAGTTCTGGGTCCTGTCTGGAGGAGAAGAACTACATTCCCAGGGTGCTTTGCGGTCAGCGAGCAGATGTGTCACGGAATTAACTAGATCAGTTAATGCCCGTGACAGGGGGCAGTAGGCCCCTGCCTTCCCCACCCCCCGCCTGGGCCCACAAAATGGGAAGGTAGGGGGAAAAGGAAAAAAACAGCGGCAACAAACTATGGAGGTAAACTTATTTTACTAACTATGATATCGGAATGCAAAATAATACAATATAATACAATCTAATTGGAATTGAGACTAATAAGTCAAACAAGATATGAGAGAGAGTTCCCGAGACCGAGTCAAACCTGAAAAAGCTTGGAACGGCTAGGAAAGCACCCTCCAGCACCCACTGCCAGGCAGTAAGAGACCGCCCCCCCCGGAAGGGTCAGATCCCGTGACTTCCGTAATGTATAGGGATAGGTACGTAGAGTTAGAGCATTAACACTTTAATTCCAGTACATGATGTTTTGATGTGGAATATTGAAAATCAAATAAAAAAAAACCAAAACCATGACATTCCACCCCTTATTCTACATCGCTACATCATGCTTTATATATATATATATATACACATACATATACAAACAAACAAAATGATTACAAATGCATCACACGCACACGTCTATATACATATACATAGAATTACTGTCTGCACTCCCCCAGCATCAAGTTTCCTTGTGGTACACATTGAACATCCCCATTTTTCTGCATTACCCACCAAGTAGATCCAGGTCCCTGGGCAAAAACAGTACCGCGGAGAGGTTTGCCCTTTCCAGAAGCTGGAAGAACCCAAACTGCTTTTCCCAACATGCTCTTTACATGTAGAACAGGGACCTTATCTCCCTCTACGGTATGTAGAGAGCTGGATTGGGTAGGACCATCACGATTGATAGATCCTCTGGTATTGACTAACCAGGTGGCTTCTGCCAAATGCTTCTCCCAGTGCTTAAATGTTCCGCCACCCATTGCTTTCAGCATTGTTTTTAACAACCCATTGTATCGTTCGATTTTACCAGAGGCTGGTGCATGGTAGGGAATATGGTAAATCCACTCAATGCCATGATCTTTGGCCCAAGTATTTACAAGAGAATTTTTGAAATGAGTCCCATTATCTGACTCAATTCTTTCTGGGGTGCCATGTCGCCACAGGACTTGTTTCTCAAGACCTAATATGGTGTTTCGGGTGGTAGCATGGGGTACTGCATATGTTTCAAGCCACCCAGTGGTCGCCTCTACCATGGTAAGCACATAACACTTACCACTGCGGGATCGTGGCAGGGTGATATAATCAACCTGCCATGCCTCCCCATATTTATACTTTTGCCATCGCCCTTCCTCCCAGAGTGGTTTGTAAAATCAGCTATTCCATTTGGGATGTAGTTGCTTGTGAAATTAGCCATTCCATCCGGGATGCAAGAGTCAAAATTCATATTAAACATTGCATATAGGTACCAAGATAGGTACCATACAGGCGTCTCCATCAGTGCCTTTATGTAGTTATATACGTACACCATTCCACAACAAGTAAAGATGACATTGATGATTCGCCAGTAGGTCGCGAGAAACACCATAGCTTTTAATCCCTTACTCAGCGTTTCCACGAAAAAGAGTGGGTTCATCGCTGGTTTCTGCTCAAAAAGGGTTAATGAATTGAAACTAACAAGAGGGGGGGGAAGGAAAAAAAAGGCACTACTCAGACTAAGCAGTGCTCAAAGTTTATAGATATCCCAGAATACTGGCAGTACGCCTGGTCTTTCAAGGTCAAGTTTTCCAGCACAAAAACCTGAACTACTGATAATGCTCCCTAACGAAGCTGCTCTCTAAGAGCAGAGAGCAAGATTCGTTCTAAGAGCCAAAAAGCAAAAACCAAAAAGCAAAAGGCAGCTATGCCCGCATTCTCCACCAAAATCTGTCACGGAATTAACTAGATCAGTTAATGCCCGTGACAGGGGGCAGTAGGCCCCTGCCTTCCCCACCCCCCGCCTGGGCCCACAAAATGGGAAGGTAGGGGGAAAAGGAAAAAAACAGCGGCAACAAACTATGGAGGTAAACTTATTTTACTAACTATGATATCGGAATGCAAAATAATACAATATAATACAATCTAATTGGAATTGAGACTAATAAGTCAAACAAGATATGAGAGAGAGTTCCCGAGACCGAGTCAAACCTGAAAAAGCTTGGAACGGCTAGGAAAGCACCCTCCAGCACCCACTGCCAGGCAGTAAGAGACCGTCCCCCCGGAAGGGTCAGATCCCGTGACTTCCGTAATGTATAGGGATAGGTACGTAGAGTTAGAGCATTAACACTTTAATTCCAGTACATGATGTTTTGATGTGGAATATTGAAAATCAAATAAAAAAAAACCAAAACCATGACAAGATGTAACTCCCGGCAAGGTCACCTGATGCTTTCTTCTTCGCCTGCTTTTCTTCGCCTGCGCTTCTCTGTCTGCTCGTCTCCATCTGCTTTTCTTCATTGGCTCAACTGGACTGCACTTCTCACCTCAGCGTTGTGGTGAGGCCTATCCACCTTTTGCACACACTCTCTCTTTCGTTATATTTTGCTGATACTATATTTAGTAAATTAGTTTGTTTCATCTCAGATCGTTGCCGTTATTTTCAATTATTTTGGGGTCCCCTGTTTCCCTTTTCCAGAGACGCAGGTCTGTGGATCCCTCCGCCCTGCTAGTCATGGAACTGGGCCGAACCAGCCTGTAAACTGTTGACATCATCATAGAAAACTACAAGGTTGGTTGAGAATGATTTTCCTTTGTGAATCTATGCTAACTATTCCTGATGACCTTTCTCTCTTCCAATTTCTTAGAGATGGCATATAGATTATTTACATAAAAAAGGAATAGAAGGTTAGACGTCTAAATTAAGTTTTGCTTAAAATATGAACTGGACAAAAATAAGCTGAAAAAGAAAAGCGACTGTTAGAAAAGAAAGCAAGTTTACAAACAAATCTTTATTTGCCTTCTATTACTTTGTAGGGCAAGTCCTTTCTTTCCCACGTACTACTGGTAAAATGACTTTTATCAATTCTCTTGATTTCAGCAAACTCTTGGCAATTTCATTTTAATCTCTTTGATAAATCTCTTTCTATTGCTGGCAATGACTGCTCCCTCCCTCTGCTAATTGCTTCTTCATTTCCCCACTTATCTTGTGGATTGTCTGTATTTTGGATATTCTTGGATATTTATATATATCTTTACTACTTCTCTTTGAACTCCAGATGGTGATCTGAAATGGACACAATTACATACAGGAAAAGAAGTTTAGCAATGCCTTTTAAAATTAAATATAATTTGTACCATACACTGCAAACTGCCAACAAATAAATAAGTTAGGCGTCACTTTTTTTTTTTTGGGGGGGGGGGGGGAGGGGAAGCTCTCATTTCTTTTCATTATTCCTTTCTTGGCACAGTTTTGGAAAATACTCTGTCTAGGTTTCTTACTTCTGCTAGTTGAGAGACAGCTGCAAAGACTGGTGGATAATGGTGGCTATTTTGAAGCCTGGCTGAAGCAGACTGAAGCAGAGGATTTGGAAAACAGCAAGGAAGGGGGGTATATGAATTCTCAGCTACAATCATGATATTCTGAGGCAGAAAGATAGCTTAAGTGTTACCAGACAAATGGGCTTATTGAAAACATAAAACACTGAAGACCAAACAAAAAATAGGAGAAAACTTGGAAAGGTTTTGGGAGGATTGGTGTTTGAGAAGCAACAGAAGAATAAGAAATTTGAATTGAGACTAAAATGGATGAAGAACTAAACAGTGCATTCAGGGACAGACTATTAGTTAAGATTTTTGATGCAAAATATTACAGAAAGGGAATGAGCATTATACCTTGAAAAGAGGAAAATGGGAACTGAGTTTTTCTGTAATTATTACCTTCAAAGAAACATCTTTAAATAATGAACAATTGTAAGTCTTCAAACATTTTTATATTACCTCTGTTATAACTCGCAGTACTAATGAATAGGACCTTAGTCCACTACAAACTTATCCAAATGTATGTAAATTCATGATTTGGCATGAAATGATGTATATAGTAAAAGGAAGAATACACAGTTAATCAGTCCTGTTTTTATGATTTTTTTATCAGTATTCCACATCATAACATCATGTAGTGCATTGGGAGTTAAAGAGCCGATGCTGCAGTTCCGTGGATTGTCAATAGCTCTAATTACCTGGTCTCAGAAGAGAAAAGTGAACTAAAACTCCCAGAAGACTTCATTATTCTGTTTCCATTGTCCATTAGGAGGGAAAGATAAAACTGACTGGGAATCATGAGACTGGCTCTTTTTCTGCTCTCTCCGTTCCATGGCTGTCTCACCTACAGCATTAAAGACTTCAATTTCAGAAACACTCTCTCATTTTATTTGATTCATTAGCTTCAATTCCAGTCATATTGTATTATATTGTATTATCTCACGTTCTACTATTATATTTAGTAAGTTATGTTTTTCCCTTCGCTTGTTGCTGCTGTTTTTTCCTCATCTAGGCCCATCCCCCTACCTTTTCTCTTCCCCATTCCCCCTTTCTCGAGGTGTGGGACTGTGGTTCCTTTGCTCCCTTGTCACAGAACTGAGCCTAACCAGGCCGAACTGTGACATCATTTAGGCAAGGAATTTGCAGGTTTGTTGTGTACAATATTGGTGTTTTTCTAACATGGTATTTATTCTGACAGCTTCAAAGGTGAAAAATAATACAGTATTGAGTTGTCTATAATTTCCTACAAAATGAATCATAACATCTGTGTTGAAAACATTGTAACTGTTATTTTTCAAGAAAGGCATCCTACAACTCTACAATTACTGTTATTTCATAAACTATTTCATAAGACATAAGTAAAGTCAAATAGTTTAATGAAGTCATGGTCCTCTGAGAAGTTGCATGTTGACCCAATGGCAGAAAATCTATTTTATAACAGAGTTTGGTAATGATTTACTTGGCCACTGAGTTGAGTAAAGACAGGCCTAATGTTTTCCTTTAGTATAACATATTGGTTTTCAATATAAATTGGAAATAAAAAAGACATTCTATAACTTGATTACTTTTTTTTTTTCTTTTTAATTTTTGAATCACACAGTGATTATTGTGTAAGATAAAAAGATGATTTTATATATTTTAGCTAGGATGCTATACTGTATTTATCACTCTTAACAACTGACCAACTATCCTTCAGTCATTCAATAAGCTTACAGACAGTGGACAACATTTTTAATATGCTGCTTGTTCCCTTATTCATCCCCTCCCTCCCTTCCTCCCTCCTTTCCTCCCTTCCTTCCTTTCTTTCTTCCTCCCTTCCTTCCTTCCTCCCTCTCTTTTTCTTCTTTCTTTATTTTCCCACAAGAAAAAACTGCGTGTTTGGAACTGTTGTTGGTATTTTAGCTGTATTACTAAACAGTACATTGTCTCTTGTACTAATGTGGAAGAAAATAATGTCAGGAGACTTAGTGTAAGCACTACTCAGCAACAACTAACACATCAGTGTGTTATTAACATTATTCTTATCCTAAATCCAAAACACAGCACCATACCAGCTACTAGGAAGAAAAATAACTATCACAGCTGAAACCATGGCAGCAACTAACAACTGAATTGACTGGCTGGAAGTGCATATTTTCCTCAAAGGAAGAGGCAGGATCTCTCTGTCTTCTGAGTAGCCAAATTATTATGAATTCAATTCTTCTTGTAAATAAGCTATTTCATTTCTTAGCTCTTCTTTGTCACTTGTGTACTTATTTATATTTCTATATACCTTTTCTGAGATGGGGAGATCAGGACCCAACAGTATTTCTCATATGTACTTTGGAGTTTATGTCATGACATGATCATGGTTTTGTGTTTTGTTCTCTATTTTCTTTTAAACATTCGATTTGAGTGACTGACCTCTGTTGAACAAGTAAAATGTTTCATAAGACTCTCTGCTGCCTCTTTCTTTGCTGTTAAATATCTACTACACATACCAGGCAAGTGTTTTCGTTATGTCTATTAGTTTTTTTAAAAAATATTGTTATTAATTCCTTTTTTATTATTTTTCCTTTTGTTTCATTATGCATTTACTGACATAAAATTTTGCATTATATTTCTCCCCAATCAGCTATTACCATGAGATCACAGGCAATTCTTTTTGGTCAGCTTCTCTTTTAATAGTCTGCTCCACTTCCATTGTGGAACCCATAGAATTGCCATTACCCCTTGCTACTATATTTGTAACTCGTTGGTAATCAATGAGAAGCATGATTGCTTATGCATGGCATAGTTTTTCTGTATGTCACTTGAGCAAAACATTGTAGAAGTCCAGATATATTGTGCTGTTCACTCATAATCAATTTTCTGATTTTTTTCTTGTCTTAAACATTCTACAGAAATTCAGTTTCTGATGCATTTGAAAATTTTGTTCCCTTACCAAATTGTTACACCAAAATCTTTCTTAACACATCTATATTAGTATTCTTCTAACTTCTTAGAACTTATGCTCTATATCTCATAATCATAATTATGTGATAAATATGTCTACTTTCTGAATGATGCTTCTTGACTTTTAATACACATTTATACATTTAACCAAATCTCTGAAGTAAGGCTGGTGCACTTTTCAAGATTGAATTGATAATATTCATTTACTTTCAGCTTCTAAATAAGTGCTTGATGAATCTCTACATTACTCACATTTTTATCTAATCTTCTAAAATCTTTTTGTGTAAAAGCTCATTTTTATAGTTCCTCTTTTTATAATATAATGTGAATATAGCAGATGATTTCCTTAAGTTTTTAATTTCTCAGATGATACTGAATATTATTATGATCTTTAAGTGTAGCATTCTGTAGCAGATCATACAGAAGATTGAAAACTAATCTCACGTCACTTTCAGGGATGCTAGACATAAATTTCACATCACAAATTGAAGCAACTATTATTCAATCTGCATACACCAACTGAATCTTTCATCTGTATTGTCTCTGAATTCATAGCATGCTAGCATCATTGTCACCAACCTGACAATACTGCAACCTTCAGTATTTTCCTTTATCTGTAATGTTATGACTTTTATACATTTAGTTTTTATGGCCCTTATTGCAGATGATTTGTAGTTAATATGATTTGTGTACCTCTTTTCTTCTAGTCTAAGCTGTTTATAGCCTCTATGATTTATACCCTGTCATCCAATTGATTAACACTGTCTATTAAATTTCTGAGATGCATAAAAAGATGAATTTTAACAACTGTTATATAAAATCCTTAAATGAATAAATGATAAATCAATAAAGTATATAGGCTTTGGTCTAAATAAACAATTCTAAAATCTTTGAAAACTGGATTTGATCACTGAAGCCTACGCTTTTTCATTTATTGCTTATCTTAACTGAACAATTTTGGTAGACTAACAGAATAGTTTAACAGAATAGTTTAGACAAAGTAAAACTGTCAGTCATAATGAAAATAATTTCTATGGCTAGTCAAGATTTTCTTTCCTTTATTTGTTCTGTTTCAACTAGGGGAGTTGTGATTTCTCACTCTAAAAGATAGCTTTTTCTAATTTGTATTCTAGTAAAATATGAACATTAAGGATTGATATTGCTTCTACGGTGCTTTCCTTTCAATAATAATTGGTGGCAGCTCTGTCTGTATATCTAATCTATATATAAAACAAAATCCTTTATGGTAGAAGCTACAGCTTCATTGTGTAACGATATTTATTAATCTTCCCTAGCAGTATGTTAGATATTTCACTTGTATGAGGCATCATTTTTCCCCAGGTAATGGAGTTTCTTGATTGCCTTAATATTCATGAGTGCAGAACACTAACAATGGTCTGAGACCTCTCTGAAGTAACTTAATCTGGACTGAAATCAGCTGTTTCATCATCCAGAGAAATTTAATTTAGTAATGATGCATTCACTGTGAGAAACTAGATTGGCTGAGAAATCATTAAGAAATATATTTTTTGTTTCTTGTGCATTAAGTCAAAGCTTTCATATACAAAGCCATTAATCTATTCCTACATTTCACATGACTGCTATGTATATAATGTAAATTATATTCATTCACCCATCTAATGCCAATAGTCACAATATCAGTACAGGTATAGGCATCAGCAAATTCACTTTAACATGTGCTTGCATCTGCAATTTTACAGAAATATTACAAATATTATAAATGTTGTTCTGAAACTGTTATGTGGAATCAATTTGGAACCACTCATGACAGAGATTGACTTTTTGTTTTTTGCCAATATGCCAATATTTTTTTGTATGTGCATAGAATATTTTATTACTTCTGAGATTATTATTAAGAAACATGTGCCTGCAAAATAGTAGTCAACATCAGAACGACTAGGGTTTACACAGTACATTTTTGTATCAAAGTAGAAGTCTCTTGTATCCCTTAAATATTTTTCAAGCAATGCAAATGATTAAGTATGCATATTTTACCAGAAAATGCAAATGAAATAATCCACATATCCTGAGAAATTGATTTCTGTCATGCTTTGCAGTAGACATGCACTTACTGCAAATTATGCTTTGTAAACAAATGTGGTTAAGTATGTGTTAAAAGCAATGGCACTCTTTACAGCTTTTTAATAATAACTCATCAATTGCTAATGCACTTGCTTTAATTTCTCTAAATGCTCATAGATGATATAAAAAAAAATCCCCCTGAAAACCAACAACCCAACAACCAGTAGTTCTAATACTGATCACAAGGAAGAAATTCCTAAGGATTTGAACAAAAACCAGCCAACCAACCAACAAACAACACCCACAAAGATTTAATTTTGTCAGTTAAACTCTTTTGTTCACATTATTTTGTTTAACTAGACTGATAGCTTCAGTATAGAGAAGCCTGAATCAAAGAATTCAACATAAACATAAATGTCTCATTGGACTTGTTGCAAATTTCTAGTGAAGTTGTGATCTCGGTGAAAAATTGCAGGAGGATTGTTTATCATCATAAAGGGTATTGAAAATAACAGCACACTGATTTAACAAGCACAAAGTAAAATGGGAAAAAAAAACGAATGGCTTCTATCATTTTAAGATAAAAAATACTCAAAATACTATACGTGGAATTAAATATCCATATCTGGATAGGTAATGATTGCTTCCTAGATTGGCATTTTGGTAATTAAATGGCATCTCACTATTCCTGCAAAACCTAGTGAAAGTGAAAAAAGATTTGTTTCTTATTCACTCTTATTACTTCTAATCTGAAGATAAACCACAACAAACAGCCCTGAAAATTTTGGATTTCAAGTCACATGCAGCAGTTTGTTGAACCACGAATATAACAGCTGTTACTAAAGTGCTGTTGCATTTCTTGTCCCTATGAGGAGTCCAAGGTGACTTGAGTATGACTACAGGTGGAATTTGCAGTGAAGCTATAAATGGAATCAGAAGTCTCCTATTTCTGGACTTGTGTACTGTTCAGTGGATCATATTTCATAAAAAATCATTTAGGTGCATTAGGCGTTTCTTGTATTGTACTCTTCTTATTACTTCCTCAGCCTCTGCGAGGGTGGAATTTGTTAGCACTTCCCAAAGTACATTTATTTTGTCTGGTGTGACAGTACTGAAAACAGAATTGCATTGATTTTTTCCCCCTTTTGCCAACAGGAGAAGCATACTGTATACATACTGGAACAACAATATGAGTCATAACCAGATTTGTAACCCCTTCACATTTTACCTGCCAAGAAAGTCAACTTAGGAAAACTCATTTGCATTAAAGTATTTGAATTGTTGTAACTAGAAAGCTTGACTGCTGATGTATATTCAGACTCTTCAAAGGCATTGTTCTAGGAGGAGCCTGGCTTATAAGTTGTGACTTGTCTCTCAGGCTTCTGACAGAAACATTATGTACAAAAGATAAAGCCCTGTCATACTATTTTACACAGGAAAAGGAAAGAGAGAAATCAGATGCTGAAAATGTTGATGCAGACTGCAAGAACAGAGATGTTTGTAACACCAGGCCCTGGTTCGTGCTGAAGTTGAGGATACTGTATCAAAACCAATTCTTTAGAGAATATCTGAGAATCCTGATACAGGCAGACTTGAAGGCTGTGTTTTCTGGCTTCAAGGTTACACTGTGGTGGCTGGGTATTGTACTCCCATATTGCTTCATATGTCTGCATGCCTTCTGATGAAGAAGAGAACAGAAATACATTTGGGACCTCAGATCTGTGAGACTGACAATTTCTCATATTCTTTATATGCCACAACCAAAGTACTTCCTGGTCTTATGCAAAATACTAAAATTTGAAAGTCCTGATGTGCCAAACAGTAGGTAAAATCAGAGTGATTCCTGTTTGTTCCCTAAGGTGTCTGCAGCCTTATCAGAAATTAAATAGCAGCTGTGTGATGTGTTGAGCAGCAGCAGTATGCCCAAGGACCTGAGCTAGCATCACATGTTCTTCCTTCCACAAGCTGTATGCATGGAAGTATTATGGTTCTGGTTTCATGGCTGAAGTGAAAAGCCAGGTCCCAAGGGAGCTACTCCTGCCAGGGAGAGGGGAACCACTGCATTTCACTTGGCCTCTGTGGTGAAGTGGGAAACAGCAGCGTTCCTTCAGCAAACCTTGCGCTTGTGTCCCTTTGGGTGGAGAAGAGATGGAAGTCAGCTCTGTAGCTGGGATAGCAATCTAAGCTCAGAAGCAATGCTGTTCTTATCATATTAGAAGCAATCCCAGCTGACAGAAGTGATTCTTCAGGCTTTAGGAAGAAGTGCTAAGCAAGAATGTTTGCTTCAAGGCAGCTTTCTAAACTTGCTTTTATATAACTCCTAGCTCATGTATTAGTTTGGCATGGTGTGCTTTAAACAAGATTCCACACTTATCAGACTTATATTAACTAATACGGTGAAGTCTAAACAAGTTAGGCAAATGTGGGACGAAAACAAGTTTAAATATATAGGATAGATGTAACACAATATGCTAGGAATTTGCTTATTTAGGTATGACACTCAATGTAATAGTATGGAGACTTCAGCAGTGTAAGTACAACCCGGGTTGTATCACTTAGAATCATAGAATTATTTGAACTGAAGGGACCTTTGAAGGTCATCTAGTCTAACTCCCCTGCAGTGAACAGGGAGTGAATTTGACCCAAAGGTGTTTGCTAATGTATTTCCAAAGAATGCATCCAAAGGGAGCCTGGGGAATGAAATGTGATGGCGAGAAAGAGTGGAAGAGGAAATAATTCAGACTTAGATGCATAAAATAGTCCTGCTTTCATAACTTAGAGTGGAGAATGCCTCCTTGTCCAAGATACTGTCCTGGTTAACACAGATAGCAATGGTAATGCTCAGTGTTTTATAGTAAACATGTATATATGCTAGGGATAAAATACAGTATGAGATATTTGTGGTCATAGGATAGAGGAAAAAACAAATTCAATGCTGTATATGCATTAGCTATATAGTATATTTTTTCTTCAGTAATTTTTGATATGGAGGCTTTCTTTTTGATTAGTAAATTCTGCACACATAAAGATTCATTTTAATATCACGAGCAAAAATTACTTTCAGGCAACAGGGCTTTTTTTTCCATATTCTCTGAATTTTATCGTGTCTGTGGTATTTTAAATGAACTCACACAGCATGACATCTGACAGCATATATTTTCTTAAGAATCCAGAAATTGATAGACACATCCAAAGTATCTGGTGAATTTTTTAGGACTTTCTCTACGTATTAGACTGTGTAACTATTTTGTCTGCCTTTTCAATCTCCTTTCTATGTCTGCTACCTGTTCAGCTCAAAAAATAAAGTAAATCAGCAAAATCTGGACAGTGTGATGTTTGCAATACTAGGAAAAAAAAATCAAAAAACAACTAGTCTTAAAGAGCAAGGATAATTTCTGAAATGAGAGAAAAAAGCAAATGCATCTTCTCTGATGTACTTTGAGTAGCGTAAATAAAAAAGAAATTAAATCTCAGGAGATGCTTTTAAGATTGGAAAAATTCTTATCTATTGTTTAGGGTGGGATAGAAGTTGGAACCACTTGTATTTACTTCAGTGTAATATTACTTAAATTACTTCAGCTCCTCATGTAAGGTTTCACAAAGTTTATTAAAAATACATCATGCTTTTTCTTAAGGGAGTTTCTTAAAGTCTCCAAGGGTCAATTTTTTTTTTTTTCTTTCTATTTCCTCATTCTATTACCACAGTGAATTCCCTGAGGAAATATGCATGAAAGCTTACTTTATAAAGCTAGGTGACAGATAAGGTTATTTTGAAGGGTTGTCTCTTTTTTTTTTATTTTTCCTCTTTAGCAGCGTGAAAACAGTGAAATGTTAAATATAATTTATGATAGTTCCTTGATAAATACTCTGAGTCTGAGTCTGTCCATGTAATTTCTCAGCTTTGGTAGATTTTAAGAACTTTTTTTCTAATTCGTCACAGGAATGAAAGAATATGAAGACATTTTTAAAGAAATGCACATTCTCCAGAAAACTACTTGGAAATCAAATATGCTTAGCTCATTAACTGTAGCAAATATATATATATATTTGTTTGCAGAGGTGTCAATTTTCTGCATCTGTGTACACTTTCATGTCACTTTAAAGCTATTTGAAATGCAATTGAATTCGCTAGATTACAAGATAAAAAAAATAATTGGACAGAATCAGCAAATGTGCATTTGAATTTCCATCAGGAAAAGTAAAGAGCTTCAGTTACAAGAAGTAGGTAGTGATAGTGGAAAAACAGCTGCTTACTGTTTACTTTAATTAACACAGTTGGAACAGCCAGCTGATAATTAAAGAATAATTAGTTTTGAAAGTGGTTTAATCACTATTTTGATTATCAATAATTGAATACAGAGATTCCAAAAGGGAAACTGAAAGTTATGCTATCTCTGAATACCTACATTTTAGCTTTTAAACCACAAAATTATCTTAAAACACAAATTATTATTGATGACTGTGTTGTTTGTTAAAATGACTTTCTATGACTTTCCATAGTTCTAAACACTACTCTTGAAACCTCATTTCTGGTTCTTTCAATTTCTTTTATGAAAGAAAAAAAAAAAGAAAAAGTTTTTAATTTGGATGATTTTCTAAATAATTAACCACCCAATATTGACATTTCTATGCTTAATAAATAAATAAATAAATAAATCTTTTTTTACTACAGGAAAAAGAGGTTTGTCTACAGCCTGAAGCCAAACAGGTGATGTAAGTGACTTTGACTTACAGCCAAACTGCAAAGGTAGAGCTGTACCCCAAAGATTAGAAGGCAATGCCACATCCAATCATAGAAAATTGAAGATTTCACTGCACCGTGAGTAACACATTTCAATAAATAAGACAATTAGGCTGCACTACATTTTCTTTGAATTTTCTGTGTTGTTGCCCCCTTTCTCTCAAGAACATTATGCAGAATTATGCTTCTTGGAGGAGGAGCCATATAGAATTTTGAAGCCAGTATAGACAAGCACAGTTTTTCAGGTCCCTTGAGACATCACAGAGGTGTTGTGTTTTAACGAGTCTATGGTTCTACAGATTCATTTCTTTTCAGCATGGAAACCTGACTGATCAGCTTCAGGTTTTCTACCTGCTGTGGTATTTGCTAAGAAAGTAAGTCTGTCAGAGGATACATGTTTAACTGTGAATTGCTCAGCTATTCTTTTAAACTCTTCTTTATCCTTGCTGAAAGATCTGCTCCGTTGTTACAGTAAATGTATGTAATATAAACCAGAATGTAAACAAGTAGTCCAGATTTGTTATCCCATAATCCTTTATTTCATTCCTGTTCTCTCTCCTGTCTGTTTTTTGTTGCTATATCTTTTTAGCGTGTTATCTTTATTTGCCTCATAATTTAGCTTCACTTCCTCTTAGACATTACACTTTCCCCTTGCTGTTGTGACTGTCTTAACTATACAATCCCAGTATCTGTTTTTGGGGGGTGAATTTAAGCTTCTTGTTACTCATCTTTTCCACCTAGTGTTTTCTTACATTCATATTTCACAACTTTGGAGTTCAAATTTGTGTATGGATTTCCATCTTCAGAAATTGAAAGAGGTCATTGTGAACAGCATTGATTTTCATGAACAAAATCTGTAGAAATTTAGTTTTTTTCTTGCTGACAGTCTGGATAACTTAACATTTAAGAAACTGTTCTTTTGTAAAAGAATATCTGATGTATACATTTATGTAGCTTATCCTCCTTTTCATTCTTCTAGCTATATGATTCTTCTCTCTATCCACACTTGTGTTTTCTTTTTTTTCTTTTTGAGCATGATGATTGAGATAATAGACTTTTAATAACTACTGCCTTTCAATAAATAAAAATAGTAAAAATCTCCATAATTGCTGAACTGTCATTACCAGCAAGGAAGCATAGGGATGGGTAGTCAAAAATTGAATTCATTGAACAGGAAAAAATGTATATTTTCTTATTATCAGTATTCAGTGGGTAAGTTATTAAAAAAAAAAAAAAAGAAAAAAAAAAGAAAAAAAAAACATAAAAGAAAACAGTTTTGCCATACTGGGTTTATTATGCATCCTAGACACTTGATTAGATAGAAATGGTAGGTTTCTTTGCAGACTGCAGACTGTTATTAAAAAAAAAAAAAAAAGAAAGGATTATATAGAATGCGTTCAAGGACTGCTGTGAAAATAATATCTCCCATTTTATTATCTTGGTCCACAACATCAGAGGCGGATGTTGGTGATACAGTGGTGTGGCAGTAGATGTGAAATCTTCACACCAGTATTCCTTTACCATTTTGTTGCTATGTGACAGATGGCAGTAGAGGAGCAGTCTGACTATATGGCATCTCACATGGAAGTACATATGAAGCAATGGTATGTCGCTGAATTCCTCCATGCAGAAAAAATTGCACCGATTGATGTAGATTTACACTTGCTGAGAGTTCATGCAAACCAAACAGTGGATGTGAGTACAGTGAAGTGGTGGATGATGCATTTCAGCAGTGATGACAGCATTGTGAAAGACGAGCCATGTTCTGGATCAAGAAGCACGGGTGTCATACCACCAAATGATGAGTATCTTGATCAGTTCATCCGCATATATTTGCTAAGGTGTGATGATGTTGAAAAATATTCTTTTGTAGCTGAAAATTTGCTCTATCAAACAGTCTTATTGTGCTCTTTGTATCCATCGTAGTTTCCACTGAAATAAAAAGGAGGCATTACTTTCAGAGCAATCTCTGTAACTTCAGTGGACTAGAACTCAGCTATCTAACCTCATGGATATCTCTGGTCATATTCATGCTGTCTTCTTAAGATTTATATTAGGCTGTTGTGCCTAGTATGTCTACAAAGTACATGATCAAGTTTCAGTAATAACACTATTACTCATTAAAGTAGTCCATTTTATTTATTGGTCCCAAATGTTCTCTTTGATCCTAATGTAATTTTTTTTGGTTAAGTTATTCTCAACAGAGAATCCCAGAACAGGGTTGTCATTAACTATGTTTTCTGAAGAAGTCAACTGAAAAATGATTTAATATTCTCCAAAGTTGCTCTCCAGAAGAAAATCTGAGAATGGAATATTTCAATAATTCATATTAAAGAAATATCAGCTGCTTAATATAATAATATATAATGTATTTTGATAGATGTTCTGCATATGTTGTTGAATAATGACACTGGCTGCAAGTGAATGTGTCTTACTCCTGTGGCTGTTGCAGACACCAAGGTTAGCAAATTTATTAACTTCAGCCCTTCATTAATGCAGAGTGGAAAAGCATTTTAACTCGGTGATGCAAAAGTAGAATCAACTTCAGAAGGACCCTAGAAAAGCCTGAGAAGGAGATTTCCAGAATTACATGAGGTTACGTGAAATTGTTGTACAGATTGACGGTGGTTTTGTGTTTGCCAGCAAAAGAAGCCAAGAGTATCAAAACAGTTATGAATGTGACAAGACATAGAAGGTGAAAATAAAAACTTACATAATGCTTTGATGTGTATGCTTGCTGCGTAGCTTGCTTATGGCCACCTGTAGAATAACTTGGATGCCTATAATAAATTTAAAATTTTGAAAATAATTTTCAGTGTTAAGTAAAAAAAAAAAAAAATTACAACCTTCTTTATCACTGCACAGTTGCAGTAATTGAAGAATTTTTCTTTTTTCTCTATTTAATTATGTTACAAAACTGCAGCTTTCATAGCAGTAAGATACAACCTAGTAAATATCCAACTCTTGTTTTAATTAAAGCTTGTAACCGGAACTTGTTTGGAAATTCTAAGATCTCTTAACGTGTCCTGCATTTCTTTGTCCCTTTTGTCACTCATATTAGTTATTTATGTATGGGACTTAAAATAAATGTATTAACAAACAAGTAAGTAAGTAGACAAAATGTTGAAATCAGACTATAATCATTTAAAAAGCAATAAAATGAAAATTTGAGTGAAAGAATGAAAGGGCAAGGGGAAGAGGCAAGAGAATATGCTTGGTTACTTATAGCATGAACAAATATACAGAATTTGTATGCCCTTTTCTGAATAATTCAAACCAGCAAAGTAGAACAGCCAAAACGTTATGCTTATTGTTTGATTTAGAGTGGCCAAAAAGAAAATCTCAGCATAATCAATATAAGTGGACTATTAAGCTGAGGAGGACCTTTCAAAGTCATGTTGTTTACTAAGCAAAAGCACTACTCTCTGTTTTGTTATCAATTTTATTTGCTTTATTTGGCGTTACTTTCCAAGGAGTCACTTGCCAGACATAACTTAAACTCATAAACTGTATTATTTATTATGAGAAAGAGGTTAGCTTTTCAATTTCTGAACTAATTGAGAACCTTGTGATTTTAACTGGAATTATTTTGCTTCCAGCTGTAAGCGCATATTCACCTATGTGACCTTTCCAAGAGTTATCTTTTACTTTTCCTAGATGAGTGCATACTGACCTTAAAATCATGTCTAAATCTACTGCAGCAGTACTTCTTACAGCATAAAAGCAACACAGCACTAAAATTCTCATGGCTCTATTCCTCTGTAATAGATTACGTCATGTGTTAAATTAAGCATGAAAAATTGTTGCAGAATGCATAATTGGAATATAATTGCTTCAGTGCATACCTGCCTAAAAATGTATTTGCCTTTAGTGATGTGCATGGATTTATCTAGCCTAATAATCTCCTCTTTCCTTGTAATTGGCTATCCCGCAGCTTTAAGTACAGTGAAGCCTGGGCATTTTATATTAACATTTTCTAAACTGGAAGGTAATATGAACATGCATGACGAAACCTATATCTAGTGGTCAGATGAAGTCCATTGCATGTGCTGAACATTGAAAATAACTGTTTGTTTTCTTCAATATTGAGGAGTGCGTATGAAATGTTGATAAGGCCCTCCTCAGGTAGGAAAAGGGTGAAAGTGAATTTTGAATTAGAGAACACGTCTACAGAAAAAAAGCAAATAAACTCAGCGTTTTAAATTGGTGCACTCCAGGGTGTTCTGAAATATGGAACATCAGAAAAAAACAGTAAAGAGCTAAATGTAGCTGTAAGGCAGAATAGCAAATCAGGTGAGGTAACATTTCATACTTAGAATTAAAACTGAAAGTGTGTATCTATCCAGTTAAGTCAGTGGTAAGGGTTTGGGACCGTATACCATTTGTCAGCATTGATTCCAGTTAAAATCTGAGCTTCCCCTTGTAAAGAGTGGTGACTAATCAATGAGCAATTAAGAGTAGAAGACCTTGAAATGAACTTACTGTCGTAAATCTGGTATTGAGATGGTGCAGGCAAACTGCCATTAAACCACTTAGACTAGTGATAACATGCTGCAGGCAACATCATTTGTTGCTCTTCTAGGGTTGACTGTGGTACAAATGGCTTTAGGATTAACGTCTTAAATTCCTGGGACAACCCTGTGAAATCTGAGAGTAAATGAAGGTCTGGAACTTGCTGTCCACTATAACCAGCAACTGCAACTCCCAGCTTTACAAATGATAGCTTAGAAAAGATATTAAGTCTTTAAGGATCAAGTATGCTTGAAGTTACTAAATATAAAAGCAGAAAATGTGGCAAATGTATGAAATTTAAAGAGAGCAGTAGCAGAAAGTGCATATGTTGCTTTGCCTATAGGTGCTCTAACTGTCTTTCATTAAGTTTAACAGGGAAAATAGTCCAAGTGAGCTTTTGAAAAGTGCCATACATAGAAACATTGTTCTCATAATAATTTAAGGTATTGTTAAACAAAAAAAGTATCTTGTCGCTTCAAAGAATCTGTCTCGCTATGACTAAATTGTCTTGTTCAAATAATGTGCTCCTTAAAAAAAGAAAGAAAGAAAGAAAGAAAGAAAGAAAGAAAGAAAGAATAAATAAAAATTCTTCACCAATGCCTAATTAATCCTGTGCCTGATGTCACTTGTTCCTGGAGTCATGTACCTACCCAGGTAGGACTTAATACTTACTGAATATGTGAATTTTCTCCCAGGCAAAATATAAGCAAATTTATTCCTCAACATATATTGGCTTTAACAATTTACTACAAAAACTATCCAAGCTAATTTAGAAAGTGAAGCTATGAAGTATTGTTGCACATGATTATTGAATAATTGATGGCTGAAATCACTGTGCTGCCTGCATGCCTGGATATTTGTAATTCCTTCTCCTTTTCTTTTTTGTTTTCCTTTTTATTTTCCTTTTTTCTTTCTCTTTTTCCTTTTTTTTTCTTCTCTGATCTGCAGTTCTATGTTACATCCAAATTTACATTATATGTTTTATGCATGTGAGATATTTGTTCTTTGTTTTAAGGCTTTATTGTTATTTTTTTAATGATGTTTTACCTGCCTCTAAAGTTTGCATTTCCTTGACTAATGAGAGATGAGCTGTGTGCAGCCCTGGGGGTCACCAGCGTGACTCTGCACCCTCATTTCTAAGATCCTGTTGTCTGTGCTCTGTCTTGTATCTTCACTTTGCAGACCTGTGCTATCATTTTTTTGCCTGTGTTCCTCTGCACTGTGTCATTACTCTGGAGTCATAAATATTCCATTGTACACATAACAACATCTTGTTATGTCTCTCTATGTAAGAATTAGGTTTGTAGCAAACAATTATACAGCAGTAAACAAAAAGAAATGGATTAGGCAATAACTAACATGTCATTTGTAAAATTGCTTGTTCAGCTTAGCCAGCTGAAAGCAGGCCCCAGTCAGGCTGCAATAATTTCAGATAAAGTAAACCCAGCAAGTCTCAGCACTGAGGGCTTGCAAAGATAGTGTAAGGCTGGTAGTGGTTATGGCACTATTGAATTAAAGGACTAAAATGTATGTTACTATTATGCTGAAATGCCACAGATACCTACTTTTCCACACAGTTTATACAACCAAAAGGATTTTCTTTAGCTAACTTTTATTTAACTCATCTTTGCACACATAATAGCAGATACGACCTCTTCCTAATATTCTTGGGCATAAAGCTACAATGACAAAAACAACTTTGATGATTATAAGTACTGGTGCAATTTCCCAGTTAGTATACACACACCTACCCAAAAGAATTTGTACTCCTTTTAATGATGTATACAAAAGATTTTTTTTTTTTTTTCCTCTTAGGGACATGTTTTTTGGGGAATGTATCAGTTTGTCACACATTGGGAACAGTCACTGGAAGATTCTTCATCGGACTGATGGTAAATTTATTACTGAAAATCCATAATCACATACAAAATATCACAGGAAATTTGCAAATCTAAGGGTTTAGATTTGTTTAGTATCTTAACAAATAGTAGCTTCAGTAGAAGCTATTAACGTATACTGAGACATAACTACTTTCACAGGTTTTTGACACTGCAGTTATATACAGAAAATTGGCTTGAGCTCATGAGCAAATCAAGTCCGCTCTATGCGTTGCTGTTCAGTTTGTTATTTTCTCTGGCAGATAAATTGCAGTCTCATACCCTTAAAGAGGGTCGTCATCCTGAAGGAAACAAATATGTGTGGTTTCTCTGTGAGGTTTCTCTTTAATTGGAAAACAAGTATGTGTGTTGACAGGTTTATGTGCATTCGGAATTACAGCATATGGTGGTACTGATAAGAACTTGTAATACTTTGTCTAAAGACCTCATATCTTCATGGTACGTAGTGCTAAGAATCTGTCATCCCAAACTTGTTTTGATCTTTGGTAGGTAAAGAAGTGAAACGCAATATTGGAGTTTGAATGATAAAACTCATGAAACCTTTTTTTTTTTTTTTTTTGCCCCCAGACAAGACTGGTGGGAGGGAGAAATGAAAAGGGCAATTTATGCTCTTCTGTGACATAAAAAATAATAATACAAAAAATGTAGAGAATTTATTTACACATCAAATAACATTTTTTTATAGCACTGATTTTTAGGTATCTTTGGTTTAACACTGTCTCTTTATCTTAATATATCTGTACCAGCTGGTTCAATAAGAGTTACTGCATTTTTCCTATATCTATGTTGAGCTCTGTTGAGAATAGTGACACTAATAGTACAGCTGTGTCTTACAAAAGCTTTTTGTCCAGGTATTAGTATAGCTTACCTGTTCCTCCTAAAAGGAATGCAGTCAGTAAAAACTCAATTTAAAATGCAGGCAAAAAAATTTCAGGCTTAATTCAGACATTTATGGACTCATCAGCACATTTATAATATTGAAAAGTTAATCTCTTATACTGTGTTATAACATAATCATGCCAAATGCTGTAGGTAAGAGGCTGTCAGCAGTTTTAGTCTAAATGTCAATTTTCTGGATATTACTTAGCCTTTGCTGTTGGAGCCAAACAAAATAGAGCAGATTGAAACTGCTGCTCTGTAAGCTCTGGATATCTGAGATGTGCCTGCTTAGAAGCTGGGATAACAATTGTTACTGCTTGGGTGGCTTTGGGCTGGAAGTGTCTGTGAGAGAATGACAAATGGGTATCAGTAATTTTGTCCTTGATGCTGTGAGATATTGAGGCTATTCCTGAGAAATCCTCAAACCCTTTAGAAACTTCCTGATTTCTCCATTTTCGTGAATGTGCCAGTCTTTTGTCTTTTGTTTGGTTGTCAGGGTGGTCTTTTGTTCAGGTTGAGTGGATGTAAGCAGGGTTGACAAAGATGCTTATAGAATCATAGAATCACAAGGTTGGAAACAACCTATAAGATCATCTAGTCCAACTGTCCTCTCATTACCATTGTTACCACAAGCTACTAAAACATATCTCACAGCTCCTCATCCAGATGCCTCTTGAACACTGCCAGGGATGGTGACTCCACGACCTGCCTGGGCAGACCATTCCGGTGCCTGACCACTCTCTGAGAGAAAAAGTTTTTCCTCATGTCTAACCTAAACCTCCTCTGATATAACTTGTGGCCATTTCTCTGGGTCCTGTTCGTCGCCGTCAGGAAGTTGTAGAGTGCAATGAAGTCTTCCCTGAGCCTCCTCTTCTCCAGACTAAACAATCCCAGCTCCTTCAGCCGCTCCTCATAAAACTTGTGCTCCAGACCCCTCACCAGTTTGGTTGCCCTTCTCTGGACATGCTCCAGGGCCTCAATGTCTTTCCTGTAGTGAGGGGCCTAAAACTGAACACAATACTCAAGGTGCGACCTCACCTGTGCTGAGTACAGGGGGATGATCACCTCCCTGCTCCTGCTGGCCACACTGTTTCTAATGCAGACCAGGATGCCATTGGCCCTCTTGGCCACCTGGGCACACTGTCGGCTCATGTTCAGCTGAGCATCAACCAACACCCCCAAGTCCCTTTCCTCTTCACAATCATCCAGCCACTCGTCCCCAAGCCTATAACGCTGCATGGGGCTGTTGTGGCCAAAGTGCAGGACCCAGCACTTGGCCTTGTTGAACCTCATCCCATTCACCTTAGTCCAGCAATCCAGCTTATCTAGATCCCTCTGAAGGGCCTCCCTACCCTCAGGCAGATCAACACCACCTCCCAACTTGGTGTCATCTGCAAACTTACTGAGGGTACACTCAATCCCTTCAAATAGGTCATCAATAAAGATATTAAACAAGATAGGCCTCAGTTCCGACTCCTGGGGGACACCACTTGAAACAGCTGGACTTCACTCCATTAACCACCACCCATTGGGCACGGCCCTCTAGCCAGTTTCTTACCCAAAGAAGGGTATACCTGTACAGATGACGGGCAGCCAGTTTTCCCAGAAGAATTCTGTGAGAGACTGTGTCAAAGGCTTTGCTGAAGTCTAGGTAGGCTACATCAACAGCCTTTCCCTCATCTACCAGGCTGGTCACCCAGTCATAGAAGGATGAGGTTGGTCAAATAGGACCTGCCTTTCATGAACCCATGCTGGCTGGGCCTGATCCCCTGCACATGCTGTGTGATCTCAGCTGAGGAAGTGCGGGATAGATGAGTGGACAGAGAGGTGGGTTGAGAACTGGCTGACTGGGAGAGCACAGAGGGTTGTCATTGGCGGTGCAGAGTCTGGTTGGAGACCTGTAACCAGCGGTGTTCCCCAGGGGTCGGTGCTGGGTCCGGTCCTGTTCAACATCTTCATCAATGACCTTGATGAGGGGGTAGTGGCCACCCTCAGCAAGTTTGCTGATGATACGAAGTTGGGAGGATTGGCTGACACACCCGAAGGCTGTGCTGCCATTCAGCGAGACCTGGACAGGCTGGAGAGCTGGGCAGTAAGAAACCAGATGAGGTTTAACAAAAGCAAGTGTAGAGTCTTGCACCTAGGGAGGAATAATTGCATGCACCGGTACAGGTTGGGGGATGACCTGCTGGAGAGGAGCTCTGCGGAGAGGGACCTGGGTGTCCTGGTGGACGACAGGTTGGCCATGAGCCAGCAGTGTGCACTTGTGGCCAAAAAGGCCAGTGGCATTCTGGGGTGCATTAAAAAGAGCGTGGCCAGCAGGTCGAGGGAGGTGATCCTCCTCCTCTACTCTGCCCTGGTAAGGCCTCATCTGGAGTACTGTGTCCAGTTTTGGGCTCCTCAGTACAAAAAAGACAGGGATCTCTTGGAAAGAGTCCAGCGGAGAGCCACAAAGATGGTGAAGGGCCTGGAGCATCTCCCCTGTGAAGAAAGGCTAAGTGATCTGGGTCTGTTTAGCCTTGAGAAGAGAAGACTGAGAGGGGACCTGATCCAGGTCTATAAATATCTAAGGTGTGGGGGGCAAAGTGGCGAGGCCAGACTGTTTTCAGCAGTGTGCGGAGACAGGACAAGGGGAAATGGCCAGAAGCTGGAGCATAGGAAGTTCCGCACCAATGTGCGCAAGAACTTCTTTACGGTGAGGTGACGGAGCACTGGAACAGGCTGCCCAGGGAGGTTGTGGAGTCTCCTTCTCTGGAGATATTCAAGACCAGCCTGGACGCCTACCTGTGTGACCTGGTGTAGGGATCCTGCTTTGGCAGGGGGTTGGACTCAATGATCTCTGGAGGTCCCTTCCAACCCCTACGATTCTGTGATACTGTGATTCTGTGATCTCACCCAAGATGATTTGCTCCATTACTTTCCCCGGTACCGAGGTCAGGCTAACAGGCCTATAGTTCCCCGGATCCTCCTTACGGCCCTTCTTGTAGATGGGAGTCACATCAGCAAGCCTCCAATCCTCTGGGAGGTCTCCAGTTAACAAGGAGCACTTATAGATGGCTGTGAGCAGCTCGGCAATCACTCCTGCCAGCTCCCTCAGCACCTGAGGGTGTAGCCCATCCGGTCCCATGGACTTGTGACAGTTCAGATGGAGGAGCTCTCTGACTGTCTCCACCTGAATCATTGGGGGGGGATATATATTCTGAGTAGCATCTCAGACTTCCAGATCAAGGCATAAAATGCCCAGAGGATAACTGGTCTGGCTATTAAAGGCAGCTGTAAAGAAGGCATTGAGGACCTCAGCCTTCTCCTTGTCCTCAGTGGCCACATTCCCTGCTACATCAAGCATAGGATGAAAATTATCCTTGCTTCTTCTTTTACCGTTGATATATTTATAAAAGGATTTTTTATTCTCTTTTACTGCAGTGGCCAATCTGAGTTCAAGTTGGGCTTTTGCCTTCCTAACTTCCTCCCTGCATACCTTAGCTACTTCCTTGTAATCTCCTCCAGTAGCCTGTCCCTTCTTTCAGAGAACATAGACTCTCTTTTTCTCCCGGAGTCTCAACCATAGTTCCCAGCTCATCCACACCACTCGTCTTCCCCTATGGCTCGCCTTACGGCACTCAGGGACAGCCTGTTCTTGAGCCTTTAAGATTTCCGTCTTGAGGAGCATCCAGGCTTCCTGGAACCCTTTGCCCTTAAGAAGCGACTCCCAAGGGACCTGTGCTACAAGCGCCCTGAACAGATCAAAGTCCGCCCTCTGGAAGTTTAAGAAAGTAGTTTTGCTGGTCATTCTTTTGACACCTCCAAGAATAGAGAATTCTACAATTCTATGGTCGCTCTGCCCAAGACAGTCCCCAGTCTTCACTTCTCCCACCAGTCCTTCTCTGTTAGCGAAGACCAGGTCTAGCAGGGCACCACCCCTGGTAGGCTCTCCTACCAGTTGCATAAGGAAGCTATCTTCCACGCAGTCTAGAAACCTCCTGGACTGCTTCCTCTGTGCTGTATTATACTTCCAACATATATCAGGGAGGTTAAAGTCTCCCATGAGAAAAAGTGCTGGCGATTGCCTGACTTCTGCGAGCTGCTCATAGAATGGTTCATCCAACTCTTCATCTCGGGTAGGTGGTCTATAACAGACCCCCACCAAGATGTCGCCCCTACAGTCCTTCCCCCTGATCCTTACCCATAGACACTCCACTTTGTCATTCCCAACCCCAAGCTCTTCAACATCAAAACAGTCCTTAATATAAAGGGCCACACCACCACCCTTCTTACCACATCTATCCCTTCTGAAGAGCTTGTAGCCATCTATCACAGCACTCCATTCATGGGAGTGGCCCACCATGTTTCAGTAATAGCAACAAGGTCATAATTAGCCTGACTCACAATCGCTTCCAGCTCTTCCTGCTTGTTGCTCATGCTGCGTGCATCGGTATAGTTGCACTTCAGTCGAGTCATCTGCCTCACCCCCAGTTTAAGCATAGTTCCCTTAGGCTCATCTCTTGTGAGGCCTGGTTTGTCCCCTTCCCCCTTCGTAGCTAGTTAAAGCTCTTTCAATAAGCCCCACTAGATCCTGTGCTAGTATTCGTTGCCCCCTTTGAGATAGGTGGGTTCCATGGACAGACAAAAGGTCAGGGGCTGAGTAAACTGCCCCATGATCAAAGAACCCAAAGTTACTGGCTCGACTCCAGCCTCTGAGCCAATTATTCATTGCTCGTGTTTTCCGATCCCGCTCAGTGTCCCTTACTGCCCCTAAGGTATAGAGCAGAAGATCACTTGAGCTCCTGCTTCTTGAACTAAACATCCTACACCCCTGAAATCTTTTTCATAGTTCACAGGCTTGTCTGAGCAATTTCATTGCTGCCCACCTGAACTACGAGTAATGGAAAGTAGTCAGATGACCTAACCAGCTTATGGAGTTTCCTGGTTATGTCCCTGACCCAAGCCCCAGGAAGGCAGCACACTTCCCGGGTCAGGTCTGCATATGGGGCCCTCCGTTCCTCCTTCATAAAATGCTCTGCATAGGAAAAAATTTTGGCATGTTTATAAAATCCAGAGAACACACTCCAGAGAATAGCTGTGATTCTTATTATTTCTGCCCCCCAACTGTACAGGAATGGAGAATATGAGAAAGGAAAATTTCAGTTGTCAGTAAGGGCAATAATTTGGTTGATATACAATTCATGTTCCAGTTTTCATTGTATTCTCAAGCATTTCAATTTACTTGAGAAAGTTTCAGACAAATCCTTAATGGTTGGGTGTCTGAACACAAAGATATAACTTAATACAGGAACTGTCAGGGTGGCAACTCTGTTTTAAATATTTGTTTTGGCTTGTTTACAGTAACTGGTAGTAAATAAAGAGAAACCCAATTATACCCTGTGCTCATACATAACACTGCTGTCTGTTACTGCTTTACAGTAGTCATCTATTGTGTATTTATTTTACGTGGCAATTATTTAGTAATGATTTTATGCAAAGTAGCTTTTACTATTTTATTATTTTACACAAAATACTTAATAACATTTGTGTACTTATTGCAAGATAGTGATATGCAGAGGAGTACACATTAAAAGATAACCTGATTGCAAGAGGTAGAATTTCAATAATTTGGTAATCAAAAAGTAACATCTGAATTACAGGCAAATTCAAAAATTTTTCAGTATCATCACTGATAAGCTGAATTGGCAGTTTCAAAGCTCTGAATAGAGCACTCTTCTTAAGGAGTTACACCTGTCTTTGGTTAACTTAGTCTTTTCCATCTGACTAATATGTGTCTTAAAACACAGTCACCAGCAGGATACGATGTTTTATACATATATATTTATATTCATATCAAAGGCAGAAGTAATATAATTTTTTTATAAGGTGCATACCTCGTTGTCATTAGCTAGCTCTACATTTTAAGATCCAACTAGGCTTCCTGAAACTACCCTTAACCAAGTGGATTCTTCTGTTTGTAGTATGCAGATACAAATGCCAATTCAGATGTAGACAGGCAAGTTTATTTGCAAGTTTGGGGCATAAAAATAAAAAGTTCATTCTTGCATTGGCTGTCTGCCATTAAGTGCCCTGAGATGTCATAGCTGGGTCCTTCCTATAAGTTCTCAGTAACATAGCGTTATGTTGCAAGGTCAGATGGGTATTATCCTGTGGTTTAACTACATAAGTGGCTCTCTCCCTATGACAGTGAGAACAGGCTGAGTGAGGCCAAGGGGCACACAGTCCATTGGCAAGCTTGCTCATAAGCTGTGCTTCTCCTAAGCACTTTGAACAGAGAATCTATCTTGCAGTTTCATAGAGATACTTATTTTTGAAGTGGAGGGAGTGCCTTTCACATTAAATTGTGAAATCTAACCGTCCGACTTTACAGATGAGAGTTAGATTTAATTCTCAGATAGTGGTAGCAAGCATTTGCTTGCTGAGTTTTAAATGTTGCTGCTGCTGATCCTGTTCTTAGCTCTCTGATAAGACCCTCATCACAAAGTCTGTGGCAGATTTCATCATCTCTAGGCCTCTGTGTTTGTAATCATTCACCAGCAGGTCAAAGGAGATGATTCTGCCCCTCCGCGCTTGTGAGACCCCACCTGTAGTACTGCATCCAGCTCTTGGGCTCCCAACACAAGAAGGACATGGAGTTATTGGAGCAGATCCAGAGAGGGCCACAAAGATGATTAGAGGGCTGGAGCAGCTCCCCTATGAGGACAGGCTGAGAGAGCTGGAGCTCTTCAGCCTTGAGAAGGCTCTGGAGGGACCTCAGAGTGGCCTTCCAGTACCTGAAGGGACCGACTGGAAATTTGGAAGAGTCTTTATATAAGGGCAGTTAGCCACAGGACAAGGGGAAATGGTTTTAACTGGAACAGGAAAGATTTAGACTAGATATTAGGAAGAAGTTCTTTACCGTGAGGGTGGTGAGACACTGGAATAGGTTGCCCAGAGAGGTTGTGAATATCCACTCCCCGGAAGCATTTAAAACCAGGCTGGATGGGGCTCTGAGCAACTTTGTCTAGTGGGACGTGTCCCTGCCTATAGCAGGGGAGTTGGAACTGCATGATCTTAAATGCCCCTTTCAACCGAAACCATTCTAGGATTCTATGATAATAAGGAGCACCTGAGCTCAATGTGTCTTTCTCACTATGATAGAAGGGCAGAAGCAGTGACAAACACATCCGTCATAGATAAGCAGAATTAATAATTCAGCTTCTTTTTTTATGACAAAGGAATTCGTTGTTCTACAACCCTATAACAGAAAGAGAACCTGTGCCAATTCAGGTTATGAGAAATATTCCAAAACTTTTTTGAACAGACGTATTTCTTGAACTGTTGATTCAAAAGGAAGGAAAAGGAAATAAATGAGAAATAAGATGTGAATTATTATGAAATGTATGGGAGGTCTTGTACCTTAGAGAGAAGAGGTACCTGTATATATTTAGATTCAAGGATGAAAATATTCTTTAATATATCCAGGAATTCAGCAAGTGAAGAACTATGGCAGCATTCAAAATTAGTTCAGTTGTTACTTATGCTTATGTCCTCCAGACTTTGCTGTTATTATTTCTGTAGACATTAGGATGGAGAGCAGTGGGCTGAATATCAGGAGGAAAACAAAACAAAACATTAAAAAACATAAAAAAACCCTCAAAAACACAGGGAAAAAAAAAAGCCCTTTTCTCTTTAAGATATTCGTTATGTTATGCTCAAAATAAATTGAGCAGAGTGTTACTGGAGTTTTAATAAGACCATAAACTTTCTACTCGATATGTAAAACAAAACAGTTGATTTAATTTATAACGATACAAACAATAAAAACTCCTGTAAAGTATATATAATTATCTGAACTATGAATTTGATTACAAAGTATAATGCTGACAAAATACACTGCATCTACTGCAGCTAGAAGAGGAAGGAGGATAATTAAAAACTTACACTGTAATTCATTCAAAACCCGAGAGTCTGATTTCTAATATGAAACAGTGCATCTTCAGAAAGGCTAGCTTGGAAGGTGACAGCAGTTACTAGCCAGGATAAGCTTCAGTCAAGGTAAAAGGCGTATATCTCTTCTTGTCTTCTTGCCTGCAGGCATCTAATTTGTGTCAGTCACAGTTAATTTTGCACTAGAAAGCCACATGGGACTGCAGCTGGAACACAGGGAATGAAAACAATGCATGTAAGTGCCTCAAACTGCTGGAAATTTGATGCTTGGCATTTAGATGTCAAAAAAATTGCTGCTTGTTTATTGTGAAATTAAATGCCCTCAGACTAAGAGCTCATCTATAATTGAACTTGTACTTTCAAAGTGAACTTCAACAACCTCTTTTTCTGCTCTTGCAACCTATTTTTATTGTCCTGGGAGGGTCTGGAAGTGTGTTGCAACATTAAAGAGATTTCAAGCATATTCGTCTTCGGGCCACTGTAGATAATAATTAGACACTTCTTCAAGAGATGAAATAAACAAGTTTAGTAGTTTTTGCTGATTTTACCAAAACCACCACCACCACCACCACCACCACCAAAAACAATGAAGGGAAAAGAAAAAAGAAAGAAAGAAACAAGGACTATTACAGAACCATACAACAATTCAGGCTGACCACTGTATGCTATTTGTTCCAATACCTGTTCCAAGTACAGCTCTATGTTGTTAGTGATATTATTAAAAAACAAAAACAAAAACAAAAAAACAAGAAAACTTAACATGGTTGAAGAAAGAAAGAAGAAATAATTTTTTTGCCTCATCCTACTGGAGTTACACATCAGTTCTGATAGAAGTGGAGACATCTGGATTTGGAGACTAAAAGTGGTGATATTTAGCTGAACCAAATATGTTTATGCTGGATAATAACATTTTAATTTCCTAACCACTGTTCCTGAAGACTTTTCCCTCTACTTCTCTAATAGCTCACCACAGCCTAAATTTGTGGTTGTTTCTGCTAAATGGAGTCTGTTAGGCTCTTGTTTCTACTCTGCAGGTGGGTCACAGTGAGGGTGTTTCCAGTGTTTCCAGTAAACTTTTTCTCTTATGGTGGCTGAATTTAAGAAATGGAATCCAGAAGCATCTGCAACACTGTGTTAGGTAACCATAGTCTAAAATATTTAAGTTCAAATTCAGCATGAATTCAAAAGGAATGAGGTGAAGAGGAATCTAACCAAAGCCAAAAACAAACAAACAAACAAACAAACAAAAAAACACATGGATTTTGAAAATGTTTTTTCTTTAATCTTTAGCAAGTTTTCTCATGCAGAACTAGATCAACACAATAAGAAAGAATCATGTGCTTTAGTTGATCATTCAGTGCAAATTTGTATTTACTGAATGGACTATCATTGTCCTTCACAAGGACACAACTCACAACTTCTCTGACCCTAGGGGTTCTGTTGGCAGAATCAGACTTCTCTATCTTATAATTCCATTCAGCTGCTTTGCTCATACACCCTCTCATCTTAATTTCAACATTCAGATGTCAGAGTCATAGTTGCTCCCAGGACTGCTGTAGAAATTTCAACTAAAACTCTATGAAATTAAGTATTAAAGCTGCTCAGCTCTGCTGCTTTTCCTTCTATTAAAACACTGATGTTATGTGCCCAGTACAAACACTGTTTTTCAGGATAGCCCTATCTCCACTTTTGGATGGTGAAAAAGTTGGGAAAGGAGTAATGTAAAGAGAAAAACTGCCCGATTATTTCCAGAATTATATTAATAATAACCTCGAATCTATCACTGCAGCCTTTTAAAAGCACGCTGATTTAAAGTAATGAATGTATTGTAACCTTTCCTTAATGGAAAGGCAGCCTGCCTGAGCCAGCTTTATGTTGAGTAACTAGTACTATGTTGAGATGGGTTATTGTAATAACTAATGAAACCTATGCAAATAATGAAATCCTGGAAATGAGATAAAGCAAACAAGGTCAGTGTAAGAGGTGGAAAAATATTTCTATTTATTAGTAGTGGATGTGAGGGAGTGGGGAAATAGACAAGGTGTGGGGAAAAGAAAGCAGCTGATCAGTTGAAAATAATAAGGAATTAAAGAAATTAAGATGTGGAGAGGGAAAGAGAGTCAAATAATTTCTCATTTTTTTTTTTTTCTCAGTAACACATAGAGTAATGTTGTGATTATTACAATGATGAAATTTAGTATTGCTACTGGAGCATTTAAAAATATTTAACTTTACAGTGATTATGGCTTTAAAGGAGCAACTTCCAATCTGCCATTCAGGTTTTGTGAATCACTCACCACTCACTGTTTGACTTTTCAGTATTAAGGTTCTAGAAAGCAGTAAGACCTATGGTAAGAGTAATTCTTAGTTTGTTTTCAGTGAGCCTGGAGACATTTCCATTGTGTGAAACAGCTCCCTAAAACAAGGAGCACACTCAGCGAGGACACTGTTGAAAGATAAATACAGAATCATTTTCAGTGGTTATCATCCTAAGATCTCTAGTCTGAATAAATCCTACAATTTACTGGATAAATTATGCAGAGCAAATAGAAATCCTTTTTTTTTTTTTTTTTTTTTTTTTAAAACAAACACTGTGTTGCAGGGGCATCCAATGTAAAAAATATTTCCTGTAAGTTTTATCTTAATGTGCTTTCATGGTATCTTGCTGAAACATTTTACTCTCTAGACTAGGAGATTTGTTATAATAGCTGTGCTAATGAGGCACAATCTGTTAAATCCTGTAACACAACTGTTTGCAGTCACATATATCATCTTTTCTTTTTTTTCTGCTTTGTGGAACAGCAGTTCAGCATAAGCCAATTTTCTCACCTTCTCAAAGGAAGAATTAATCTGTGAGTCCAGAACTGCTTATCCATTTCTTTCTAGAGAATATAATTTTCATTTGAACGCTGAGGTTAGGCTGAGGACAAAGAAGCAATAGGAAACAGTCATCAAGACTAAATAGTTTCTGAAGTGTGAAAGTGAAACAAGACTTTTTGCTGCTCAGAACAGTTTTATGGATCCAACTATCCCCCAGACCAGAAATCTTATATTTCAAAGTAAATCCATTTGTAGGGTCAGAATGGCTTGGGTTGGAAGGGACTCTAATGACCATCCATTTCCAGCAATGGGCAGGAATGCCATCCACTAGATTCATTGATATCTTTTGTACAGGAAAACATTTCCTTCCTCCTCCCCCCTTTTATTTTCCTTTTCAGTATGTAAGTATTCAATTTCATATTCAATATAAGTCATTGAACACTTTTTATTTAATATTCATCATAAAATATCTTACTTCAAATAACCAATAAGTAAAACAGCTCCACTTCAAAACGTAGATAAATTAGAAACGATCTTAATTGCAATGCATTACTAAATAGATCAGTGAGTGAATTTAAGTGCTTTTGTATTAAATTTTATTTATTAGATTAGTGTGTGAAGTTTCATGTATTTCAGCTTTCATAAAAAATACAGAAAGTGCAAGATATTTTATTTTTGGTTTTATTTATCTGTAAGCTATTGAATTTAACCTTTTCCTTTTGTACAGCAGTTCCAGCACTTTGTCCTTTTAATATGTGTTGATATGCTCTGTTAATGAGGAAGTATGATTGTATTATCTCCTGCTTTTTCTTTTAATTCTTTTTTTTTTTTCCTTTTCCTTTTTTTTTTTTTTTTTTTTTTACACCTCTCCATTGGGCAGGTAATGGCAATAGAGGAGTTTCCTTTAAAATGATTTCTTAAATATTTTGCTTATTTGTTCCATTCGCTAAGGCTCATTTATATCTGCTTACTGCTTTCTTTTTTATATATTCTTGATTTTCATTCAATTTCTGCTGAGAATTCATATAAAGAAATTATTCAGTTTTTTTGTTAATGTGGATTTTGATAGTTCACAGAGTTGTTTTAATCTGTAGTCACTTCTCTTCTGTCCTTCTCCAAGGGATAGTTCTTTTGTTCTACTGAGACCAAGGACTAAAGTGATGGCAATAAAATAAGACTAGGATTGAGATAATAATTTTCTTAGTCCAAGTAGGTGTGCCTGACTGTCCCTTCTTTCTTTTTTTCTTTCTTTTTTTCCTACTAATCTACTAATAATTCAGGGCTTTGAAACCTGCATCTAACTCACCCTGATGATTGTTTTCTTGTGCGTGTGTGTTCTGTTGTTTGTTTTTGTATGTTTGTTTCTTTTTGTGTGTGTTGTTGTTGTTTAATCCCTTATCAAGGAATTAGCTTTCTAGAAAGTTCATTCTGACAAGGAAAGATGTGATTTTCTGTGTACACTACTTTATTCATAAATTAGTCTATCTGCTTAATACTGCAGATCTTTTCCTGATTGTAGGATGCACATTTTGGGTATGTATTTTTTCCAAATTTCAATATAGTGAACTCTAACTATGTTGGCTAGTGGAACGGAAAAGCTGTTTAAATGATTTATCGTCGTGGGGCTGCAGAGTGCCATATAATTTATTGTGCATATGCATAGTTCACTGTGGACTAGAGCCCCTGATGGGCCAATGAGTAAAATTTATGCATCACTTAAGATTTTCAGACCTCTCAGTTGCTGCCTAATGTAATAAAATGTCTAAATTTCCTCAGTGTACCACAACATGTGTTGCCTAACTGCTCAAATCCTCACAAGACTACTAATCTGTTCAGAGAAAGGATATATGCCTAGGCAGTAGCTGGCTTCTTTTAGTAGAATTTTCTTATTTTTCAATTTACAAGATCTAACATTGTTCTCAAGCTATGCTCACAAAAAAGGAACAGGGCTAAAAGGGACTTTGTGCCTTTTCTATAGCGAGCGCAAGAGCAAAAATCTAAACTCTGTAAGAATATCAAAGCCTATCTCAAATGTGTGGTTTTTTTTTTTTGTTTTGTTTTGTTTTCTTTTGTTTGTATATACTTTCCTTGTCCTCCTTTTCTGTTTCAGTTCCCCTTTGAAGGCTGCTTGAGGATTTCTACTAATTCTTTTTTTGTCAGTTTATTCATAGTTGTAGTTAGATGACATTTTTTCTTAGATTAATTTTCATGGATTAAAAAAGCTGACTCCTAGTCCTCTCTTCCATGACAAGCTTTCCATTGTTCTCATCATCTTAATAGTCCTTCCCTAATTCTCTTCCATTTTGATTAATCTATCTATATCATAAAGACAATGTGCCAGTACTGCCTTTTAGGTAGCTATATCATATTAATATCATATTAGATCCACAGACACAATCATATCCTTCTGTTTTCATGTTACAGAAATAAATTAAAAATTAAAAATTAGTTTTCTTTTAAATATTTTTAGATATCAGTGCACTGCCTTGTATTTCTATTGGTGAATATCCACTAACATGGTCATTCATGAGATTTAATCGTGTGGTTTATTTTTCCCCTTTTCCTTCTATCATTGTGATGAAAGCTCCTTTTCCATCAATGGAAATTTGTAAAGAGATGAGAAGCAAAGCCAAACTTTGCTTCCCCACGTAATCACCCTAGCCCCAGAACTTTCCTGCTTAATGGTCTGGTGTTGCCTCCTATTATCCCCATTCCTTGCTCAGATTAGACTTCTATTAATCTTTATTTTCTCTAGCTAAACTACTAGATTTCACTGTCAGTGCTTTAGTGCCTAGATGGATGAGCTCTTACTTCATTACCTTACTGAAGGAGCTTATTTCATTTTCAAAAAGGTTAGGATACAACTTTCATTTTTTAATGGAAAAAAATTAAGTTGTAGATGGAAAACATCCAAAACCATGTGTTGCTCATGTTTTAAAAAGGTATAGTTCCTTGAGATCTGCTTCTACTCTAATATAGCATCTTTATACACCACTTTAACTCACATTTCATTTACCATCTACAAGGCCAGTGTCATGCTATATTGAAAACTGAAGAAGATGAAGCCATTATTTATATTTTGTGCCTAACCAGTTATTTGCATTTCACAGTGTCTTCCAGACCTCTTACAAACAAGATTATGCTTCTTTGCATATCTGGACAGCTGAGAATACAGTCACTATGGTTATCAGTGTAGTTCACAGAATGACTGAGGTTGGATAGGACCTCTGTAGGCTTACTCATCTTTGTGGCCCTATGTTAGACTCTTTCCAGTATGCTCATGTCTTTCTTGTACTGGGGAGTCCAGAACTGGACAGGTGTGCCATCACCAATGCTGACATCGCAAGGTTGATTGTCTTCATCAACCTGCTGGTAGTACTTTGCCTAAAGCCCAGGATACCATTAACCTTCTTTGTGGCTCATGTTCAACTTAGTGCCCATCAGCATCCACAGGCTCTTTTCTGCACAGATGCTCTCAATCCTGTCAGTTCTCAGCACGTACTGAGGCATCCAACTTTCTCTGTGTATTCTGCATGATACTTGGGCCCTCAGTTCTAGCATTTTAGCAGGAGTGAAAGATGTGTAATGGTTGAATCTTGAATTACCTATTTCCCTTTGTAACATTAGTCTCAGATTTTAATGTTTCACATGGAAGGTGTCAACAATAGTATTTTTATAATGATTTTTTGCAAAAAGACACTGATGATTGTGAAGAGCTCTTTCTAAAGCAGTAGATGCCTCTGGGTCTTTAAAAAGTGCAATGTATGTTTACTTTTACTGCTGATGAAATGAAAGCTAGTACTACGTAAAAGACACTCCTAGGTCTTTCTAGTTATCTTCTGCTGTGACAAATTTGCAAGCCTAAGCATGTACTGCTTAATTAATTAATTAATTGTTTTTATTTTTTCATTCTGAAGATTCAAGAGAAGTTTTTCTGTCATGTAAATGTCTGCAAAAAAAAAAAAAAAAGTTATTTGTAGAACAAGAAACAACATGCAATACAGAGTAATTGACAGCAGCAATTGAAAATGAAAATATAAATTTTTCTATTGTGACTACACACTTTTTTCTTAATTCTTCTTGTTTTAAAAAAGAGCCAAAGCTACTTTGGTTTATTTTCCACTGTTACTTTTCTCTTTACAAAACTGCCAGGCTCGGGTACTCTTTTTGTTATGGAAACTTTGCCCTCTAGTGGTTTTTCGCGGTTATAGCATGTTCTGAGAGAACCCATTTCTTTATCTTGCAACACTGCTATTTTTTAATCTTTCATCCAAATTCATCTGTCTTTGCTCAGATTCTGCTGTGAAGCTGCGAAGAAATCAGTTCTAAGATTATTTTGAAAATAACTGTTTTTTTTTTTTTTTTCTTTTAATTTCTGTTTCTGCTGAGACACTTTTAATACTAGTCTGCCCTGGAATATATTTCATTCATATAAATTGTTTGTAAGAAGTTAAAAAGTCACTGCATTGTAGTCTGAAAGCAGGGAATTTTTCATCTTTTCTTCAAAACAGTGATACATTATGCGTAACGTTTCTTGTTTTATTTAACAAAACAAAGTAACGAAAACTAATAACTGAAGTTTTAATACTATTTATTGATAGCTATTGATAGCATATGTCTGCTGTGAAATCTTCCTTTGATTTGATAGTGATGATCCAAATATTATTATCTGTGGTATTGAACACTGAATTTGGGTTATAAATTGTGGTAATGGATTTAGGTTTATTCCAAAAGCCACATTGTCTGCTTTAGCGCTTTGGGAGCAAGTAAATGAAGTGGTTTATATTTTAATTCTTTGGACATTTTGGATTTTGGTTGCAGTATTTCTGTGCATTTTTATTGTATGAAGTTTTGCTGAAGTGTATGACGTTGGCACTGTCAATTTATGTGGAGCTGTGCAGAGGAGGAATACTGCTGCATAAAATATGTAATATTCTGCTGAAAGATAAAGAGGAAGCATAATTAACATGCTTGGTGCAGCACCATGTGAGATTTAATATATATATATATATATACGCTATTCAGGAATGCTCTGTTCAAGCTAAAAATAAGTATTTCAGAGTTACTACAAAAGATCAAGTTCAATACAAAGTTTCACTGCACCTGTGTCTGATTAGAATAACAGAGGTTAAAAGATAAATGCTTTTCCAATTCTCTGCTATGGCAATTCCCCCCCGCCCCTCCACCCCTTTCTTTTTTTAAAAAAACTAATACTCGGAAAGAACCACAGACTAGCAAAGATATATTGGTGATACCCAATGATTTTTAATGGCTGGTTTTGAATAAACATGGGTATGGCAATGCTTAAGACATACAGCTGTAAATATGTACAAACACACTCTTCCTTATATCAGAACTCAGAATTTCCATTGATGAATATATCCTGGAAAAAATGTGTTATCTATATGCGTTTTCCAGTGGTCTGTTTTTACTGCAAGTGGTTTGTGTTGATAAATTTGTATTTACATGACCTCCTCCTCCACACCAAAATGTAGAAAGCCATATCATCCAAGACACTTCATGGAATACTAGGATTTTTCTTAGGAAATCCCAATTACAGGGGAGTAATGAAATGCTTCTAGAAGAGTAATAGGAAGGTCTTTCCAAACTGTAAGTACTCATCTGCAGAGATGTGATGGGAGAGCCATCAGCTAAATAAACTTGTTCTTGACAATTTTAGCTTCTATGGACCTGCAGTATAAGGGCTGATGGTCTACCCACATAACATGAACAGATGTGGCATGAACTGGGAATAGGCTGAATCAAATGCCTGCTCAGGACAGTACACCAGTAAAAATGCATTATGCAGAAAACAAGTAAGTAAATAAATAAACAGATAAACAATCCCCCCATATCTTATTTCAACAAGTGAATAGTTTTAGTACCAAATTGTTACAAAAATTAGCATAAATTTTAAAATAAGGAATAATACAAGAATACAGATGGAAATGGTTTGTGTTAAGATTAAGGAAGAAATAACGTCTCAATTACTTCTCAGTTTTCTTCTCTATCTGCATTTGGTTCTCTGATTTCCCACTGTCCTGTTTTTGGGCAGCTGGGGTAAAAAGGGATTTTTAAAGGAGTTCATGGCCAATTCTGTTCCCAGGGATAATAAGATCTACAAATTCTGATTATGCTTTGGAAGATCTTCAAGAATTTTTTCTTGTAGTCAGGTGGACTCTACTGTTTCAAAACACCATGTGCCTTGCAAGAACAAGGGCTCTGCCTACAACTGGAAGCAGTCAGCCTGTTGGTGTAGCTGTCATTGCCCAGAACTGCGTACTCTGACTTTTCATCAAAGGCTTCTCCTCCTGTATCAGGAATGAAGGAGAGTACCTTAAGTCTTTGTCTTATGTATTCCTTTTTAAGAATTACCTCTTAAAATATGTTCTAGTATGAGAGGTTGTTAAATTGTGATGTCTTTGAGGTGGGTATGAGTACTTTCATAGTTTCGAAAGCACTCCCAGGGCACTTTGGCATGTATCACTTCAGTACCACTGCAGTTCAGAGTCCCAGCCTCCAAAGTTGGACCTGGAAAAACTCCAGTGATCCAGAGATCACAGGATTGCTACAGTCCCTGTGAACACTGCATTGGAGTCAGAGGTTATATACAAAGAAGTTTATTTTGGACAGAGTGACTTACAGCTAGAAAATGCCACCATTCTTATCTGAATAAAAGCAAACTTTCTGAACTTTATGTGAGTTGAACTGTAGTGAGGATTCTTGTTATAATTTTATTTTTCCCACCAAATTAGTTGCTTTATCTCTAGTCCTTATTTGTGATTCTTAAACTATAATTTGTTGCTGTTCTTGTTCGAATTTTAAAAACATAAAATGTTGTCAGTTTTTTTTTTTTTTTTTAATATTCAGAAGAACACTGACTCAAAATGAGTAACAAATGTAAATTGTACATCTGTTTTATTTTTCATGAGGAGCACCATAAATCTTATGGCAATAGCTCTTGTGAATTGTCATATGCTGTAATATATTCATCAGTTGGTGACTGTTAAATAGATTAATCAGCTGCTGTTAATGTTTAAAATTCCATTGCAATATGGTTAATCTAAATAATGTATCAAATATTGAAAGTTATATCATTATGGTCATTTAAACTGCAATTATAAATAATTAAATTATCACAGCCAAAACAAATGTTGTAAATAGATTTAACTTGATTTTATTTTAGTTTATCTTTCTGTAATAAATTATGCTAGAGCATTAAAATATCTCTCAGGAAAACATTTACTGTAGGCTAATAAAGACTAAAAGTATATTTCAAAGTTTTACACCTATGTCACATAAATATCTAGCTTTAGGAAAAGAATTTCTGATAAGCAGCCTGAAAATAACCGTCTTGTTTAGGAAGATTTTTCCTCCAGTTTATTATACTCGTATTTTTGCTATGGTGTCAGTAGTCTTAGGAAAAATGGGATGCCCTAGAGACAATCTTGCATTGTGGTAGCAACTTCAGCTACTCTAAGTTTTGTTGTTGTTATTGTTTGTTTGTCTTTTTAACTTCAGTGTATTTATTTCTGGAGGAAATCTTTTCCCCTCATTTCACTTGCACTATAACATGACATCCTTCTAATCTTAGTCTGAGGCTGAACATGACAGCAGTGTCTTCATAAGTTATAAATAGCAAAATAAAGTAAAAGTTGACTTGTAAGGCATTTTGTAAGTTTTGTTGTCAGGATTAGTCAGTGCTTTTATAGTTCTATGTTTTTTCACCCATCTTCCCTCTCTGAGACTTAATGTCTGCTTATGGCACTACAGTTCTTGCTTTAATCGGTCTTGGGAACTTTAGATTCAATAAAGATTACCTGCAAATGATACTCTGAAAGGCTTAGCTTATGCTATCTGACCTCTAGAGAGAGCTTTCATCCTAGCTTTCTACAGTGAGGTGCGCCTGTGAAGGAGTGCCAAGGCTGGATATTGCTGGTACAATTTCTCTTGTTGGAACTTAACTACCTGATCCAGATCTGCTTACATGTGCCTTAACCTACCTACGGATGAAGCCCTGAAGGTGAGGTCTGGAGCCTTGGAAACAGTGGACTGTTGGGGATGGATTCTCTCTGTAATGATTAGAGGATAACTGGAGGGTTGCCTCAGGGGGTGGAAAATCCCATCCAATGTCCTTTTCACCCACAAAGGACTCAGACCTGTGCTGCACACTATTTTAAATTTAACCTTTAAAACTTGTTTGAGGGATTTGAAATGAAATGTCATACTACAGAGTGTGTGGTAATACACTTCAGCATTAATAGCAGCGTTTGTGCTGTAAGCTCCTCAAGGGAAAATGAAAGAAGAGTATAAAGACTGGACCAAATTCAGAGATTAGTAACTGAGAGTTGCTGCTGTGATTTCACCATAAAAAGGGCCAAGGAAAACCTAAATTATGTCAGGAGAGATATTTACAATAAGGTTGGGAAAAGCTACTATAGAGGTATGATTTTTTTCTACTCAGTTATGTTCAAGATAGATGTAACCTCTGAGTTCAAAACAGCTTCCAAGTTTCCCACTGGATTAGGCAACCTACCAGAGAAGAATAATATAACTTCATTTATTTTGACCAACACAGTGCAGGCTGAGGTGGGATATACTTGCTATCTTTAAGTACCTGGGAATGCTATAATATAATGTCAGAGGAAAAATTGTTCAGGGCAATATTTGCATGAAAATAAATGTACAAATTTTACATGAGTTAGGCTTGAATATGCTGCTCCTTGAGAGCTGGACAATGGCAGCCATCTCAGGCAGTGGAATAGGTTGTGTCCTGGATGAGTTGTCAAGCTCTGGCTTCAACCTCTATTCCACTAATATGGTCCAAGGTGAAAAAAGTCTGAAACTTTCAAATTGTAAAGAACTGTCATTTTCTAATGAGTGTTATTGAGAAAGCAATCTACTACATTTACCTCACTTCCTCTGCTGTTTGTTTCCAAATGATTTTGCAGCTCAGTAGCAGTCTATGCAGCTTACATACCATTTTATGACAAGAGAGCCAACATCTTCAAGTTAGATACTTCCAGCTCTTTCAGATCACAAAAGAGGCTTTTGAGGCTGTGTGTACTAAGGGATCTTATAAATGACTTTTGTGTCCAGCAGCTTGGGGCCAGGAGCTTTCTCCTCCAGAGGGGCTCAGAGACCCAAGGTCTCCATCCCCACAACAAAGGGACAATAGACATGGCTGCTGCTCTACCATTTGCATGTTCAGCCAATAGGAAAGTTCAGCGCATATCCAAGAGAAAGCAGGCACAAACATAAATGAGGGTGGCTGCACCATCTGCCACAGAGTGCTGCCTTGCAAAGAACTCACTGGTCCCATAGCTTACAGGTACAGGCACGCACACAGCACATACCAGGTTCACATGCATGTGTTCTTCCATGAGTACCAGCATGGCCTCTCTCTCCATCCGAAACCTCTGCCTAGACCTCATGAGTCTCCTTCTCACCAGATGGTCAACGTATGCACCCATCCCACAGGCACTCCACACTGGCAAATCCTCCCAAATACCACTATTGGCCTCCTGCTCACCTGATGTGATGTAAAACAGAAAAAAAGTTGAATATTGTGGGACAGTGGCTTGGAAGTTTAGCGATCTCTGATATATCTTTACAGTTTATTTATTTTCTCAATCACTATGCTCACATTGATTTAATCAGTGACTTCATCACTTATCCCTATCCAACACTGTCAGATAAAATAGCTATAAGAACATTCAAGGATTAACCATTTCAAAAGGAAAAATTATAGTTACATTGTTTTATTTACATAAGCCCACGTGCTTCATAACTGATGGTAAAATGAGAGACTTTTATACTAATTTGTTGTTTTGTCATTTTGCATGTTGTCAACATTGATGAAATTTCTAATATGTGTTTTCCTAAGTAATATATTTCTGTAACAGTGACACCAGCTGGTGTGCCAGGGTGAAAAAATATGTTTTCCTTTTTTAGCTTTGTCCAAAAATGTCTATATAAGCAATTGTACTCCAGAAGCAGATTTCATAACATCTGCTGCCAGCTGTAATTCTTTCTTTTACTGTCTGTGTTAATTCTGCTATTGGAATGGTACGTGGAAACTCAAGGATGCCATGAGTTTCTGTGAAAGACAGAATCTCTAGTAGCCTCTGAACATCGATAGCACATAGATGCATTTAAGCTTACCACCTCCTTCTTGCTCAAATGACCTGTGAGAAATGAGAGCTATCCAGATACCATGCGTGGAATAGCACAGACATAACAGAGATCTGAAAATGGATTAAAAAGCAAATAGAGGTTTATTAGCTCTTCTAAATGCACATTTCACCACCAAGTTTCTGAATCTGACCAGAATAAAGCCACTCTATGAAATCCTGTCTTTAATGCTTCTATTTCAATCAAAAAAATAATAATTATTAACTGATAATAATAATAATGAAATGTCTGGACATGTCTGAAATCAGGTCACCACCCCATTTTTACCGTAGCACATCTTAGAGGAAAAAATACTGTATCTCTAGAATAAACTGTCATTTGCTCAGCGTGCCCTGCAGACATTTTATAGAAGAAGGGTCTTGTAAATTAACCTTTCTTGTAATGTGCTATCTAACCTGCAGTTTTGTATTTTCCTCATCACTTACTGCCCATTTTCAGTTTGTTATAAAGTAATACTTCTGTTCTTGTATGGACAGTGAAAAAGAAACCGTTTATGAGACAGTCCTGGTGCTTATTTCAGTAATGCTAATTGTTTAACAACTGAACAATTTGTACTGAGTTAGCTAACTACCTAATGTAATTATTCTTCAGGGTAAGTAATAAGGTACTGACAGAAGGCAAACATATACCTTGACACATACAAAGTACTATTTCTACTAACTTGCACTCCCAGTTAGTTGTACTATTAGAAGCTGCTTTAATTTTTTTCTTTACTGATATCTGAAAGGGAGAAAGCATCTGTCAAAGTGAAATATCTCATAAAGGAATGTCTATTTTGTTCCCTTTCTGCCTCCTGGATGATTATACCATTTTTTTGCTGATGAAAAGATGTCAATGAAATAGCAACTTGAAAAGTTCACTATCTGAATTTAACATAAAATGGATGACTGCAACCACATAAGTTATGAGATTGACAGAGTGATCTGCTCATATCATGAATCAAGTTGCCCATTAGAATACATGTAGATTGCTCTGAAAGTAGTGCCTCCTATGTATTTCTGTGGAAACAGATACAAAGAACACAACAAAAACATTTAATAGAGCAAATTCTAGGCTACAGATTACTCTTTCTGAACACAGTCACTACCATTAGCTATCCATTTTCACCAGCAATGAACAAGAGCCTGCATGCTACACCTATAAAAATCTGCACCAGTGGAGGTGACCCACTGTTTCACAGTTGCTATCATGGTGCCACCTCACTGTGCTCTCACCCACTGTTTGATCTCTATAAATGTTCAGCAAACATCAATGAATATCAGTGGGTAAAATTTCTTTTTCATAGGGGAATTCAGTTGCACACCTTTGCTTCATACACACTTCCATGCCATTGTGTCAGACTGCCTCTCTGTTGCAACAAAATGTAATGTAGTATTGGTGGGGAGGTTCAACCTCTAGTGCCATACCACTAATGTCCATGTCTAATAAAATAGGAGGCATTACCATCAGAGCAACTCTTGCAGTGTATCTATTTGCTGCAAAGGCACTGAAATATGAGTACAGAAGTCTCTGAAAAACTTTGATTTCTTTATTCTAGGCCTGACTCCTTCTAAGTTGTATGTTTATGTTATCCGAGTTTCATTCATCAGGTTCTTGCATATTGATAGCAAAGCCTACTGTATTCTTTTTTAAAACTTGCATTATCAACAAATACTGAATTTAAAATAAATACTTTTTTTTTTTTAAATGCATTATTTACTCTAGACATGTGATTACTAAGATCCTTATTGTATTATTTCATACTTATTTTGCCTCAGAATATTAATGATATTTATCACTGTACTATATGAAATCTTAAACATGTATCTGGGCAAGTCTCACTCTTCTGTGCAAAAGACTCCTTTCTTTTTCATATGTTCAACAGTATAGTAAAGGGGATTGTTTTTGACTCAAAAATTGTTAAAGGAAATAATTTTGTCACATGTTGTTAAGCCCAAGGAATATAAATCACTTTATAATAGTGAGAATTAGGAAAATCAGTTGTGTTTCCTGAGTGGACAGGGAATAAGGGAGTTGAGTTTTAGTCTATTCTCAACAGAATATTTAATAGCAGACTTCAGTAATTCATAAAATTGAAATGTAGTGCCTCACTGAATTCTCTCTTGATAGTGCTGGGTAAAAAAACATGTTAAAAATAGATAATTTTAATACTCAAGATTTTTTGTGATTAAAAGTTGATACAAATTGCATCTATAGCTATTATGAAGTAATTACTATGTTGTTTTCTGTAAACTGGCCCCAGATTTAATAGGTTACGGTGACATTCATCCTGAATTCATCTAAAAATTAGCAGTATCATCTAAATGAAAAAATGAGGACTTTTGAATAGTCACGAAGACAAAGAGAGAGGTAGTCTCAAAAATAGTCTCATGCTGTATATTTTAAACTGAGTTCAAATGTACTTGGAAAAAAGGATCGCTCTTTTCTTCCCCCATTAATGCCTTCATTGCATTGGAAAAGCGTAGAGTGAAAACAGGTCTAATCTATATTTGTTGATGACCAAAGTTATATGCAGTTCCATGTTTTATTTTCATGCAATTGATGATTTCACTATTAAGAAGAGAAAAATAATTTTAGTTTCTGTGACTTCCCTGATATTCTCAGCATGCTGAGAAAAGTATGTGGGCCTTCCATACTACTTTAATTTTTGAAACAGTGCTTGGTTCCACTTACTGTTTGATGGATCACAGTATGTCTTAGAGGATTTGTCTGTCAGTTGGAGGTGGTTGTTGGTGGATTCATTTGCAAGAACAATAGTTATGCATGTTCAAAGGATGAAAAACGTCTAAAGGTAGTGTATTTACTACACTGGAGGTACAAGTGCTGCTCCAGAAGTAATGCAATTTATTCTGTGGGCTCATGACATCAGAGGAGAATGTTGATGACACGGCAGTAGATGTTGAACTTTCCCATCAATATTCCCTTACATTTTGTTGCCATTTGACAAATGGCAGCAAAGGGGCAGTTTGATAAAATGGTTTCTGACATTGTGTCAATGGTTTATGGGCTGGTTTGGCCCAGTTCTGTGACTAGTGCAGTGGAGGTACTCACAGATCCGCGTCCTGGAAAGGGCTAAGGGAAAAAGTGTAGAGAGATGGGCTCAAGACAAAACAGCAGCAACAATCTGGGGAGAAACAAAATAATTTGCTAAATAAGATATCAGAATGCAAGATAACAGACTATAAAACAATATAATACAATATAATTAGAATTGGAGCTAATAAATCAAATAGAATGAGAGAGTGTCTGAAAAAATGGGAGGCCTTACACTAATGCTGAGGTGTAGTTGGTATGAGCAGAAGGGAGGAGAGCGAAAAGAGAAAAAAGAAGTCAGGTGACCTTGCCAGGGATTATATCTCCTCTTTGAAAGCAAAGACCTCTGGTGTATGTAGTTCTTCTTATCTGGGACAGGTACCCAGAACTGGAGCATTAACACTAACTTGCAGTGCACTATATGATGTTGTGATGTGGAATACCGATAACCAAAAATCATAAAACCATGACACATAGAATTGTGTTTGAAGAAAAGGTGTGTTATTGAACTCCATGTGAAAAAAAAAATGGCATCCACTGGTACTGATTAACACTTGCTGAAAGTTTATGCAGACTGAACAGTGGATGTTAGTATAGTAATGCGTTTCAGCAGTGGTGCATTTCATCAGTGGTGTCAGCAACAGTGTGTCACCTTCTCTAGTGCAGATTTTTACAAGTGATGCATGCAGGCTCTTGTTCATTGCTGGCAAAAATCACAGAATCATAGAATGGCTTGGATTGGAAGGGACCTCAAAGATCTAGTTCCAATCCTCCTGCTGTGGGCAGGGTTGCCAGCTACTAGCTCAGACTGCCCAGAAAGCCATCAAACCTGGCTTTCAGCATTTCCAGGGATGAGACATCCACTTCTCTAGGCAACGTGTGCCAGTGCCTCACCACTCTTTGGGTGGAGAATTTCTTCCTAATATCAAACCTACGCTTCCCCTTTTGCAGTTTAAATCCATTCCCCCATGTCCTATCACTATCTTCATGCATAAAAAATCAGTCCCTCTCCTACCTGTAAACTCCTTTCAAGTACTGGAAGACCACAATGAGGTCTCCCCAGAGCCTTCTCCAAGCTAAAATGTTCCAACATTTCATCATAGGAGAGATGTTTCAGCCCTGTTAAATCTTCATGGCCCTCCTCTGAACCTGCTCCATCAGCTCCACATCCTTCTTGTACCGAGGGTATCAGGCCTGGACAAAATACTTCAGATAAAGCCCCACAAGGGCAAAGTAGAGGGGTACAATCACCTCCCTTTCCCTGCTGGCCACCCCTCTTTTGTTGCAGCCCAGGGTACCACTGGCTTTCAGGTCTGCAAGTGCACATTTCTGTCTCATTTCCAGCTTTTTGTCCACCAGGACCCCCAAGTCCTTCTCCACATGGCTTTCCTCAATGACTTCTTCACCCAGCTTGTACTCAACCCAAGTGATTGGGACCCAAAAGATTGCCCCAACCCAAGTGTAACACCTTGCACTTGGCATTATTGGACCTCATTAAGTTCTCATGGGCCCACTTTTCAAGTCTTCCAAATTCCTCTGGATGGTTGAATTCACCACTCAGCATAATGTCATTAGCAAACTTGTTGAGGGTACACTCAATCCTACAGTCTTAAGTTGTTGATAAAGATGTGCACAGGTCCCAAGACAGACCCCTGGGGGTCACTGTTTAGGACTGGCTTCCATCTAGATTTAGAGTCATTGACAATAACCCTCTGGTTATGATCATCTAGCCAATTCTTTATCCACTGAACAGTCAACCCTGTAAATTGATCTCTCTCCAATTTAAAGATAAGGATATGATGGGAGACCATGTCAAAAGCCTTGCACAAATGCAGATAGATGACATCAGTAACCATTTCTAAGTCCAACTGTCACTCCATCATAAAAGGCCACCAGATTGATGGTCTTGGTGAAGCTATGCTAAATGAAAAGATAATGGTGGTGACTATGTTGAAAAATGGTGTTTTGTTGGTGAGAATTTGCTCTATCAAATAGTCTTACTGTGCTCTTTATATCTGTTGTAATTTACATGGAAGTAATCTGGGTCATTACTTTTGGAGCAACCTACATACATGCTATTCTAATATGACAACAATAGAGGCCACTATGACTCTAGAATTCAAAAATCTGAAGATGTCTGTAAGTTACTATTTGCTAGAGAACAAAAGCAGCAGTAGTGGCTTTAAGGTGCTGTTTACATTTTAAATTCTAGTAAACAAAAAAAATTCTAGTAAAATAAATATGTTTTGATTAGAATGAATACCTCTTGCTTGAAAGCAGATTAAATACAGTGGTAATAAAATTGTTTATGAACTAGATTAGAAATTTAAGACATATTATTTAAAAAACAGAAAACGTTCAAATATTCATATAAGTGTAAGCCTTTTCATTTTAGAGGGACTATGGATCATACCTTTTTAGATACTTTTAAATTATGAATTATTTTTATTCTTTTCTTTATGGAGAATGGTCCTATGACACTCTTTGTATTTTCTGAGAAAATACATGGCACTTGCTACGATGGAAGAGAAGTTGGCAGCATTATTTCTACCTGCATGCTGCATTGACAAATGTCCTTCTAAAATTCATCACTTGTTCTGGTTCCACAAATAGATATGAAGTAGTGAAGATTTTTAAAATTTATATTTATTTTTCAATATTCTACCAGTATTATTAAGTAAAGGAAAGAAGCCAGGCATCATTATTAAATATTAGGCTACTAAGTGCATAGGTATGTATACTCAAGTTTATGCTGAGGTTTTATTTAGCCCTTGTCTTTTGACACTTACATGGAAAATCTGAAATGTTAGCTGTGATTTATTCTAACAACCGAGTAATGGTAAAATTAAGGAAAGATCTGGGATTTTTCTAGGCTTGTAGAAACACAGAATTTTTTAATTTTTTTTGTATGTTACAGTGGTTTGGTAGTACAGATCCCAGTTTCTGAGCACAGCCAGGGGCAACAAGCAAAGGAGTAGAAATTTGTCCAACTTAGGCAGACTGCCCAGTAATTCGATACACTTCTCTACAATTTATTTTTTTAGATGCATCATCCTTACTTGAATAGTTGTTTCCTTTGGAGTACAACTGTGAACTGGGTGTGGCAGACTAGATCTAAATTACAAAACAATGCCTCTTCTCTTAACATGCCTCATGTAGGTAAGCCTCAAATTTACACAGAGCTCCAATGAAGGCAGTAAGGCTAAGTGTGGCCAAAATTGCAGATAGTAATGGGGACAAAGCTGAATTGTTCCAACTTTGATGCCTATCAGTCTCACTAGGCAAAAGGCCAAATGCTGGAGGAGCTGTCTAAGGGACCATGAGATTTAATGGCGATACCATCGTACACGTGTCACTCACTGAGAAGTGGAAGGTGCATATTTTTATTTGGGTATTGTCCAGCACTGAATTAAAGTAATTTTATACAGTGCAGTGAACAGTCATCGGAAGGCTGTTGGCTTCTTGCAGCTTGAGCTGGATTTAACTGTCCATTTATAGATGGGAGATTTAAATTCTTGCAAATGAATTCTGCTTTCTGTGCAGTAGCTGTTGGATACCTCTAATTTTGAAATAACTTCTGTGAAATTCTCTGCATTCAAGTAGTTCTGATATTTTACAGAGTTAAAATAGCAGAAAGTAGAAAGTAGGTAATAGCAAGCTTATCTTGCTGTACTTCATGGTACAAATATGAGAGCTGTGGATGATATCTGAGATCATGAAATTAAATATGGGGCATGCTGTTCAGTAACAGGAAGGTCCCTTTAAATCTTCTATGTTTTGCTTTCAGTCTGATGAATTCTAGATTTTTACCTGTCCCTTTCCCTTTCATGCTCTCTGTGTGGTTATGAGCAAGTTGTTTAACCCATCTGTATCTATATTTCAGACTTTACTCCCATATACCATATTTACCCATGTTGACAGAGCACCCCATCTGAGATCATTTATATGTGGCAAAATGAGAGCTTTGCTCATAAGACCATGCTATTTTTTTCATGTCCTAGGCTAAGCTGAGAAAATGCTCGTTTGCTATCCTAGCTGTAGCCATTCTAGAGATTTTGTCAATGCATTATGTACCAGGCAGTCTGATTTTATATCTATATTTTACCAACATAGCTATAGTGGCAAAACACAGTTTCACCTAAGGAATTCATCTGTTCTGTTCTTCTGTTGTGATGCAGTTGGTTCAGATTATTAAAAATCTCATATTGCAGAAACTTCATATATCCATATATTTTAGAATCCAAGGATCTTCAAATCACTTTCTGTTTTTAATTCTTGCTGTCTTTGAGAGCCTCTGGAGCAAAAATGTACATAATCCTTACCCAGCAGTCATGATGATTCTGAAAGAAGAAACACAACTTGAACCTTTAACATGTACAGTTGTTTGTGCAGGTAACAAAGGTAGAAATTTTTTTTTAGCAACTAGGATTACTTTTTTATAGTTTAACGCATGTGTAGTTTAACATCCCTTATGATTTCTCAGTCTAATACAGATGTTTTCATCCTGGAATATTAGCAGAACTAGATTCTCTAGTACTGTCTGTTGTTACAGTTTGTCTGAAGATCTGACAGCATTTGCAATAGCAGTGGTTTCTCAATCAGATCTGTTGTAAATTGAGAATGATAGCATAATGAGAACTGATCTCCTGGCCCCATGGACTGATTCCTCACATGCTTAGGCCCCCACAGAATGATCAAGCTGTCATCTCCAGAGCCAGTTTTGACCAATATCACTTCAATGTCAGTCAGTCCGCCTTTAATGGCCACCAACAAGAGGAAAAAGACAGACAAAAAGCAATTACAGGAAGAAAAGTGTTGTTTGAAAAATGACCTTTCTACACTATTTTGTGAATGTGAAGAGTACAGTCAGTAGTCTGTTAGGTAGTGGAAAGCTGCTCTCTCAAAGTCAGCACTTAATAAGACAGAATTGAATATTCTGCACTTTTTGTAAGAGACAAGTTAGTCAGCATTTTGTTAGAAGTGAACGGGGCTGAGGAAGAGGAGTTTAACAAAAGTAGCTCTGGTCACAGGTGATTAAAGATATCTACCTAAAGTATTTTTCCAGTTCTACCGTGTCAGTTACTATTTTTGTGCTTATGAATAGTAGTATCTAGGGACAGATAACTGTGCTGTGTAGCATCACATGATATGACAACACAGTGGAAAGTTTATCAGCAGGGCTGTAACTCTTCAGTAGATCAGGTTAATGAAGGCAACATCAAAATTCCTGCAAAACCAAAGAGAGGTCCTTTGCTTTCGGCTCTGCAGCAGGAGGAGGCCTTACTTTCTCCCATTGATAAATTCTGAGTAGTCTTCTATCTTCTATCACAGAAATAAAACCACTATATGCTTGTGATGGAACACCTACCAGGGAGAGAGATACTTGCCTGCAAATCCATGAGTTTACCTCTTTCATGTTTGCAAGATACCAGAAGAACTACTCAATTAAAAAGACTAATATACTGTATATGAGACCCTTATGACTTAAAGCATGGTTTGCAGAAAGGGAGGGAATAATTTGGAGGCAATTTTTGCAGAAAATGGAAGAATAGGGACTAAGTAACTAAGTATGAGTTCAGTAATATACTGTCCAACAAAAATGTTGGAGTTAAATATCCTACTATTAGGCAACTTAAGCTGTGTTTACACTTCTGTTGCAGCCTTCAGAGTGCACTGAATGTAGCAGCAAAGCTAAACCTTGTCACCTTTGAATGTCACAGGTCTGTTGAATGCATATAAGGTGAATAGTTCATTGAAGCTCTAATACAACATTCTGATGCTTTTCAGGCAAAAATCAATAATTAATGTTCCACCCACTATAGAACTTAATGACACAGCTAACATCACATGTTGTTCTGTTTTCTAATGGCATCTCTCATAACACAAATCATTTGTAAAAGCATAATAGTGGTAATGCTTGAATACAGCACATTAACAAAAAAAGCCCAATCTATTCCCTCACATTCTCCTCTCCTCCCCCAAAGAAAAACAAGCCAAACCAATGAACCGACCAAACAAACAGACAAAAAAAACCAACACAAAACCAACAACCAAAATACAGTTGACGTATATGTGTGATAGAGATCCTAAGGCAAAATAAGTATTTCATAGTTGTTTTTATTTAACACTAGATAAAATAGTCTACAGGGAAAAAAAGTCAACGAAACTAACAGAAACAACAACACAAAACAAAACATGACATGCAAAGGCAGAGCACAATCTCCCATAAAGAACATGCACATTGTGTTTTCATATGGTCACTTTCGATTGCATCATGAAGACATAGTAGTCCGAGTCTTCCAGGGCTTCCAATAGGCATAACTTCAAAAGATCAGAATCTCAGAATTATATTTGCAGAAAATAATAAGCCAGTACATTTCTATCTGACACTATATTTTTGGAAAACATTATTTTTTTCCTCCCCAACCTTGAATCCTTGACAAAGTTTTCTGTTTATCTAATGCAGGACAGTATGGACCATTCAAACTCCAATCAAATATCAGTAAGAAAATGATGGGGCTCATTATGTACAAATGTTAACCTTCATCTGTTGGAGTAATTACCTTCTGATCTCCTGTGGTTTGTGTGGAAAGAGACTGCGGCAGGGAGAAATGTCGAGCACTTTTATACAGGCCACTGCTCTGAATAATTTTAAAATTTTACACTTGTCTAAGACATGGAGTGCCAGCTTCTCCAGAAGAATGCTGTAGGAGACAATGTTAAAGGCTTTACTAAAAGTAAACTACATCAACAGCCTTTCTCTCATCCTCCAGAAGGGTCACTTTATCATGGAAGGTGATGAGGTTGGTCAAGCAGGACCAATCATGGCTTTCATGAATACATACTGGCTGGGCCTGATCCTCTGATTCTTCCACACATGTAGTGTGATCTCACTCAAAATGATCTGTTCCATGGCCTTCCCCGATACCAAGGTCAGACTCGAAGTCCTGTAGTTCCCCAGATCCTTTTTCTGATCCTTCTTGTAGATGGGTGTCATGTTGGCAAGTCTCCAGTCATTTAGGACCTCCCCAGTTGACCAGGACTGCTGAAAAAAGACAGAAAGCAGCTTGGCAATCATGTTCTCCAGCTCCCACGATACCCTTGGATGTATCTCATCTGGCCTTTTCACAGTCCATGTGGAGTAGCAGCAGCAGGTCACTAACTATTTCCCTGAACTGCGAGGGGTATATTCTACTCCCCATCTCTATCTTCCAGGTCAGGGCACTGAGTACCCTAAGGGTGCCTGGTCTGACTATGAAAGACAGAAGAAAGAAAATCAACTCTCTCCCAGCTGAAGCAAGAACAAGCTTACTGAGAGCAAATGGAATCCTTCATCATCTCCCACCAGTCCAGGAGGAATACATTTTTCCAGTCTCAGTGCTTAGAGTTCATCAACATCAGCGCCAACTTGATATCCAGGACCTTCCAGTAAATGTGAGGGTTAAAGATTTGTCAGAGAATGTACTTTGACTCTGTTTAGTAACTATAGAGATTATTTGTCTATTTGGTAGTGAAGTTATTACTAGTAATAATTGGTACATCTCTGTAGTTATGATGCAAAAAAATGGAAAGCCAACGTAATAAATTTCTGCTAATTTATGGCCTTCTCTTTACAGAGAAAGAAGGAAAAGCTCAAGAAAGTTGTTTGAGTGAGTTGAAAAAGCAACTATTTTCCAAGATAATCGAAATGTCAGAAACAAGTTTTCCTGCCACATCTAAGAAAAACTTGGTCTGGGACTGAGTCTGGGTAAGCCAGGGACCCTAAAAATAAGTACTTTAGTTTCCTAAAGAGCCAGTTTAAACTTCAGAGACCACCAAAGGGTCTTTGGCTAACTGCAACCTAACTATAAGTGGAATGATTATTTCTCCACAGACCTTCAAAGGTACTTATACTTTTAATTTAGGAGAGATTTTTTCAGCTGGCATCTGAAATACTCTGTTGAAGAATGTAGGTCTAGATCCTTACTGAAAACTAACGCTAGTGACAGTGTAAATAAAGCAGCCTGTCTGCAGGTCTGTATTGGGGGACTTATCATTAGTTGTTTGATCTTATACTTTTCTTCTGAAGAAAACAGTGATCAAGTAAATAGTATAAAACATTAATATGATGTATTTCAGAGTGTTAAAAAGAAATAAAGAATGGTTGATTCAGAAAGGAAATTTGTTATAGCAAGTGCTGAATGATCTTTCCTTGTTATATTATTGAATCTTCTGTTTCATTTTGTACAACAGAAACTGAAATATGACTTTCTTCATTATTAACTGTTATCAAGCTTTTTAGGAATGAAATCTCACTCCTAATATGCACCATATTCTGTGCCATATTCTGGGAAACAAGTTTTTCTCTTGTTCCACTTGGTTTTATTTGTATAATAGCTTCATTATTGACAGTGACACAGTGACAACATGCTTTGATTCACCTTTTTGCAGTATTTTTGTACACATTGAAATATGAGAGGGTTAAGAGGTGTTTTCATGTATTTTAGATTACTTAATTGGAAAAAGATTTATTAAAAGTCCAACAACAATATTCTTTGTGTCACCACTAAGTGTTTAATGCTTTTCGAGAGATCGTGAACAAGATTGATGATGATATTTGTCCTAAGTCTTCAGTACTAGCAGACAAGAAGAAAATAATAAGGTTGTAATAGAACTACAAAGTAGTATGTGTTATCTTGTCAAAGACTGGCACTACAATTGCATTCAGCTGAGCAAATTCAAAAAAATACATCCTTAAGTGAAGAAATTGAATGCCACTTTATTCAATTGCTTTTGTTGAATTGTGATCCTGAATTGTGATGCACAGTTATTGATAAAGAGGCTTAATTTCCTGGAAACCACCTTGCACTGCTAGGGAAATATCTTCAAGTTAAAACTGAAATTGGAATTGAAACCGCCTCAAATAGAAAATATTATTTTTTCCCCCATATAATCTTAAATATAGATTTAAATCCATCCATATTTTAGTAAGAATAAAATAATTCAGCAAAATAAATTATGCTTTGGACTTCATTTGGTAGTCTAAACATAGGTAACTTGTATTATTTGATATGCACTAAAGATATCTTAGTCAAATATAGGACTGGCATATAATAGGAGGTGTATGGACATTCAGAGTCCTGGACTATCAGCAGAAGCCAAGCAGTATACTAGGATAGTAGAAGAAAAATAGTGATGCAGACACTTTTGATAAGCAAATGGATGAAGTTTTTAATTTTTGTGCAGCTAATTTAGCTTAGTGAAAATATAGTGGCTGTCAGAACACTTGAGCTTCTGAGGAAAAAAAAGTTTCAAACAAAATGCAGTAATCTTGGACATTCAGTGATCCAGATTCAGAAAAAGAGTAACTTAAAGACATTTCCTTTTTCATATTTGTTTTACAGTGTGCAGCATTTAATATCTGAGTGTCATTAAGAATTTTGAATGACTTAACATTCTTTATCATTTGAATCAGATTCTAATTAGAGTGTTTTGTTGACTGCTCAGTTATATCCTTCATTTTGTAAAGAAGTTGCTGATGTAAATTAAGAAATATTTCAGTCATTTAGGGAAAAAGAATGCCATCTTGATTAGAAAGGTTTGAAGAAATTATTTGTGAAAGTTCTTAAAATACCATCAAATATTTTCAGTATTTTATTGCCTGTAGGAGATGAATCTGAGTGACTAAAGAATGAGTTAGATTTTTTTTTTTTCAGTACAGTTCATATAAATATTAACAGTGTACCGAGAAAGAACATATGTCAAAACAAATCCTGTCAATCAAATACAATTGTGTCTTTGACTAACCTAGCATGTTATGGGACAAAAGGAACAAGCAAATAATGTTATAGCTTTTGTGAAACTTTCAATGCTATTGTGCATGAAATTCTCTCAAATTCTCTCCCAAGTTAAAAAGTAAATCAGTGTTTCTAACCTTTCTGGCAAGATAACCCATAGAGACACATATAAAAATTTTCTGGATCAAAGTCATGCCCACAGTGACTGGGGCCATGTTATGACTTCAGTTCGGGTCATATAAGGGGAAGGACTGCAAGAAGCAGGCTGCAAGTTACCAGAATAATGCATATGGTCTTCAGCTCATGTTTTATCTACTCTTGAAAGACAGTTGGCAGGAAGACATCTGGGTCCATCTCATCCAACTCTCTGCTCAAGCAGTTCACGCCTGGAGTAGGTTACTGAGGACCGTGTCCAGGTGGCTTTTGAAGATCTCCGATAAAGAGACTTCACAACCTCTCTGGGCAACCTGTACCATTGCTCAGTAACACACACAGTTTAAAAAGTGCTCCTTTATGTTCAGAAGGAACCTTCTGTTTTTATCCATTGCCCCTTGTCCTGCAACTTGACACTTCTGAAAAAGGTTCTATCTTTCTTGCACTCTCCCTTCAGGTGGTTGTAGACATCGATGAGATTCCCACCACAAGGTCATCTTCTCCAGACTGAGTAGGAGTGACATTTGCTTTCAAGCAGTCTCTGAATGCTTCTAGTTATCATGATTGATACTCAGCATTTGTGGGTGCATACCACCAGGGCCTATGTATTGCTTAAATATTCTTTGATTTGATTCTCTCTCACCCAAGGTGCATCTTCATTGCTAAAGACTTTTTCTATGGCTGACATCATAAAAAAAATGCAGTCTGCAGTCTACAATTTAGTTACTTATATACAAAATGGATACACAGTATGTATGAAATTTAATGTTCTTCTGCTTCTTGCTGTATTAATAACTACGTCATCTAGCTTACAAATAAATAAAATGAGATTAAATTCAAGAAGATTCCTTTACTACCTGCTTGATTTAGCAGGTAGGTTAAGTAGTATAACATTCTATACATACATAGAGTTTTGCAGTAAAACTGAAAAATCTCTTATGTGCAGGACTGGAAGACAATCAAGGTGAAACACACCATGCATGTGAAATGAATGCAAGTATTTGTCCTCACTGTGCTACAGTTCTGTTAGTACTGTCCAAGGGAGCAGGAGAACTGGAATGTCACTTCTCCACACTACACTTTATTCTTTTCCTCTTGCCCAAAATAACTGAATTCATTACTATTATGAATAGTACTTACCTTGTGAAACACATCTGTCTTAGCATGCATAGGCTGTTCAAACAATCCAGAGAGAGTACTCCTGGAGCTATCAGAGGTAAACCTTTTTAGATCTTGGGCATGGACAATTTCAAAGCACTTTAGTTTGATTTTGATGCTCTATTCAGCTTTGCCACAGCTTGACCCATGCAATCCCAGTCCTGCTATAAATATCCATTTATCTATGGCAAGCTGAATATTGTTCATACCACCCCCTGCACCTCCACTGATTAATGTGGTACACAGATGACTGAAATCAATGGCATTGCTAAGGTACAAGTCCTTTTCTTTTTGTCAGCAGAAACTGTAGTTTGGGTTTATTTGCAGCTGTATGCCATAGTATATACTGTGAGTTTTCTCAACAGTAATTCTGGTGCTACAAGACTTCACTGCCTGAAATGTGTCCAGTGCTGCCCGTTAGTTATCTGTGAAATACCTCCTGTCCCTTAATCATCTGTAATACTTGATTCTTCATGGCTCTGTCTGCAACTTCTGTCAAATTCTTGCTTTGTTATTTGTGATATTCAGCATTTATTCACAGTGGTTTCTTCTATTCTCTTCAGTCAGCTTAACCTCAGGCCAGGGTTTGGTACCTGCCCGTGTCCCTTAGCAGAGGAATCAACAGGAAAAGGCTCTCAGAAGAGCTTTGTGAGAACACATCTAGTACATGAATTCCACACTGGCCACCAGTGGCTGCAATCAGAATAACTTTTTGCTTTGTAGACCTTTGATATACAGTAAAACATTTCATAGGTTACTAGACACCATTACCATCATTTAACAGGAGAAACAAACAAACAAACAAACAAACAAACAAAAAACTCAGAAACCCACCTCGCAGCTTTTTTTTTTTTTTTTAATGTTTTGTTTGATATTCTCTCTTAAGAGTGTGTAAACATCTTCAAACTCACTGTATAGGTGTGTCAGATTATGTTGCCTGCGTGTCAGTATCCAAAGTTTTCTTAAAAACCTGTGTACAGGAGATATTGGAAATATTACATTTTTACTGAAGGAAGATACATAAAGTATTTTCAACCACATACGCTTGTGATTAGGTTCTCTGTTCTCTGCTAATATAGCCTGTACGTAGAGAATATTCCCATTCTAATTTAATTTTGCCATAAAGACATTTTAAAGAAACAATTTAGATCAGTATCTCTAAGGTAATACATGTTTAATATAATTATTTAGACAATCAGCAAGTGGATTATCTATGCCCTGTTTAGCTCTATCTTGTTTACTTTTGACCTAGATTAATTAACAAAATAGTTCTTTCAAATCTAGCGTGTAGACTAAGCTTTCTTTTACATATTAAAAATGATATCACCGTGCACTGCTGTCAAATTTATGGTTCAGTGCCATCCCAGCTGACATAGAGTAAATCAGTACTCAGAAGAATCTGAATAGAAAACCAGAGGAAGAGCTTGTTTTCTTTAATTATTGAATTGATATATATTATAATTAACATAATGGTTGGAATGTAATTACACTACCATACAATAATTTATTTTGAGTTTATGTACTGTGTCCAATTTGCCTGTGTTAACCCCTAGCCTTCATATTATGGCTTGGCATCATGCACTTGTAATAACAGATGTTCATTTTATTTTTGTAATTACCTGAATATGAGATTTAGGGTAATTATTTGTTCAACTGTATTAATAATATGCAGTTTGAGAACATTGGTAAAGAAAAAAATAATGTATCAAATTACGAACATTTCCTATACTATTTCTTTTTCTATTTTCAGATTAATTTTAATTAACTGTAACCTGCTGTTTGAAAAACCAGTGGAAACAAACTGAAATTGGAAGTAAACAGGAGCTCCAGCAGAGCTATTTCATGCAAAGAAATCAAAAAATGTGGGATTAATTGCCAAAAGCATTGATGCAATCTGTATAAATGAATTCATGGAAGATTAGGGAGAAATTAAACTGCAGTGACAATGCAGAAGGGTGAGAAGGAAATGCATTTAGAGAGTTGACAGGGTTGGGTCAAATAACCTGACTTATTTAAGTAATTCCTTACTGATGTGTTTCCCTCAGGAGTCCCATATTTAGATTCACAGTTTTATCATCAAAATCATTTATTAACATAACAAAAACTCAGACAGGGTCAAATCCAAGGTCCAAAAGATCAAGCTCGGGAAGAGATCTTTCATTCTGAAGGCAGATGGTACCGTAGTTGTTGGGTGATTGGTGATTTGTTTAGTATACATGCTGACCTAGCATTCTCAGCGGCTCACTTGGAGTTTTAGGAAAGGAAATAATTCAGTTAAACAGTACAACAAGGTTGCCACAGGTCATGGCCATTAGTGGCCTACTAAGCTTTTTATTTGACAAAACCTCATAGAAGAAAACCTTTTCGCTGATGGTAGCAAAAATAGTATGTTATCTGCCACATTTCTTTAATTTAGAGACCTCAGTTTTCTCAGGGAGGGGACTAATAACTATGAAAAAAAGAAAAGACGTTACCTAGGCAATTTTTAAACCATTTGAGGTTTGGATGGGATCTCAAGATATCATCTGAACATCTGCAGTAATTTTATATTGCCCTCAGAGGATGATTCATGCACTAATTATCCAATGCATCAATTGAGTAGCACTGGAATGGATTGTAACATTTCCTTCATTTCTTCTGTGTATAACAGAAACAGATGTGGGGTTGGAGAAGGGATAGAAAAAGCTATAAAACTGACTGAAAACAAAGTAATTCTAGGTGGGATGCAGGAGGTATCAGAAGGCCAAAAAAGCTGTGTATAGATGTGTTTTGAAAGGTTACTTGCATTTTAAGAGATGCATAGGAGAGATTAACTCTAGTAACTGTTCTCCATGACGTGTTCTCACTTCTTAAAATGAAGCTAAACTCAAAAGATGTGTACATATTCATAGCTGGCTTTTGAAGACATCAGGAGCTAGACTGGTTTGAAACACTTTTTCAACAAAAAAACAGGCAAATAAAAACAAACAAAACTTTTCACTGCCCAAATTGGAACTCATTTTGATCTTTATTTTTTTCTTCATGGAAACCAACTTGCATTGTCTTTGTTGATGTTGGTGGCTTTTTTCAGGTAAGTAAAATTACAAAAGGACCACCATCTTACCATGACTCAGTGCATCATTCTTGCATGAAGTTTATAATTTAGTCAAGCTAGATTAGGATCTTACTGTGCTAGGTATTTTGTAGATAGACAAATTTCAGTGCTTTATAGCTCATTGTAGACATTTGCAATACAAACAGTGACATATATGCCTATGTGACTTTTAAATTGCTTGAAAAGACAAGCTATTGATAGATAGCTATTAAAAGTCACTGTAGACAGTTTAGATTGTCAAACTAAGAAACTGTTTATTGAAAAGAATAGAGGAGAAATTCTCTAATGATTGTACTACCTCAAGAAAAATGATTTGGAACCAGTATGAAACTGCAGAAATGCTTCCCATCTGGGGATTTCATTGAAAGAATCATATTTTCAGTGTTTTGTGGCAAACGTGTCCTGCAATCAGAAGTTTACATCAAAATCTACCTATCATTTTGTCAGAACACTGCCTGGAAATGCAAATTAAATATATTGTTAAAATTGGAACTAGAAGACAAAGGACAAAAACGTAACTCTTTCTATAAGCTTCATGATCATTAAACCATTCCATGAGTTTTTAAACCAGTCACACATTTTTAAATGCCTCTGCTTGCCAGTACATAGAATTGTGTTTCAGCCCATACTTTCATATTTCGTTTGTCACTAAAACAACAACAACAACAAAAGGTAAGCTGGGTTTCTTACAAAAGGCTTCCCATTCCTCACTACTTGTTTTCTCAGTTAGGTTTTAATTAGAAATCACCACCGGAATTTTAGATTTGCCCATGACACAGCCTTGTCTGTCATTTACTTCTGTTATCAGTCAAGATTGAATAAGTGCACAGACAGAAAAATAGTGTTGAAGGAACAGAATTTTTTACAAGCTTGAGAACTCAATAGTTACAGAATTCAGGAGTATTTCTGCTTCTGAATTTCTAATTTCTTTCCTGTTTGTCTTCAATGCAGCCTTTAATTATGTAATTGAATTGTGACATTCCATTAATATTTACTTAATTCATCACATGACTCTGAGGATTCTCCTCAAGCTGAGGTTTTATAGCTGAGGCTTAAAAGGTTTTATTGAGCTTTAGAAACATGAAGAGGATGTACCACAGGAATCAAAAAAAGAAAGACAAAGAGAAAAAAAAAGTTATTTTCCAGTGAAGCCTGTGATTCTCATTGAGTCTTGATGGATCTCATCAAAAGCCATATTAAGATATATCAGTAGAAATACTGATTAGAGTTCGGAAGTAGAATTTCACAGGAGAAAATGTTATAATAATTTTGAAATGCTTTTAAAATCATACTAAACTCCTTCACTTCTGAAAAAAATAGTCACAGTCAGAACATGAATTTAAAAGTATCATAAGCACGCTTCCTTTAAAATCAAACCCAGTTTATTTGAAGAGACTTAAGCTACATTTTTAGAATATCCCATTTTCTGAGTTTTGAGGATAAAATCCCACTGACATTGTTTCATATACTGAAAATGAAACTGAAAAATTAGTTGATCAGGAAAGTGATAGCAGATGTGAAGACCAGGGTCAAAGCCATTTGGAGGTAGACTCTGCTCCATGAGCTTCTTTTCATATGAAGTAGAACATAGTCTACAGGAGGGATTTCAAATGCCTTTCACACCATCTGTTCCTAAATAATCCATGGTCTTTTAGGGATTTTGCAAATTTGTTTTTAACTTTGCCAAATTACCCATATTACAAAAAGCCTACATATTTTACCTAATTTGTGGGTGATTTGCATCCAGAGTAACAGAAGGCTCATCCATATCCATTCATCTCTGCTCAAGTTCATAACTGCAAAGCTTCCACAACTCCAGATTTGAAGTGTAAGATCTATAGTATTTCAAAGGACATATATATTTATTTGTAACTAAGGGAAACTAAATATTTTTTTCCTATTCTCTACCAGGTGACTATGACTGATCTTGGTTGGATACAGAAGAAATGAACTTTTGTGTTTCATATTAAATCTGAAGTATGCTTTGAGATCAGAACAGCATCAAACAGGTGATGAAAAAGGCAGAATCTAAATTTGTATAGAAATCATAACAGATGTGGTACACTTTATTTACAATCTATTTAGCTTCATATACTTCCCCCAGTGTCAGGCTATCCAAGCACAGCGTGATCCATAGGTTTGCACATTACTCAGGATGTATGATCAGATCTCAGAAAACAGCAAATGCTATCAATAAAACATGAAGCAAAGTTAATTACAAGCTTCCATTCAGAGTCACCCTGCCGTGTATGACCCATTATAATGAATCATTCCTAACTTGTAGGAGAGACTGACAGAGATTTTATAAGCTTTCCGTTCTCCAACTTTTCCCTGTGTAATACGTGCTTGCTGTACACTAGGAAAGTGATTAAGTATCTATTTCATGTAGAATAAGGAATAAATGTTTAAAAGACTAATGAGACACTATTTTTACTACTTAGAGTACTGTGACTAACTAGTGAGTCAGATGAATGCCTCTATCATTTTAATTAGCCATTGGCTGAACCTCTTTTTTTTTTTTTTTCCTTAAACCCTCTATTTTATAAGTACTTTTATCTATTTTTTTTCCTTGCAGGAAAGTGCTTTTTTGAATATTGAGATGGATAATTTGTATTCTAAAGATCTTGCTGGACTGTACAAATATTGCATGTTTGACTGAACCTGTGGGAAACTGAAACCAGAATCATATGACCTTACTAATTCATTGTCAGTCTGAGCTGTTTTTCACTGACTTTTCTGGAATGCACAAATTTTCAAGCTTCTTACCTGTCTCTGATGGTGTAGTATAGATTTACATATCTGAAAACTTCTACAGCAATTTTTCTTTTATCAAGTTTTGTAGAAAACATCCATTCATGGCATCGTTATAATTGATTTTGTTATGTCTTTGGATTTGAAAATATCTGAGGAAATATTCAGTTTCTAAAGTTACAAATCTTAATACCAAAGTTCTTTCTACATGCTACAGTGCTCTTTGAGATTTCATCTCTATGATTCTGAATTGCAAATTTATTTGAATTTTACCTCACTGGACTAAGCCTTTCCCTCTCTAAATCAAGAGCAGAAGTGAACATTTGGTAAGAACATAACGATACAAGTGAGATTTCTCTCAGAACTATCCCAGTAACTGAAATCAGAATAGAATTTTAGAATACTTTAGAGATATACTTTTAATCGAATGACTGTCATCTGATAAGATGTTAGTACAACCAGTTGACTCTAAAGGGGAAATATTCATATTCTTTTCTAGTAAAAATATACACGTATATACATTTTTTATTTGTATCTACATAGAATTTTAAAAAACATCCTGGTCCAATGTCCAATTTTAAGTCCAAACTCTATATCAAATTTAGTCTAAATGAAGACCTTCTTTACTGCCACATTTCTCAAAACAAAAGAAGTGAAAATTTGACATCTACTGTGTGAGTAAAAGACAATTTACATGTGTGATGTTTGACTTAGGATATCAATAGAAATCCTCATTTCATATTAGAAATGTGTTAGAAAAAAATGTTAGAAAAAAAAATGTGTTTTTCTTTGCTGCTTCACATTTCAGAATCCAGTTTAACATAGAAGGGCAGTTTTCTGCTGCTTTTACAGGAGCAAAATAAGGATCATTGTGCAGTATAAATTCGCTTTGAGTTCTAACTAATTTCTGGTCTCCTAAAACAAACAGGTTTGCTTGTTTGTCAAATTCTGGAAGATTTTGTGTGAGACAATGAAGCATGATTAAAGAAGCTAATACTTGCTGGCCTGGAGGCCATATTTTTTTTTATTACCAAGGAGTGCAAATAAACTTGCTTGTTAGGGCAGAAATTTAAAGGTCAGTGCTCAGATGTCATAAATCATAGAGCTAGGAAGAAATAGATTAAGGAAGCCCAAAATACTGACTCAACATAAGCAGCACAGAAGTGCTGTTTTAATTCAGTAAGAAAGAACTGATTCCAGTTATTAATATCTTTCTCAGGAGTAATTTAATTCTAGTTCACCTTTTAAGAATAAAAACATAATATATATTACAATTCTAGAATTTTATGCAGTTTTGTTTCTCACTCTAATCAATATTAATTTTTGCTTAAAATATGTATTGCATTCTTGTCAAGAGGCAAGTTAACATTTACTGATTTAAAAATAAATTCAGAAATATCAACAATATAAAATCATGTAATTTGTAAATGCTTATTTATGCAGTTCTAATATTTTAGACTCATAGAACTGCATGGATCTTGAGAGGTCATTTGTTGTATTATCAACAGAAATCCATATTTATGTCATTCCTAATATATATCTGTCTTCTTCTAGTTTTGGAGATTGAAATTCACATGCTCCCCTACTTTTTCAAAGGGCACATTTTTCCTTATTTTGAAACTTTATCTTCCTTACAGCAATGTGTTTTCTCCAGTTCTGCCCTGCCATCATTACAAAGAACAATTGAGTTTTGGGGAAATAAAAAAACACTATATGCATCATAAATATAATCTTGCAGTTGTCTCTTGTCTGTAGACTTTTCTACTTTAGGTTTAGTAAACTAAGTCATATAGTTTTTCCTGGCAGAACATGCTAATAGACCTCCTTTCATCCTCATTTTCCTCTTGCTCTGTTGGACCTACTTGTGTCATGAATTAGAGATTAGGTTGTAATGGTGCCCAGTGACAAAGAAGAAATTAAAGGGCACAAATCGAACACAGAAAATTTTGCATGAATATAACACACCAACACCTTTAAAAAATAATACTAAATTAATGTTTTATTTTGACCAACTGTGAGAGTAATTGCATGCTGGAACAGGTTTCAAGGAGATGTTGTGGGTTATCCATCTTTAGACATAGTTGAAACCCAACTGGACACAATCCTGATCTGGCCCTGCTTTGAGCAGGGGAGCTGGACTAGAGAAGTCCTTTGCCACTATTCTATGGTTCTGTGAAAATATCATTAAAGTCTAGCTTATAGCTATAGGACTGTCTTTCTTAAGAGAACTGGAAAAACATAATTCACTGTATTAGAAATCTCTAAGATGTTTCAGTTACGTAGGAAGTGTAATTTAGAAAAATCAAGAAAAGAAAAATTTACACACAAGTATAAAGGCTAAAATAAATGCTTATGAAATAGTTACTATGTGAAGTCGTGTAGAAAAAACAATTAGCAAGCTCAAACATGTTTAACTAAATGGTATGCATCTTTTATGTGAAGAAAGAAAGTTAAATCTGAATTTCAAAACATGCAAGTTTGTCAGTTTCATGGTTGAATAAGGAAAAAGGCATATTGGTTCCCTGTGCTTTAACAACTCCTAGACATTTGTTCATCTTTCTGAGCATAAGCTTTTTATTAACTTTTAAATAGCTACTCAGAACGTATTTTTGTCTGTTGATGTATGACTTATACCCATTTTCTGTCACAAGAAATGACATAAAATGTTCATTTATAAAGAAAAATGAATCACTGACACACTAACTGCTCCTTCAAATGTGATTCTTCACATGAAATTATGCTTAACTTCCATTTCACTAGCTCATTATATGTTTATTAAAATATCCTGATAATGTGCTGTTCTCAGAACAAAACCATTATTATATTTGTGTATGTGGTCATGTGTGAATATGAGTGGTTAGAGAGCAGGACAAACAAGATTTTTTTTTTTTTCTAATGTAAACCTCTAAGATTTCCAGTCTCCAGAACTAGGAACCAATAATTGCACTTCCATCAGTGACTTACTACGGATTCACTATGTTTTTGTTTCAAATATAGTTCTTATTTGAGCTGAAAAAAAATAAAACAAATAAAGACAAAAGATTTTCAAATGATCTTGACAAATTTGTCTGACTGATTTTTAGAGTAAGATATAATTTTTCAATGATGACATATTTCAGATAAGGTGTTTCTTACATGTGATTCCAGAAAAGTGTTTGGGAACTTTCAGCCTTGGAAGAGTAGTGTTGTGGAAGAAAAAAGCTAGGTTACTTTTTGTAAACGTTAGTTTTATAATCACATTCAATGTTTAAGCTTTGGATAGCTAGAGTTATTCTCATCTGAAAAATATATTGGAAAAATTTTTCTACATATTTCCCCACTAATATTTAGACAATATAGTAATTTTAGTATTTATTCCCCTTTCATTTGATCTCTTCAATTCCAGCATTTTTTTCTTAATAAAGCATGTTTTTTTTTTTTTTTTTTTTTTTCCCCAGACATATTTAAAGGTTTATCATATTCTCCTAATCTATATCTTTCGCAGAATGGATGTCTGAAGAAGAATGTAGCAAGTCACAGATGAGTAGAAAGAAATTCACTGCCTTACAGACACTGTATTATAGAATAGAAATACCTGTCAAGGCATGTCTTGTCTCAGACTGTAAGTTCATGTGATCCATTTTTTATGTACTGGAAGAAAACGCTTTTGTTTACTGCCATTATTAGTGGTTTTATTAAAGCAAACAGTAGAATGTTTTCAAATTTATTGCAGTTACCTGTGGATGCTGAAGTTACATTTACATTTCACAGAATTACAGTTAGATCTATACCTGATTTGAGTGACTAAAATACAAAAGTACGTTTTTCCAAAATGCAAACCTGTATGCTTCAGTCAGATTCCATACTGTCTTATGAAGCATTTCATATGTCAGTGGAAGGTTGATATATACTTTTACTTACCAGAGATATTTCAAGAAATTGGGGGTTGCACTCGATGATCTCTGGAGGTCCCTTCCAACCCCTACAATTCTGTGATTCTATGAAATTAAAATCCTTCTGATTTTTCTGAAACAGATTTTCCAAAATGTCTTATAAATATAATTCAGATCTAATGCAAAGAAGGAGAAAGCATACATCAGTTAAAATAATTTTTCTGCTGAAAAATTTGTATGCTGAAAAATTTCTGCTGAATCAAAGTTGTATGATGAAAATAATAATTTTTAAACATTTCCATTTCAACTTTATATCTTCTTGCCTTGGATATTGGTTACAGTATAGTAGAAGGCAATAACTTGTATTTTTTTCCTACTCCTACTTAAGTGCAGACTTTATATCACAGAATGTTAAACTGTATTGCATTCTCTTTTGCAGAGCCATCCACAACATCAACAAATTAAAATCTAAAGATAGAAATGGGAAACTTCCCACTTTCAGAGATAGCTTCTAAAAAGCATGACTTCTGAGAAACTTCACTTCCTGTGAAAGGGCTATTACTGAGATTTTCAAAGACCAAATTCCTTAACCTCATCTGCTAGATGGCACATGAAATCCAAAGTTTATGTTGAGGTATGGCATTGAACAGGTTTGTGTACTGTGATATTTTGCTATGAACATAGAATTTCAAACTTCATGTATGAAGCTAATCTAATTGAGGAACTAAGAACAGATCCTCTGATTTTCTGGGCTGCATCCTATGTGCGATCATTTACTTTCACCTTGTGCACAACACAAAGATGACTGTTTTGGTGTATGAATGAGACGGGATGTTTTGAAATAGGAAACGTATAGAAACTAAAGATTTGGAGTGGTAATAACATGCAGAACATGCAGGTATCTAGCAGATCTGAAAACCCTTTTTTGACTCATCCAGCTAAACACCGGATTTTTAAAAGCATGACTGGAAGGAGTTCACATATTCCTTTGAGTACCATTGAAAGGTTGGTACTTCTAAACTGGCATTTAGACTGATGTCAAAACTAATGTCAGTTAGATTTGCAGATTAATTTTTTTTCATCTTGCTGTGTACTGTGCCAAAAATAATACATACACATTTTTTTTCCTTACAAAAAGATTCCCAGTTGATTAGTTGATTTTATTTCTTCCTCCTATTTTATCCTGTTTTACTAAAATAGGATTATTTTAAACAATTATACAGCTGCAGCACTTCATAGTTGCTAACGCTTGACTGTGCAGTTTTCTGCATATGTGCATTTTCTTTCACCCTATTTGGGCAACTCTGTTTTTATAACACCAGTATTTCTAAAGCTAAACAAATAACTGATGGTGTCTCCTTATTTGCTGGCACTATTAATTTGGGTCAACTCTCAAAAATCAATATATCCCTCTTTTGTATTGCAAACATGTAAGTTGTTCTTTGGCTATTAGTGTTCTCCAACTCTCAGGGATTTCAGTACTCAGTATTTTCAAGATATTTGTCAATAATAAAAGCAAAGAAGTACACTACAATCCGTCAGCTGATGTTGGAGTATACCCAGATGTATATGAAATGGAATGAGGAAATACATAGAAAAGTGTGACTCATTGTTTCCCTGTCCCACAGATTTTGTTTTATGCTAAATGGAGACATTTAGTAAAATAGCTGAGATAAGGAGAAATTATATACTCTGGGGTTTACCTACATTAAATACGTAAATTCATCCACTTTCATTTATCATGACACAACTGAAGTTTCCTCTAGCACTAGCTGGGAAATTTCATTTCTTTGTTGAACTCACTGAGAAAGTACTATTAGAAATAAAAATTATATTTTTTTATTTCCTCAAAACTTAAAGGAAACAACATAGTTTAAGAATTATGACATACTGAAAAAAATTGCTAGGGATAAGACAAAATAACCATGGGGAAAAAGAAAATGCTACATATATAAAGAAGTAAATACTTTCTGTCTTATTCCATACCCTAGACAATGAAGCATTTACTCATGGTATGAGAGAATCAGTTTCAAAACACTCTAGGACTACAAACTCTGCTGAAAGATACTCCAGTGTGGACTTTCATGAAGTTTACTTTGTGGATTATTGAAATATTTATTCATAGAACTGCACAAAAGCAGATTTTTCAAGATCACAAATAGAGCACCTTTCCAGACTTGGGAGATTGTTTCTATCACACTTTCCAAGGGCCTGTGGTAAACTATTTTAATGTCTTTATTAACATAAAACATATTTAAGAGAGAAAATCTAGAAGACACCACATACCACTATGTGCATATGCATAGGCTTGCAAGAAAAAAAAATCTGAAACTGTAAAATTGTATAGTTTGCAAGTTCTTTTACATCCCAACACTACAAAAAGATCATCATAGAAAACGAAAGAAAAGGGGAAAATAAGATCAACTACCTGCATTCAGTTCTTCTGCCAGTTTCCTTTCATTCTTCGTATGGGACAGAGATAGAAAGGAAATATTATTTTCAAATACTCCAATTTAAGTTTTGGTGAAACAGGGATTTTTCAGTGGAAGCACAAATCACATTTTGTACTTGAGGATGCACTTTCTGTTATGATCTACACACTCCTCCGAATTTACACAGTTAATGGTAATTTGAATAGCTTTAGGACTGGGCCTTCTGAGACTTTCATGAGGAAGATAGGAAGCTGAGATAAGAAACCATCAGGGATTTATTTTATTATTGACTTTTCTGCTCATAAATAAGCTTCTGACAGGTTCTCGGCAGTACCAGGGAAAGTATTCACAGATAGGCTGATAGTCATACACAGAAAGAAGAGTTGAATTCACCCAACTGGTGAAGGGGCCTTCTGACTACACAGCACTCCTCCTCTTAAAGTAGCCTCAGGCCAAGAGACGCTCTCCCTTCAGTGGCTGGCCCTTGTAAGAGCCCAGGATGACTCCACTCTCAGTCCATGCCTTCTGGTCACATGGGGAGGACAGATGCAAACAATTTGCCTGTGCTCCCTAGGCCAGCCACACTCCTTCACCAGTTGTACAATCACCAGTTCAGCAGATCCCTAACAGATCCCCTACACTGACATATCTTAATAAGAACTTAGTCTGATCATCTTCATATTACAGTCTAGAAGTATCTGTAGAGCTGAATCCTTTCCAGTAATAGCTGAGGATACTGGACACTAGCACTGATGTTAGTAAGATGGAACCCAAAATAAAATGTTTATCAGTTTAAACACAGTTAAGACAAAGAAACCCTTCCGTATTCATTATCCTTTGTATTCAATTACTTTTCCAAGTTCTTGTCTCATTAATGCCACGTTTTCTCACTTTGGACCCCTATGCTTGTTGCTACATGATACAGTCTAAAACCTATAAAACTAGTCAAAATTCTCTCCTTACTTACTTAACCTATATTTATTTGCTATAGTATTTCTCACCATTCTCTGTGTAGTTTTGCTGCCTTGATGAGTCACTTTGTTGTAGCTTTGATAACAGCTGCAGTAATCAAAAATTGAAGAAGGATACTAGGTTTTCTGGTGCTTCCAGATTTTGCAGTTTGCAGCTGATACAGTAATTTTGTCAGCTGAGAGAATTAGACATCTGGAATACTTCTAGAACAATCAATACTCAAGCAGTAGCTTTTGAAGCTACTGAAATGAAGTCATTTTTTGGTAATTACATTTTAGTAGTACATTTAGTAGTTGTAAAAGGTAAAGATGAAATGAAAATGTATCTTTTCCAGTTGGAATGGTTGATTGGTTATTCTTACAGTACTCGCAATTTTTCTTAGAATTGTGCAGCCCAGAAATAGTTCATATTCCACTAATTTTGAAAAAAAAAATAAAATGGTTTTCATATAAAAATAATTATAATCAAATATATTAGAAGAAAAGTAGAAAAAAAAAGCCTGAAACTGTGAAATTCCATCATTTGTAATTTTCTTACATTCTAATGTTAGGTTTCAAGTGTAATAGGGTAAGGAGGCCCTTTTTTCCCCTTTCTGGGAGAAGAAAAGAAAAGCGACCCAATTAAGATAAGGAAATATAACACATTTACTACAGATGGTAAAAGAATGTAAGATAATAATAAGAAAAAACAGTTAAAATTAATAACTCAAATGGGAGAGAGAGGAAGGCTACAACCATGCTGCTCACTGCACTGCTGGAACTTGGAAGCCTGTTACCCAGAATTAGAGATCATGCGAAGGCTCTTGGGAAATGTAGTACTTCTAATGTATCATCCTCTTAGACAGTAAGAACTCACATGAGACTGCTAAAAAATCAAGAAGTACAGCTCCACGGTGCACACTGCCTCTGCACCAAACATCCTGTTGCATGATGTCACTAATATAAACCATGACATAGGGCTTTCAAATAAATAACTTAAAAAAAAAAAAACAAAAAAAGCCAAAAGTCTTTAAAACAGCAAATGTCTCTATAAATGTGAAGAAAAGAGATCTGAATGTTTTGTTCATTTTGCCCTTTCCGACATTATTTTTCCACAGTGCATTAGATACTCTTTCCTTTTACAATATCTCCTTATACATAGCCTATAATATAGATGAAATTTGTTGTTGCAATAGAACACTTTTTGTTTATTTGCTGCCAGACTTCTTCATGAGGCAATTCTTTTCCACTAGTGAACTTGACTATAGAAGAACTAAAACACCGGCATAAAGTTGAAGAAATACCTTAAGGAACTGAGAATGCGTATAGAACAATTTCAGTACATAACTAGTCTACTTGTAAATACAGACTTTTCTGTGATGCTTGACTTACAAAGTATAATAGGCTGTTTTTTTCACTTTGAAGTAGGGAACAACTCTGTACATGCTTTACAGATGAGACATTGAGATTAAGAAAATTTACAGCTTGCCCAAGGTCATATTGGAAATCTGATCTCTTGAATCATGATCACTGTGTCAAATTGAAGTTCATATTGGATTTTAAACACATTTAAAAAGGACAGTAATGTGAAAATACAAATGTCTGAGTTATTAGAAGGGGGAAATTATGGAACTGGAACAAGACTTTCTGACCAGCATACTTTTCAGCAAGGACTTGTATTGATAGGACAAAGAATAAGGGCTTTAAACTAAAGGATCAAACAACTGCATAGTACTTAGCTGCCTGCTCTGCTAAACAACAACATGAAGTTATTTAGGTTTATCCTATCAGATGTGAACATGGAGATGGCTTCTAGTATATAATTGGTGGACATACTAAATAACTAAGACACAAAGTAAACACAGTGTCGGCCAGGATGCCAAATGATGGTTTTATGGTACATAATTTCAATGGCTTTGACACTGCTGTATTTTCAACTTTTGTAGAAGGTATTATTGGATTCTGAAGAATCAAGAATAGGCAATCTGTTGAAGTCCACTCTCAGAATATAGTACTATGAACCTAATTCTCATCATGAGCTCTACTGCCTTCTGGTGGGATAGCTAGTGTAGTCTGTTTTCTTTCAATGAATTACTGAACTAAAATTAACAGCACGCTTGTCGTGATTCAAATAGTTATAGCTTCTAAACTCAGCTCTTTAGATTCTCATTTGATGTAGTTCATGTAGCTGTTGATTTAACTCTGGTGTGCTAATTTACAGCAGCTGATGATTTGGCCTACGGTGCTTTACTTTGAATGGAAACAATAACAATTCTGGCAACATCTAGAATTCTTTATTTTTGCATTTATGTAAATTACTTCAAATTAACCAGAGCAACTTATCTTGGGGCAACAGATGTGAATCTTAGACTCAAGGAAAACTTATGATTTGGTCCACAGTTCCCTTTCCTTGTGATGGCACTGCGATCTGTAGGCTGTGTTGTCATGGCATGTCTCTTGCTGTCTTTCTTTATTATGGTCACAGCAGCATGTCCTGTACATAGCTACACACTCAATTACTTGCACATACAAAACTAAGCAACAAAAAGACCTGCTGTCACAGAGTAATTAATCCTCTGGAGTGCCATAGGCAACAAGCGGTGGCACAACCAATGTCACAACCAGCTGACTAATCAGCCAGTGTATGCATGCGTCTCAATTTGCAATGCATTCTGTTGTTTGCTAGTATTTATATACTCAATTGTTAATTGTCCCTTGTCATATTGCAGAATTGAGCACTTCTTAACTCAGAATAACTTGACAGCCACTGTTCATTATCACCATATTTTTTTCCATTGGATTTTCTATTTCTAGATTATTGAGAAAACCTACTTTTACGTTTAAATATTAAAGGGCAATATCACTGCCTTTTACAAACACAGTTAGTAATGTTGTACCAACTACACTCTTCAATTTGCTTTTCATCATACTTTGAATGTTATCTTCAGCAGACTTTTTATAAAAGTATGTTTGCTCTGATGAATAATTAAATTGCAACATCCTTTTTGAAATCAACTACTCAAAAATACTATGAGAAGAAAGTAAACTTTCCATTTTCTTGATATATATCCAACTTTTGATATATAATAACTACATACTGTGACAGATAACTTGAGCTGAAAACCTCTGCAAGTAATGATGATGGATTTGGTTAGATTTCTTCTGACATCAGACAAGCTATGTAATGATAAGCATACTGTTAATACAGAAGGCCTATTTTTAGATTTTCTTGAAAAATCATGATTTTTGTTTCTCCTTTTTTTTTTTAAATTTACAAAAATTAATAGATGCTTTATGCCTATAGTCATGATTCAGAAATGAGTAGTACTGTTATTCAAAACAGACTTCTATTTTTCGCAGTTAAAATGCAATAATATTTGTTGAAATTGGCAGAACTTTGTGTGAAAAGAAAGTGCTTATTTGGAAAGGCCAATCAGCAAGAATCTTTCTTGGAAGCAGAAGTGAGAGAATAGAATGACAATTGCTAAACTTGAAACTGAAATGCATTCCCTTAAAGATATGAAAATCAATAGCACAAAGAAAAATGAAAATGAAAATGTAATTAGTGGCCTGATGGTAAAGGAAGGGAGAAACATATGCATTACTGAATTTAGATCAACATGTCAAGACAAACCATATGTAACTAAGAGTCATGGCTTAGTTGATTCTGTCACCAGTGACAGGGCTTCCCGATCCCCATCCTTCCCTCTTCTGGGAGGCAGGGAAGTACAAAGAATGTGACCAAGATAAGGAGGGATAACTAATTTACTACAACTGATAAAAGAATGTAAGAATGTGATATGAAAAGGAGTTACAGTTAATAAATCAAACAAATGGGAGAGAGAGAAGTTCCGATTGTGCTGCTTGCTGCACTACTGGAAACTTGGAGAGGGCCAGTTTACTCTTGTCCCCCAGAATCAGAGGTCACATAGGGAGTACTGGAGACTCCTGGGAACTGTAGTCTGTCCCTTAGTGTATCTTCCTCTTGAACAGCCAGAACTCATGTGGAATAGCTGAGATTTCTGTACTCATAGGACCTAGGAAGCACAGCTCCAGAGTATACTGTGCTTCAGCACCTAACAGCCTGTTGGATGATGTCATAGAATCATAGAATCCCAAGGTTGGAAAAGACCTATGAGAGCATCCTGTCTAACCATCCTCCTATCACCAGTTGTTCTCACTAAACCATATCACTCAACACTACATCTAAGCATTCCTTGAACAATTGTGATATGGAATACTGGTAAAACCAGGACTCTTGGTTAAACTTGTTCACTAGTAATAAAACTAGGAGTGTTGAAATAATCTTTCTGGGATCAGGAAAGCTTTGATACATAGCACATTTTGAGATAGCAACAAGGAGAGTACTTTTCAACTCTCTTGACTGAATACAGTATTGTACCGTGACACAATATTGTGATGATGAAATACGAACATAAAATTATCAAGGCAAAATTCTGCAAAGCTTGCAAAATAAATAAACATGCCAAACTAAGCCAACCAACATTCACTCCCTCTCAGAAAACAAAGTAAATAATGTAAAAAACAACAGCCAAATTTACAGTAAGAATGGGATACAATTCAATATCAAAATTGCAGATCAGGCAGAAAACTGTTCTACCTGAACCTGAACCTATGTTCAACTGCATGTTGAACAACCATAGGTAGTTAGAGCTGTCAAGGGGATTTGGCTATGAAAATAAGAAATTAGTTTCTGAATTGAATCAAAAGAAATAGCAAAGATGGGCAATGGTAGCACTGATGTGTAAGACCTTGGTAAAAGCTCTTCTGTGCAAAATCCTGATCAGACAAACTCCAGAAAGATAAATTAGAACAGGCCAGGAGAAGCGTTAGTAAGATGGTTAGGAGAATGGAGAAAATTCCTTTTAAAGTAAGAGCTTAGCTTGCTCAACCAAGCAAAGGGAAGTTAGGAAGGGATATGAATTTGTTTACAAATACCCCAAAAAGGCAAAAAGCTATTTAAACAAGAGAATCATTTTGGCACAAGAAGAGATTAGTGTAAACTAGCTATGAATAAATTCAGGCTGAAAATTAGAGTAATGATGCTGATCAACGGAGCATTCAGATTTTGGCTCTATCCACCAATTGAGAATGCTAGGGTGAAACAACATAGCAGTTTTAAACTGAAATTTGATACATTTATGGAAAATACTATAAAATGTGCTAACAGGGGTTGATACCTGCATTCAAGTATGGATTTCCTAGTCCTCTTTTCCTCAGTTCTTAGGAATTGCTGCTAGTTGTTCTTTGTTTTAGAATGTTGGTAGTCACTGAGGTTCAGATCTGCAAAAAGACTTAGGCACAGCAAAAGATAATTTTAAATTATCCTGCTTGGAGTTTTTAACTTACAGACTTGATGCAGTTGACTAAATGATTGTTCTTAAGTACTGAATTATCCCCTATACTGAAATGCTAAAGAGAGGTCTGTTGAGATGCCTGCGCAGTTTTCTGATGAGATGTAAGAACCTAAAATTTTTGCATTTCTGTTACAGTTCTTTATTTACTTTTCTTTTTGGTAATGATGGAGAAAGCTGTCTATATTTTCCTCAGATTTAAAGAATTCTATGTAGAAAAGTTTATTTTGAGCATCTGGAAACTCAAATAAACAGAAAACAGACATTCTCCGCATTCTAAAATACAAATCCCTTTGAAACTTCTCTACTCTCTACACTAGCATTACAAATACTACAATAGTTATACAATACAAATACTGCATCTAGGTAAAAACGAATAAACAAACTTGCAGATGAGTAGCACTGAGAATGTTCATAAACTACTTACCATGAAGGTTTTTAATGTTTATCATTTTTATAAAACTTGAAATAACTTTTCTTTTGTAAATTAAAAAGACATGATTACATTTTCCTCAGTGAAAGAGAAAAATCAACATTTGCAGTGGTAAATAGAGAGAAAAAAAAAAAAAAAAAAAAAAGAGGGACATAAGATGTTACTGTGAAAAAGAAACCAGTAAGTTTAGGAGCATGTGGGATCCAGAAAGCAGACTCAAGACTGATGATAGACATTTGCTTACAAATTTGTTTAGATGTGTATCTCAGTACATTAGTTCTTATACATCTTTTGACTTCTTCTGTTTCTCTGTAATTCAGTTTGATGGGTTGGTTATGTTCTGTCAGCCTGCTGTTTTTTATCTCGTTGTTTCTTAAAATGCCACTTAAAGCATTGCCTTTGTGGCTAAACACTTTTTTTCCCTGCTGTATACTTGCTTTGTTTTCATTTCCACACTTCAGTATGTGGACATCACCAACTGTTGGTCTCACAGCTAAACTGAGCCACTTTGTTGTTATTTATGTTTGTTCTAAACTGTTATTTACACAGCAAGCTGTAACCATGATTTACAGTGATCACTTTAATTGACCATGTTTCACTGTGCACCTCAGCTGCCAGTAATTTGGCTATAACTTTTACAGAATTTATTCTTGTCTTACAATATGGGAAGCCTTTAGTCTTTTGTAAAAGGCCTATGTGAACAATGGTGCTCTACTAATTGGCTGGCAGCAATGTTAAAATGACATAGCCATTGTTCTCCACTCTGAAATTAAAGAATGTGAGTCCATCAATGTACAAACTTTATATCATGCATAGAAATCGAAGTTTCCTCTGTTGAAGCTGTGACTCACATATTCTTCAAGAAAGCACAGGAGACTGCAGCCTTCTGCACCACCAGTCTCTGGTAAATGTATTAAATAAAGATTCGACACACAAGCATTAAGTAAGTCCACTGACTTGTGCATTATTCTGAAAGTTGCTGAACAGCAGAAGGTAAAGCTATCACTCAGTAGAGTCAAGATGAATAAAATAAAAGGCTATTGCATGTTACAATTGATTTCAATCTGCTGAAATATGCACTCTGCATTTTGATTAGCTGGGTAACACAGTGTATGCTTCTGCTGGGAGAGAGAAACCCAACACGTTATTGTACTTCTTTTGGCTGCCCAACCATTCATCAGAGCTTTCCTAATTTACATTCTATTTCCTTTGATGCAATCAATGTGAACAATAGAGGGTGTTACCTTGCATTTCTATACTTTGATCTGATTTGGCATTTGTGATCAACATAGTCTAGCAGTGCTGCAGGATAGGAAACATTTTGCTGCTGCCATCAATTACATTGTTCAGTGACCTTCCCTCTCCCTCCTGTACTTTGAAAATACACGTATATATTTCAGTGTGCCTTTTTTGCCTACATTGTTTTTTTTTTTACAGAACAACATTATGTGTGAAAATGAGGAATGGTAAACAACATTCTTAATGCTTAAGATGAAGAAAGCAATGGCTACTTATGCACCATTATATTGATGTACAGTTGCTATTACAATGAATATAAATAATATTAATAATGCCATTAATTCCATAATGTTGAGAGCTACGTACATAGCCTGCAACATTATGGTATGTGTTACAAGTTCTTGGACAGAGTTTTTTACTCCTCCAGAAAGATGTGGTTTGATGATGTGATGTCAGTTTTTTAAAATATGGAGGAAGTGAATAAACCTTAAAGTATAACATGAAATAGCAGCACTGGTTTTTAGTTCTAGCCAGTGTCAGTGAGAAATTAATAGACCTCTATTATTTTTATAATTATTTCTGAGAATATTCCTGCTTCAATTAGATACTCTTTTATTGTATATCTTCAGATGCATTATTTCCTTAATGCATACACAAATTCTTTCATTATGTATTATGTTAGCTGATAGAAAGGATGATAATTAAAGTCATGGATGATCTCTGCTCCATAAAAAAATCAGAAGTAAAATAACAGTTTATTTAAAGCACAATTTCCTTTCAAACAATTAGAATAATATAAATCTAGATATGGTACTACTGCCTTTATTATCAAACAGTTCAAAATACCTTTTTCAAATCTGAGATCAGTAGTAAGAGCAATTCTTCAAGCTTCATAGTCAAATTCCTTTTGAAATGCATTTCATCTTCTACATTCTGGGTTTGTATGTGTACTCTCACATAAATCTGCTATATGATATTGTTCTCACTATCTTCATATTCAGATATGATCTATCCAAGAAACACCTACCTCTGAGTAGGTGGAAAAATCAACTAGTTATGAAAAATATCTTCTAAGTCTGTAACATCTGTTAATCCTATTTCAGCCTGCCTGCAGAAAGAATCAACCAGCTGTCAAAGAGAGAAGGGTGCAAGGGCACTGTGCCCTTGTGGTCAAAAAGACCAGTGGTATCCTGGGGTGCATTTAAAAAAACATGGCTAGGAGGTCAGGGAAAGTGATCCTCCACCTCTATGCTGCCCTTGTGAAGCCTCATCTGAAATACTGTGTACAGTTCTGGGCTCCACAATTCAACAAGACAGGGGTATCATAATAGGAGTCCAGCAGAGGGCCACAAAGATGATAAAGGGCCTGGAGCATCTCCCATATGAGGAAAGGCTGAGTAATCTGGGTCTGTTCAGCGTGGGGAAAAGAAGATTGAGTATCTGACAATGTTTATAAATATCTAAAGGGAGATGGAAGGGAAATGGATAAGGCCAGGCTCTTCTTGGTGTTGTGCAGTGATAGAATCACAGAATCACAGAATTGCCAGGGTTGAAAGGGACCTCAAGGATCATGAATCTCCAACCCCCCTGCCACATGCAGGGCCACCAACCTTCCCACCTAATCCTAGACCAGGCTGCCCAGGGCCCCATCTAATCTGGCCTTGAACACCTCCAGGGACGGGGCATCCACAACCTCTCTGTTCCAGTACCTCACCACTCTCTCTGATAGGACAGGGAGCAACAGCCTAAATCACAGGAAGTTCCATAAAAACATGTGGAAAAAGTTCTTTATGGTAAGGGTTATGGAGCACTGGAACAAGTTGCCTTGGGAGGTGCTGGAGTCTCCTCCTATGGAGATACTCACGACCTGTCTGATGCCTCCCCGTGCAACTTATTGTAGGGAACTTGCATTATCAGTGGGGTTGAACTCAATTATCTCTTGAGGTCCTGTCCAACCCATGCAATTCTGTGATTCTGTGTGATTCTGTGAAAGAGAAGATCATTACATAAAGTGTAGTAAGCAGAGCAAAGATAAATGAAGGACTAGGGAAAGAAGAATAAAATAAAGAACTATTGCAAGTGCTTGTGGAGAGTAGAATATCCTGCAAGGAAGATGTTCCAATATACTTTTCTGTATAGTTTTTGTGTTAGTTTTCTTGAGAACATCCCCAAGAGATGCATTTGTCTTATTTGTAAGGAATACCTGGGTAGTTCATGAGCACATAGGCATACTAATATGAATGATATAGGCAAGGTACTTGTAAACTTTTATCTTTAAAAGAGAATAAATAGATGAAATTTAATTAGGTGACTATTTTTATGTGTAAGCTAAAAAGACTTGCAAATCTTAGGGTAAAAGCCATCAACTGTGATGAAGAGTAACAGGAAAAACACACATTTCTGTAATGGAGGTTATTTATTCTATTTATTATAGCAAGCACTTGCTTATGCCTGTTTTATTTAAGAATGCAAACTAGTGAGTTTTTTTGCTACCTCCTGCTTTCTGTAACACACTTACAAACAAAACCTTCCATATTCTTCTCTGAAAAAAAGGCAGACATATCAATCTCTTTTCCTTACCAACTAACATACTGGTCCATATCCTGTCAACTCAGACTTTTCAAGTACTCAATTTCATTATCTTCTTTTTAATTCTTGTATTTTTCTCTTTTCCTTGTTATATTATTCCTCTTCCTGCTTCTATTCTATGCCCTCCAGGGACAGGGAACCTGCAATTCTCCGGGCAGCCTGTTCCTGTGCCTTGCTACCCTCCTCAACATCTAATCTAAATCTCTTCTCCTTTAGCTTAAAGCCATTTCTCCTTGGTCTATCTCTATCTATCCATTGTAAAAATTGATTTAACTTCTCTTTATAATCTCTTTTTAAATACTAGAAGGACACAATGAGGTCTCCCTGGAGCCTCCTCTTCTCCAGACTGAACAAGCCCTCAGCTTGTTCCCTCAGCATGTCTTTGTAGGAGAGGTCCTCCAGCTCTCAGATTATTCTTGTGGCCCTTCCCTGGACTTCCTCCAAAAGCTCCACATCTTTCCTGTTTTGGGGGCTCAGGTCTGGACACAGTACTCCATGGGTCCTCTCAAGGCGGAATAAAGGGGGACAATCACATCCCTCTCCCTGCTAGCCACTCTTCGGTCGATGGAGCCTGGAGTTCTGTTGGCCTTCTGACCTGCAAGTGCACACTGCTGGCTCACGTAAAGTTTTTCACCCACAAGTTCTTCTCAAGTTCTTCTCCCAGCCTGTACATATATCTGGGCTTGCCTCTACCCGAGAGCAACATCCTGTACTTGGTGTTGTTAAACCTCATTAGCTTTGCATGGGCCCACCTTTTGAGTTTGTTAAGCTCCATTGGCATGCTGGAAAATAATTAATCTGAATCAAAGTATTCTGTACATAGTATAAACTTGAAATGTGCTTGAAATTGTTTAAGGATAGCAAGAAGACATTGGGATGGTTGTGGACATTAAATTGTAAATGCAGTCATTCAGTGTTTTTCTAGGGAAAAAGGCAAATGAGATTTTTTTGTCTGCTTGTACTGAAGTGTGAAGTCATGCAGAAATGAAGTGTTAATCTCTGAATAGCTCTTATGAGGTTGTGTCAGGAATTCTATGCTCAATTCCAGGCATCTCAACACTTGAAATATATGAAGAACTCTGAGAGGTTTTTTTTTAGGTATGTAGTACTGAGGGAGAAGTACTAAAATGACTGCAAGGGAGATGGGATTGATTTCTGAGAAGAAGAGAGAGAGCTAAATAAACTGCATACATAAGGCAGCCACAAGTGACTTACTATAGCATTTAAAGAATGTTAACACCATAGGGGGAAAAATAAATGAACAAACAACACTTATCCAATAAGTAAATTTTAAAAAAGGATACAGTGTTAAATATTTTGACGACACTGATGTTCAAGATTCAGGAACAGAGAGACAAAGGCTGAATGATATACCTGAAAGAAATAGCATGCAAGCAACTGTATACTAAATGAGAAGGCTATTCATCTGCAACTATGAAAATCAAGCACAACTTCTGAAGTAGTTATCCAAAACTTTTACACTAGGCTTTTAGGAGCAAATTTGTTATTTTTTGAGTTACATCTTCACCACTTGTAAGGGTTACGTTCCATATTCACTTTGTTGAAAGTAGATCTACTCTGGGGAAAAATGCTGACTGTGACGCAGTTCTGGGAATAACTCCAAATACAGCAGTTTTAATTACATCTCTTCAAATTTGTACTATAAAGATGTATTGGTAATCCTTAGATGATGACTGTTGTCTGAATGATACACTGTGGTCAGTGAGGATTTTACAGCAACTTACAAGTGCTCTTTGTAACCTACGCTTACCTACCTTGTATGCATAAAACCAAGTGGCACAAGATTAATGTCTCAGAAAGGAGATCTGTATCATTAACGAACAAGGCTAAAAAGTGAAATGATGGAAAACTTTTCAGTTAGTAAGAATAACTATGTATCAATAATCTCTGTGTTCATTTAAAGATTCAACTGAAACTCTTGTAGTTTTATATTTGTATTTTAGACCTCACTCAAACTGAGTAAAAGAGAACTTGAATCCAAAACTAGTACAGACCATCAGTGTGGCAGAAGAAGGTGGGCTTTGTTTAAGGATGGAAGATTAGATTCTCAATTCCTCATGCAAGTGTCTCCTTATTGCAGTTTGTGTTTTGTTTTTCTCTTTTCCTTTTTTTCTTTTTTTCCATAGGATCTGGAAAAAGTGTCTTTTGTACAGTAACATTCTAAAAGTTGAACTAAAGGCATTTATAGTGTCATTATAGAATGAAACTATATATATATAGTTTCATCACACTGAAAGGAGGCCACCTTCATTATATTCATCGGTGTGCTTGCTATTTCTTTCTATGGCAGGTGAAACAATAACAAATAATGCACAAAAGAAGTTAATCTGTTTCCAGTGAATTTTAATAAATAAAATGTACAAAACCATTCAGGCCTTGGGCTTCCTGCCAGAGCCTGATGAGAGAGAAATACCAGGAGCACCTCTGAAAGATGTTAAGCTGTTTGTTCTAATTTCAAGTTAGTATTATTTTTCTTCTCACACACTGTGATTCAATTTCATACAGTAATCACACTAATAATATTATGACTTTATAAGAAGTGGGAAAGAGAAATATCTAGGTAGTATATCTAGGGAGAAATATCTAGGAAGTATTACTTTTCAGAAAGGGTGGTCAGGCACTGGAATGGACTGCCCAGGGAGGTGGTGGAGTCACCGACCCTGGGGATGTTCAAGGAGAGACTGGATGTGGTGTTGAGGGACATGGCTTAGTGGGAGCTGTTGGTAATAGGTGAATGGTTGGACTGGATGATCTTTTAGGTCTTTTCCAACCTTGGTGATTCTATGATTCTAGGATCTCTACCAAGGACAAGCGTTGCATCAATTTATAATAACTCTTCCTCTCTTACTTTTAGTTTTTGCTAATGGTACAGTAAAGAAAAAATACAGAAAAGCAGCTTTTGACAAGTGCTCATGTCGGAATGAATGACAGAGGGAACTGAAGCCTCACACATTAACAGCTGTGAAACCATGTTCTGTTGTCCAAGGAGGAGATATTAGGAAGGAATGCAGAATGTTTCCTTGCATGAAACTCTCTTGAACCACTACTTTCACTAGGCACATGTATTTCATACTCAATGGCTTTCTCGTGTCACAATGGGCACCTGAAACAACCATTTTCCCCTTCAATTATTTAGTATAATCAGGAAAAGAACTGATTCTAGTCAAGGACTACATGTAATACATTTCTTTTATTTCTCATCCTCTAATTGAAGATTCGTGCTCTCAGCTTCAGTAGAAGAGGCAGAATATTCCACCATGCAAACCCCCTCAGCTGCAATGCTATAAGTTCATAAATTGGAGCATACACTATATTTCAACATATTAACTTCAGTGCACTTTTGTATTTCTAGAGAACGTTTCATAGACTCAAAGCAAACTTAGTATGTGGACTAATAATTAGTGCAAATGCAAATTAACTTGAAACTATTTTCTATGTAGGAATGTTAAAGACTGTGATAAAATATCACATAGCAACATTGATTCAGCCTTAGAAAATTCTTACTTAATTTTCCATATTCAAGATATAATTGATTTATTCTTATATATGAATTTTCTGTTAAAAAAAAAAAAAAAAAAAATTGGATAAAAAGATCTTTCCATTACATTTCAGGCTAGAAACAGAATGGTTATATTTATTTTAATGTAGTGGTTTTACTAGTCCAAAATTATTTATAGTTAGCTGAAGAAGATAATTAGTAAAGAGTAATATTTATGAATAATCCAAAAAGCCTATCACAAATACTAAATGCAGAAATTAAAAATATAGATATATTTTTAAAAAAGCTATGTCTGTTGATGAAACAAAAGAAAACAAAACACCTCTATTATATTGTGGAATGTTCTAGAAATTGCTAAATATTAAAGATGATGTAAACAATATTATGTATATGCTTTGCATACATGGAATAAGAATTCTGCAAAAATGCACAGGAAAGGGCTTTAGTATATCCACTGCAACTATTATTTTTTAACTGATAGGGGCAGGTGGAGCTCTTCATAAAAGCTGGGCGATCAGCTGCTCCTGCTGTGGTTGCATGGGAATTGTAGAAATAGCAAAACACATTTAAATCAAAATGTGGTTGTTCATGTCAAACAGCATTTTATTCTTTACTTTATGAAATTGTTATGAAATAGTAACAGTCAATTACACTTCATTATCTTCAATAGTTGCTCCTGGGGATGTATTTCTATATATATATAGTTTTGTCCCACAGGTGGGGGATTTCAAGAAACAGAACAACATTGTTTCTACCACGATGTCAAATGTTATGTCATGTTATTTTTTAAGTCATTGCTACTATGTTTTGTTTCTCTCCTCTTGTAGATTTTATTATTGCTCCAATAGCAGCTATGGATTCTATGAAAACTGAAGAAAAGTTCTTTTTTGAATTCAGTTTCAATTGCAAAAAGCAGAGAAGCTCATAAAAGGTGGTTCTACATGAGAGATCTCATGAATGAATGAGTTCAAGCACTTTCACAGTTGGGCAACAGCTGCCATAAAGCCAGCTTAAATTTTCTTAAAATCCTTACAAGTTTTTAAAAAATCTGTTCCAAAATGATAAAATTACTTGGAATATATCAAAAGAAAGTTGCTAGTGAAAGATATAGAAAACATTAGGCAGGAAGAGCCTATGTAGCTATGAATCCAATGAATGTTTGAAGATCTTAAATCATCCTTTGGTTCAGATAATGCTGTCATTCTTGTAGTTTTTAACAAAAATGACAATTCTGTGTACCTTCTCCTTTTCTTCTGCAGTCACCATTTTATGCTTAGTCTCCTTCTTTGCTTTAGTCTTTCTTTTCATGTTGTCTTCTCCTTTCTCACTAATCTCTTAGAATTGAATGACCTTCAAATGATGCAAAGTTCTCCAGGAGTCTTCTATAGGCCTTTGAACTGATTGTATACATGCCACATTTTTTTTTTTTTTTTTTTTTTTTAATTTCTGCAAACCAGAAAATCAAAATACTTTTTTTCCTAATGAATTCTAAAGGTTCCTATCTCAGCAATATTTGTATTCAACTAATCCCGATTGCTGCTTATGAAAAAGGAGCCAGCACTTGCAGCTGTGCTGATATCATGGTTCCAGCTGCTCTGCCCTTCCTTAAAGTTCAGACTTACATAGTCTAAAGGTTCCCATGAAATTTCAGGAAATCCTTTATCTAGCAGTTTGTCCAAGACCATTTATAGGCATAAGTTTAACTGTTTTTTTATGCATACACTGAGATTTAAAAATTCTTAGCAGCAGTTGAGGTCAAATCCACATTCTTTTCTGAGAATTAGCAGTGATTACATTTTTGTTTAGCATAAGATTAGACTGCAATTCAGTCACGTTTACTGGATGTTGAATCTTGCCCTTAGATATTGGAAAGCGAGTGACATGGGAGAAATCAGTGTTTAGAAATAGAAAAGTCAAAATTGGTAGTGAAAGAACATTTGTCTCCTGCCCTCTGTATGGTGTTGTGAGCAATGAAGAGGTAACAAAATGAGACATGACACAGTACTTGACTGCAGTTTTAATGAGTTCCATTTCTGGAAGGTACACTAGTTCGGTACACTAATGCAACAGTTAAAAAAGAGCATCTGATTGAAGGGCAGTTTTCCAGCCATCTTTGTCTTAGCAAGCATGATGTGACAAGAGAGGAACTGGTTTTGTCTCTAAGAACAGTTAAAGACTGGTTACAAATATCATTCATTTTTATTAAGAATGATTTATGGACAGATAATAATTTACCTTTAATGTATTCAGAAATTTTCAGTATATAATTTGGACAAATAATTTTTTCAGCTGTGCTTTGCATAAAAATTCACTTTTCTTCTCAATGGAGGATGACTAGTTACCTACATCATATTGCATTATTTCTGCTTTCAATGACAAACATTTAAAGTGCAGCAGAGCAAGTACCAGCTAATGAGTATAGTTGATGAATAATTTATACAGACCTTTTTGGAACTTTGTTTCTAAAGCATTTTCACAAACATCTATCATTGTTTAGATCAGAAAACAAGTAGTATGATCCTGTGGATAATGCAAATTGAGCCTAATCTTTTTCAAAACCAGAACACATCTCAAGGGTTTTCAGTAACAAAAAGAAACTTCAATTTCAAATACTTGTCCAGCTCCTTTTATAATACTCTTCTAAAAACATGTCTTGAACTGAAGTTTCAAGGTTTAGTGTTCTATTTTGACATTTCTATTTTTTCTTTTTTTGGTGAATAAATGTTTCTGTGCATGTGCACATATTGTATAGCCAATAAGATACCAATAGCTGTAGCTTTATTTCAGAATACAAGGTGGTGCTGTTTCTTTTTAAAAGAAAAGGACATGAAAATAACACGTTGATGTGATCCTGCAGAAAGCAGCTGTAGGGACACTATTTGATAGAGTTTAGTGCTACAAAATCGAGTTCTCTATCTCCAATTCTGTGTAACTGATTTGCAGATAAGGCATAAATACAGACAAACAAATGTATATATGGATGTATATATAAAAATCCCAATAGACAGTATTAAAACAATAACATGTGCTAGCCTTATATAAAATGCTCAGTTTTAGAACTTGCATGCAGGGTTAATCTTTTACATCAAGATAATAAATGAATTAACCTGCATTTTATTGTAGATTAGATGTACTAGCAACTTCTTGAAGAGGGATTCTTTCCTGGGGGTTGTCCATGAATGAAGATTATCGGAGCACTTGAAAATCCTGTAGTTTAAAACGTACCAACTTTTTGTGATCTGACTGTTAATGCTTTTGCTCTTTATATCACTCTAAAGTAATGACAGCTTACATTTTAATTAAAAATGAGAAACATGACAAATCAAATAGCAAATAGGCAAACTGCAAGTACTGTAATAATTGATTTGTAGCCTTGCTGAACTATACTCTTCCCATACCCTTCTCTTCTGCCCATTTCTCCCTGTTATCAATCTAAAAGTTATACCATGGATTGGAAGAGTCATTTTCTGAGTCCTGTGCTGACTGCCACTGTCTTCTTTCAGATCATTCTTCTTGCAGTGCTTACCATGCAGCCAAGTGCTGATACTCTTTCTGTGTAGAAGAAATTTGACTATCTGGATGGGACCCTGGGCAGCCTGGTCTAGTATTAAATGGGGAGGTTGGTGGCCCTGCATGTGGCAGGGGGGTTGGAGATTCATGATCCTTCAGGTCCCTTCCAACCCCGGTCATTCTGTGATTCTGTGAGTCTTTGATTGCAGGGTTAGGTCCTTGCATGAGTTACATGAAATTAAAGGCTGTTAATGTAGTCTACTTAGACTTCAAGCAAAGCCTTTGACACTGTCTCCCACAGTATTCTCCTGCAGAAGCTGGCAGCCCGTGGCTTGGACAAGTACACTCTTGGCTGGATAAGGAACTGGCTGGAAGGCCAGGCCTGGAGAGTGGTAGTGAATGGAGCTAAATCCAGCTGGTGAGCAGTCAAAGTGGTGTTCCTCTGGAGTTGGTGCTGGGGCCTGTCCTCTTCAATATCTTTATTGCTGACCTGGATGAAGGCATTGAGTGCACCCTCAGCAAGTTTGTGCATGACACCAAGTTGGCTGGAAGTGTCAATCTGCCTGGAGGTAGTGAAGCCCAACAGAGGGATCTGGACAGGCTGGATGGCTGGGCTGAAGCCAGTGGAATGAGGTTCAATAAGGCCAAATGCCGGGTCCTGCACTTTGGCCACAACAACCCCAGGCAACGCTACAGGCTTGGGGTGGAGTGGCTGGAAGACTGTGTAGAGGAAATGGACCTGGGGGTATTGATTGATGCTCAGCTGAACATGAGCCAGCAGTGTGCCCAGGTGGCTGAGAAGGCCAATGGTATCCTGGATGGCATCAGAAACAGTGTTGCCAGCAGGAACAGGGAAGTGATTGTCCTCCTGTACTCAGCTCTGGTGAGGCTGCACCTCGAGTACCGTGTCCAGTTTTGGGCCCCTCACTGCAAGAAAGACATTGAGGCCCTGGAGTGGGTTTAAAGGACAACAAAGATGGTGAGGGGTCTGGAGGAGATGAAGGAGCTGGGATTGTTCAGTCTGGAGAAGAGGAGGCTCAAGGGAGACCTTATTGCTCTCTATAACTACTTGAAGGGAGGTTGTAGAGAGTTGGGGGTTGGCCTCTTCTCTTGTGTAACTGGTGATAGGACTAGAGGAAATGGCTTCAAGCTGTGCCAGGGGAGATTTAGGCTGGATATTAGGAAACACTACTTTTCTGAAAGAGAGGCCAGGCACTGGAATGTGCTGTGCAGGGAGGTGGTGGAGTCAGTGACCCTGGAGGTGTTCAAGGGAAGTTTGGATTTTGTGTTGAGAGCTATGGTTTAGTGAGAACTGATAGTGGATGGTTGGACTGGACGATATTGTAGGTCTTTTCCAACCTTGGTGTTTCTGTGATTCTGTGGTTCTGTGAAATGAATGACAGAGCACTGGAACAAGTTGCTGAAAGAGGTTATAGAATCTCCTTTTCTGGAGTTACACAAAACCCAACTGGAAACTTTCCTGTGTAATTTCCTGAAGGAAAACTGCTTTAGCAGCAGATGGAATGATCTTCAGTGGTCCATTCGAACATCTACAATTCATTGATTCTGTGAAATGATCATGGCCTTTCTGAAAGTTCACATTTTGTGAAAGAATTCATGGAACCTTAGACTGTGGTTAATGAAACATCAGGGGAGTGAATAACAAGAAGCTGTCTACCTGTCTACTCTTAAGATTCATAATCCTGAGAAGGTCTTAAATTGTAGTCAAACTACGCATATGTGTAGTTACAGTGAAATTGATGACATAAAAATAATAGACATGCACAGATAAGTTTTTCACAGATTTCACAGATATTCACAGAATGGCCAGGGTTGGAAGGGACCTCAAGGATCATGAATTTCCAACCCTCCTGCCATATGCAGGGCCATCAACCTCCCCATTTAATACTAGACCAGACTGCCCAGGGTCACTAACCAATCTGGCCTTGAACACCTCTAGGGATGGGCATCCACAGCCTCTCTGGGCAGCCTGTTCCAGCACCTCATCACTCTTGTAGTAAAGAACTTCCCCCTGACATCCATCCTAAATCTTCCCTCCCTCAACTTAAAACCCCCTTGTCCTGTTTTGCTTAACTGGAGACCTTAATTTCTATAAATTCTATGGTCTTCCACCATCTGTCAAACAGCAAAAAAATGTAATGAAATACAGGTGTGAAGTTTAACCTCTACTATTGTATCACCAATATCCACTCCTGATGTCACGGACCAACATAATAAAATAAGAGGTATTACTTTCAGAGCAGCACTCATAGATTGCCCATCTTGCCAACAGATTTTTCTTATGTAATTGTGAAAAAAAAAAAAAAGCAAAAAAAAAAAGCTGTCATTTCCTCCACCACATCCCAAGTTATTACAACCTGGAAATTCTGGATGGTCTCTTCTTAGACTAAAATACTTTGCAATGAGCAAACTGTTAAAATATAATAAGAAATATAATAAGATCCATAGATCTTAACAGTAGCACTAGTTTACTACACCTTTGGCTGTCCTTGTGTGACACCGTGAGCACAGTTCTCTAAATTTGAAAAAAAAAAACCAACAAAAAACCTCCTCTATCTTTTAGTGAGTTTTAAGTGTACATTTGAATTTTGTTACACTTCGTTTTAATGCCTTTATAGAAAAAATAAGTGAAAGTTCTAAGCTTATGTACACTGTTGCTAAGGTTTCAAAAAATATATATATATTTTTTTTTCTGGGGCTCAATTGCACAGTCACTTCTCTCTATGTGCTGGATCTTTGATGTTAATCAGCTGTGTTTATAGTAAATAAGGAGAGATAGAAATCTCTGAATGAAAGCCACAAAATTAGTCATACTCAAAGCAATATACAGCAACATCTCTCTGTACCGGTAAATGAAAAATACTCTAGAGATAATTTAAATGGAAGTTTATTGATTTTGTCACAACTTAGGCATACACACAGCTAAAAGTGGATGAGAACTGAACCTTATAGTGGATATATCACCTAATAGTTCATTTGAATGCTACCATAAATCTTTTATGTTGTCCGTAGCCAAGGATTAATGATATATGTACATGCTTTGTTTAATTTGATTCTTAGCACTTACCTTCAGCTCCTTCTTTACATATATACCTATGTAATGGAGTGTTACATAATCTAAGTAGGTAACTAAATCAATTCCAGTTATGAGTAAACACAAAGAAATATATATGCACATTGCAAGGTCAGTAGCTATCTATATGAGGCACATGGAATGCCCATAGGCCTTCTGAAAGCTCACATTTTGGAAGAACTCAAGGAATCTCAATCTGTGGTCTAAGCTGTGTAATGGATGATAATTTAAACCATGAATCCTTGTAAATAACTTTTTTTTTTTAAATATATATGTACATACAAGGTCAATAATTATCGTCTTACAAAACAGCAAGGGAAATTTTTAAGACTATCAGAATATGTTCTATTAAAAACTTCCAGTGTGATATATATCCTTCTCCTTGTGAAAACATAACTGATATTTTTCCATATTTAAAGTTTATAATTTAATCATCAACTTCACTGAACAATTTTGGAAACTGACATGATTTAGATTAGTAAAAATATGCTGGAATAGCAGCATCCTTAGATAGTTCTCTGCAATGATTTTTAGTACATAGACCTAGAATCCATCTGAAACTATAAACAGGCAGTCTCTAAGGCATGAATAGCTCCTTCTGGGTTTTAATAGGGCTTTATGTATACCAGCATCTCAGTTCAGCTACAAATTAGCAAACAGTGAGGCTTTTATGACCAAGTACTTAATTCAACAAAGGTAATACAAACATGACAGAATTTGCCATTTTGTGATTCACCTCTATTTTCCAGTCTTCACTTTTAGACTGACTTTTCATTCCTTTTTATACAGGTTATCTAAATGGAAATATCAATTTAAAGAGTGGTACAGAATGGCCAAAATTATGTTTACTATATTTTGATGAAAGGTATAATTATCTACCAGATAAATGTCAATGAACTTATCTTAAAATTATATGACTAGCTAGATAACTAAGTTGGGCTAACCAGCACTAATAAATCTCTACTCAATGAAAGGTTTAGAAATCTAAGGGAAAAAAGAAGTAATGAACAAATGAGAAATGTATAACGTGATATTATTGCATTTTACATAAAAATGTAGCAGTAAATATAACACCGGTGATGGGAAAAATTGTCATACTTGCAGGGATAAAGTTATCTCTAGATGACAATATGAAGTCTAGCCAAAAACAAACAAACAAACAAACAAACAAAAAAAAACACACAAAAAAAGAATCTGTCAGCTTCTGAGTCTTGAGGGAAGAGTTTTAGATTATAGAAATGGTTTTGCTTTTATCAGGACACAAGCACAATTGAAATTTCCACTGAGTATTGTACACACCCAAAGTGAAAATGAGAAATAATAGTTCTGCAAATTCCAGAAGACATTATCTGGAGCATAGGTATATATTTTAAGATAGGATTCATTGACGTTTAGCACATGTTGAATTACATACTAGCACACTAACTGTGGAACATTCCTTCCCTGTATGAATTAATGACTGGCAGACAAAAGAGAATTTGAGCTTTTGAACTGTTCACTGGAATTCATAACTTAAGCAAGCATATCATTGAAATGACTGAGCATGCTGTTCAGGATATCCCATTTGCATTTTTTGTTTGTCTTTTTGTTACTTTACCCACTTGCATTTTTCCATTATACATGGTAGCTTTTACCTTGTGTTCATGAGAGACGAGGTTTATTTTTGTTCTCTTATTGATTATTTGTCATTATTTCTTGTGTCCAGAAGTCTTGATCCAGTTATCAATGAAGACAATGAAATTTATTCAAGGATTTCAGTGGGCTGTAAATTAGGCCTGTTTGGAGCCTTGTGTAATTTTACAACAAATACAGTAATCGTTAGAACATCTTAAATGTTAAATGGAACATCTTAAACATTCATTCAAATATGAGAGTGAAGCTGGGTATTCTTATGCTGTTGCTTTTTTTCCTGACAATTAGGGAAGGTTAAACATATTTTAATTTTAGGAAATTTCCTTAATAAATGAATTTTAAAATCTCATCAATAATTAATAATTGAATTGAAGACATTGTAATTTATGCTGATATCCAGGAGAAAATTGCACAATGTCAATAAATTTGGGTTATCTTCATGAAAGTAAGCCATTTCTCAAGGATTTAAATTCATGTTCATGGATATGCTTTCCACTCTGAATGTGAAATTCAGAAACAGCTGCTGATGAGAAGTATCATATGTGCCATGGTCATACCTGCTAAGCCCATACATAGCCAGCAAGAAACATCCCAAAAACATGGAAGTGTGTATGAAATTATCTTAAACAATTAGGTACAGATATTCAATACTGACATAACTGACCACAGGAAAGTAATAATTCAGAAATTTCTTCTAGGTTCTCATGTGTCAGTTCATAAATATTGCTATAGACTGAAGTTAGTTGTTTTCTGCTGAAAGTCACCAGAATAGTGGAAGTGGCAGTGGAATTTTTTGTTAGTGTCATATTACCCATGTAGAAAGTGGCTGGGAAGAGAGAGGAGGGAGTTCATGTTTAGAACTGGTAGAAGAGGATCCATGTCTCCAGCTTTCATTCTCTATGCAAATGCCTTAAACAATACTGCAACCATCTGGCTCTGGAGTTCTAGTTAGGCTCCTAAGTCATGAATAATAATAATTTTTTTAAAGCTGGAGACAGGAAGAAGATAGAAATAAGTTCTCTATTCCACTGACTATTGAATGCTGTTAGTTCTTTTTGTTTGTTTGTTTGTTTTTGGTTTTTTTCCTCCATAAAAACATAACTTCAGTCCAAATATAAGAAACTTTGGCTGACATAAATTCATTTCACTGCCTTTCTGAAACAAGGATTGTTCTTGTGGGTGTAAGTTCTTCGCTGAATCTTGTGGCTTAATGATGAATCCTGTACACACTAACTCCGCCTACTAATTAACACAACCTGCCTTTCTTCAATCAGTAGGTTGTCATTGGCCCATTTATTCATTTGGTAAAAATAGAGGTTTGTGGGCTACTAAGTAGGACTACTTATGAATAGAAATTTCATTTTGAGTTCCATAGATAATTTGATTTCTCTTCAAACCCCACTCTTTATAACTACAAGAATCCAGATACTGAACTAATGACTTCTCACTGTAAACACGTGACATAAGTAATTGCTGTGTTTAATTATCTCTTCGTGTATTTTGCTCAATTATGCTGACAATCTTTTACCCAAGTAAATACTCATTAAAAGAAATACCTATGCCATAAATAAGAATTTACCTTACTCTTGCTATTACAAAAAGAGAATGTGTAAGAATGAAAGATCTTGAGAAAAAAGAAGAGCCATTTTGTAGCCTAAGCACAATTTGAAAATAAAAAAATATGTTATGATGTTGAGAATATTTGGATGCAAATGTAAACAAAATAAAACTCTCAGTGTTTATCTATGGAGCACTGTGGTCTTCATAACGGGAAAAGAATGAATTTTAGTCTAGCTAAAACATCAGCTGAAACATAAACAGTCAAAGGTGAAAAGAATCTGACTATCAGTTGAATAAGGAATAAGTAGTAAATATCTCCTCCGTGTTGCCTAAAACTAGGAAAAGTGCAAAACTTCATGCATCTACTTCTGGAGTTCAAAGCCATCATTAGCTTTTTATGTTTAAACCAAAAAGGCTTACAAGAAAGTGGGAAAAGTTTCCCTTGGAATTTAAATTCAAATAATTTGCTTTGAAATTGAGTAGAGTACTGTTTGCTAAAGTAAACATTTTGCTCACAGTGATAACAGATGTGCCCTTGCAACCCATACAATTGTCTTTTGCTGTTTTTTTTTAAGGTTCACCAATGCTTTCACAGGCTAGATACTATAATGTGCCAGAGTAGCCATTTAAAAAGGTACTTTTAAAACAGTAGATATGTACAGATGTTTTTGCAGAATTATTTGAATAAGACGTATATCATAGGCATGTAATTACATCTTATATGATGTTCCAGTCTGTTTTATACACTTTGGTTTTTGCTTGTAAAAGCTATCAAAAGTTTCTTCTTCTTTCCTATAACATAATCTCAGAAAGAGTCAAAAACTTCATATTCATCTATCAAAGTTCTGAAATGTGTACCTCGGTTTAAATACATAATTGAAATCCGTCTGGGAGTAAGATTATATTTAGAACCATATTTTTGTTTAAGCACATCTCTGGACATTTGGTGCTCTGCAGCATCTAACCTCAGTCTCTGTAAGTATGAATGGTTTGTTTAGCCTTTGTGTAAGGAAGAAAAATGATGCATAGACCTGCTAGTGACTCCAAATGCGTGTTGTAAATGTCTGCAGCTGCATGACTTTTAAAGCTTGGCTTATTTTTGCAGCTGATTGAAGGGTACTGCTTGGTTTACAATGCATATCAAATCCAATTAAGGGAATGAGCCGCTGAAATTATTTTTACATTGAGATCAAAACCATCTTTGCTAAAAACCATGTAATATTTTTTTCCAGGAAGTGTAGAACAGAGGCACTTATATGTATTACAAAGAATTTCTTCATGCAATAAATTTTACACGTTACTTAGTATATTCCTTTTGTTACGTATTTCCATTTATATAGAAGAGATAAATAATTGTATAGTGACTAAACCTCGAGGAGAACATCAATTACAGGTATTGAAGAAAACATAACATTGGAATTATGAATAACTCTTCTGTATTTAATATTACTGTACAGAGCATTTATTTTGTAGATAAACATCTGCAGACATTTCAATTTATCCGTACATAAATGACCTGGCTTATGATTACTGCAATGGCAGCAGTTTCAATTAGTTTATTTCACAGTGAATTTGGTAATGATATTTCCTTTCTCTTTAGTGGAAGGCAAAACAACTGCAACAAAACATTAGGTATACCATCATGCATGGAAAATGAAACAAAGTAAATGGGACATGCTTCTTGTATGTCTGAGGATTTGGGTTTGGCATTTGGATCAGGTGGCATGGAAAAGTAAGCACTTCTTGAAAAATATGAAATCCCCCCTTCATTCCCAATGTTTCCCAGCAACAACAGCAACATCTCTTGAGTTAATGTACCAAGTCAAAGCAGAACTTTTTTTTTTTTTTTTTTTAATAACCTTTACAAGAGAAATGCAGAAGGAGAGGAAGGCAAGATAAAGAGATCTCCCTCTGTTAGTTTAATACATTTATGATTCTCTTAGATATCACATGGAAAATCTTGATTTAGAAGTATAGATGATAAGGAACACATGCTCAACAAGGTATGCTTTTCTCAGATGAACCAGGCAGAATTTTCTGCTGTGATAAATAAAAGATATAAGATTAACATTAACTCATGTTTTGCACTCTAGGAACTCTTGGGAGAATTACCAATATTACCAGTAGGAGCAGGGAACTAATGGCATCATATTTTCTTGGGAATGCTGCTGGTAGAATATAGGGAAGAAAACTGATCTATGTTTTCAGTGACCTTCAGATTATTTCTGGAACTTCTGAGAACTCTTTAAGTGAAATGGAAATTAGGAAAGTTAAAATAGTTTTAAAATGTCTATTTAATTTCATCATGTTTTCCGTAATTCTTATCTCTAAAGCAAAACAGCTATTTTATTGTACAGAAAGAATTTGGTTCTACTGTAAATACTGCTGTTTTTATGGGACAAACCATTCTGTTAGATGAAAAACTAACAAAGTAGTTTAGGAACAGTTTCATACTTTTCAGAGAAGAAGATAGAACTGCGCTAAAACATATTCATAACTCTTTCTTCTCTAGAAATTGTATTCCGATCACTACATAATTTCAAATCACTGAATAACTCAGTATAATGTAGTACTTTTTATGTGATAAGAAGCTCATCTGCACGCCTAAAGGAAGAACGGAGAAACGATGATGATAGGAGTAATTAGATTAATAACCTACCTTGTCTTCTCCTAGGCTTGACACAGAAGAGTTCAAGGAAGGCACTTTAGAAGTGGGTCCACGAGAATATAATGAAGTACAACAAGGCCAGGTGCAGGGTGTTGCACTTGGATCAGAGCAGTCCCAGATATATGTACAATATGAGGGAAGAGCAGCCCTGCTGAGAAGGACTTTGAATTCTGCTGTATTAAAAGCTTGACATGAATTAACACTGTGCACTTGCAGCCCAGAAGGCCAACAGTATCCTGGGCTGTATCAAAAGGGGGTAGCCAGCAGGGCAAGGGAGGTGATTATCCTTCTCTACTCTGCCATTGTGAGGTCCCATCTGGAGTACCGCATCCAGGCCTGAGGCCTCTAGTACAGAAAAGATGTGGAGTTGTTGAAATTAAACCAGAAGAGGACAACAAAAATGATCGGGCTGTAGCACCTCCTATGAAGAAAGGTTGAGGGAGCTGGTCTTGTTCTGCTCAAAGAAGAGAACGCTCTGAAGAGCATTCATTGCAGCCCTCCTGTACTTAGAAGGAGCTTTAAATCAGAAGGGAAACAGACTTTTTACATAATCTGATAGTGATAGGAAAAAGGGGAATGATTTCAAACTGAAAGAGGGGAGGTTTAGATTAGGTGTTGGGGAGAAATTTTTTCTCAGAGATGGTGGTGAGGTGCTGGCATAGGCTGCCCAGATAAGTTCTGGATGCCCCATCCCTCAAGCTGTTCAAGTCCAGGTTGGATGGGACCCTGGGCAATGTGATCTAGTGCCAAATTTAGTGGTTGGCAATACTACCCACATGGGGGGAGGGAAGGGTGTGGGTCTATGAGGTCTGTTCTGAAAATAATGCCTGCTATTTTATTATATTAGTCCAAAATTTCAGAGGTTGATGTTGATGTTATGGTAGTTGAAGGGGCATCTACTGGGTAAAAGAAGAGCCTACTTTATAGTTTTTCTTAAATTGTTGTTTTCAAATGTATATATATTTTTTTTTCCCAGAAAATTTTGCTGGAATAAGAACATTATGCCCAAGAATAAAGCCCAACAAAATAATAAAATAAGTCATCTTCATTTTGCAAACAAAGTAAAGTAAGCAAGGTGTCTGAACCCTTCATTTTTGGTTCAAAACTTGTTTTCTGAGGCATTTTTTGTGATGAGTCTGACTTCTCTAGGAGATGAGAGGTGGGTGTTGCCATGTGGCAGTCAGCATCATTGTGTGGACAATTTTACATTTGAAAGCATTTTTCTTTGCAGCTGTTTGCCTTCAGAAGAGAGTGCTCAGAAGTGTTTACTGGTGGAAGATCTGACCTGTGACCAAATAACTTCAGCTTGGCATGAGAAAATTGTGGAATGATACCATAGTGTCCTGTGAAAAATAGGATGCAGGTGGGCACCTCCCTGCTCCCTGTTATCTGCTGGAAAGGCCTGGAAAATGGGAACAAAGGATTTTCTGCTGAGATCCAAAAGCCAGAAGCTGCCACTCCAAAGAGAGCTGGCTCAACCACTTTGGATTTGAGCTGTCACTCCAAAGAGAGCTGACTGGACCACTTTGGACTTACAAATAAGTTTGTGCTGCCATTGGAAAATTAGTCACAGTTGTTGTCAACCAAACAATAACACCTGACAACCCACCACTACTGAAGATCAACAGCTGAACTACAAACCATGCTGGACACATGGTGGTGACCATCTCCCTTTTGCTTTCTACAAAGACTCCTTTGTTTTATTTCCTATCTTTTCTATGGCCTATCTTCTCTTCCCCATCTCCCTAGATGACTAGGATTTGTAATAAACTGGTTGAGCTAGCATCTGACCTCTTGTGTTAATCTTGCCATCAGGTATACATATATTAAAAGAACCTCCACTCTGTCCTACAAATTGGAGTGAAACACAAGGTAGTCCCATAATCTAAAATAAGGCTTCCTGCTTCACAAAAAAAATCTGATTTGCTTTTTATTATTTATTACCTTTGCTGTAGAATATTGTAACCTCCCTGCAAAAACATACACACCTCAAATTTGCTATTCCATGTCAGGCAGCACTAAAGATAAGTGAGGCAGCACATTTGTATCAGCTTCCAAATCAATTTATCATATCTTGAGGTTGTTATATCTGTCTTTTCTAGAGATAGTCAAAACTGAAGCTACATAGCCAGCAATGAACTTGAAAGCTGAGTGAACAGCAGAGACCTCAGCAGGCAGTGGCAAGGGAGTTAGCATCTAAAAATTGAATTATATTGCACTAAATTTAATTTTGTCTCCTCAGTCAAGGCAGTACCAACAGTACCTATTCCATTCCAAACAGATTTTCTTCATTTGTAAATTTCTCCAATGAGAGTAAATGCCCTGACTCTCTCTTCTTGCCCAAAAGTCTGAATCCCTAGTCCAAAGCACTCAAGTTTTTTTCCTATTGCAGTTTGCAACCTCTTATGTCCACCATAAATAAATTTAAAAAAAGAAAATTTCTTCATCTGTAACAGCTTATTTTGTGGTTGAGCAATATTATCCTTCTTTCCTTTTCTTAGGCTGAACAACACCACATATTTTATGTAAATTAAAGATAATGTTTTCCTTCCTCCAACATTAGTGCAACCTGCCTCTGGGAGATCTCACTTGTTACAATTTTTTTTCTTTAATTGGCTTGCAATACCATGTTAACTGGTGTCAAAGGCCACCCTTAATTCAAGATGTATAATACAACCCAAAAAATCTGTTGGTTCTAGAAAGAAGTGTGTTTTCTTAACATGATTTGTTCTGACAAATCTATGCTAGCTTCTTGTATTTTCTACTTCTCTAGAGATTGATTCTTTGATTATATATTTTGGGGTCTTTTTGAAGAGAGGGATTGTAATTCTTGAAGTAGTCTCTTTTTTTGCATTCTGTAGCTGGAAATTGAAATTTTGCTTTTTCTGGACTTTTGGTCCATCCTCCATATCCAGCAATGGATCAAAATGCACAGTACGTCAAAATAACTTTCATCCCATTATTTAGTGATACAATAATGCAGAATTTGCACAGAAACTTAGTGAGATTCATCTTTGCTACACTAGATGAGCTGGTTATTTGCTGCTCAAATTTTGCTCTCTCTGTATATACAATAAGATCACAGTAAACTGCATATATTTCTGTTGCTTGTACTTCTTTGTTGCTAATTTTTGACATTATTATTTTGATAACAACCTTGTCTGTTTATCATCATATATAATTAATTGAACATCAGAAAAGACCATCAATCAGAAATTCTTTCTCACTTCTAGTAAGAAAATTAAGTACCTAAACAATTTTATGGCCATAAAAATTGATTTGCCTCAGGGTCCTGCAGCTTTCTTTATAGAGTCTATTTGCTGAAAGAAAAAAAAAAAAGGTTTGGAGTCAGTCTGTAGTATATACTGTATAATATGTTTCCACAATATTAAACATGTTTTGGTACTTGTTCAAACCACTCATGCTGACTGGGGAATTTCAGTACTGTTTTTTTTTTTTTGTAGAACACCAGAATGAAAGATAACCTAATAGACATGCTGAGCCAACATTTCTAATTCAACGATGTATGTAGGTCAAAAATAGTATCTGAGGCTAGGAATCATGATTAAGGAATCTGTTCTCTAGTCTATGTGTTCAATGAACCAAGATAATTGATAATATATCTAGTAGCTTTGACTCTCCAGACAAAATGGCTGAAATGTATTTACAGCTGCATTAAAGGGGGGCAGCTGTCAGCGTTGTTCCAGAGGGAAACTCAAACTCAAATCTTTGAAAAAATAATGAGAACTCTGAGTCTTTCTACTAACGTACCATTCCTAGGGAAGCTCTTGATATCTATACTCATATTTACATGCAGCATATTTTAAAATATCTTAGTGAAAAGGAGACCAAATTGTTAGAAATTACAGTTATCAATAGCCATGTTCCTTTCAGATTGTGTATTAGTCAAATGTGATTGAGAGCATAAAGTAACGGAAATGTTTCAACTACATATCACACTTCTGACAAGTTATACAGTAAAGTCATGCTGAATAGTAGGGTTGGATTTCAAATGTGAAAGTTTCATGTTTTTAGAAAATGTTATGAATTTTTTATTCTGAAGAAACTATGCTTCTTAATTTAAAACAACAACAACAACAACAAAGAAACCAAAAATGTTGAATCTTAGCAATATTTTATCTCTGATACAATTTAAATGGAGAGTTTTGAGATCTAAAAGCTACTCAGAAACAAGCATTTGTAAAACTTCTTGAATACCGGGGTTTTAATCTTTGAAAAATGTTACTAGCTGACCTTGACAGAAGTTGCTGATATGAAGACATATCAACACAACAAAACATCAAAATATTGTATAGAAAGAGTGGACTAATTCAAAGACTTAAGAAACAGAAACTGTAGTTCAAGGTCACTTCCTCAGAAATTAACTAAAAAACCTGTTGTAACTTGGGCAGAAAGGATGAAAATAACAGAGGAAGAAAAAGATCTATCATTTTGATTATTCATAAGACATCTCTGAGCTGCAATATGATGCAAACCTAAGTTTAATAGATATTCATGATGTATGGCCCTACAGAAGGGAATGAGTATCGCTGAGCACAAAACATCAGGTGTTTCTAAAAGTGGGGTACAAAACAGCAAATTTGTGCTGTCTGAGTAAATTCAGGTTAGAAATTTGATCAAATCTCTAGTTTATAAAACAATGAAGATTATCCTTCAAAATGGGAGTAGAGGTAGAATACTAAATGATCTTCCGGATGGAATAGGGAAATCTAATGACAGTGAGAGGAAGCAACATCGTTTGATGATGAAGGAGGATGTTTACCTTCCACTGGTAGGTCAGTGCTCTGGTTTGCAAAGAATAAATTGATTTGAAATAAAAATAAAAGCATAGTATAATGTTCCACTTATTGTTGTTTTCATATCATATATATATATATATTTTATTACTCCATTAAAATGTCTTTGCAAAATTGTTAGATACAGTAGTTAAGCCAACAAGAAAGCTTTATGTCACCTACTGTTGTTTATAAAGAAAAAATATCATTTTTTAACCTGTCATATTATGAATCCAGGATTTTTTTGAGTATCCAGTAGGTGAATGGTAGGTTAATAGCAAAGTTATTACCAGACAGTTTGTTTCCACATGTGATTGCAGTGTCCTCCTTGCCGCACTGAAAAAAACTGCTGGACTATAAGCATTGTGCACCTTCTAGACATTGAGGTATTCTATTACGTTTATTGATTCACATTTACTGATGGATATCCAAGCTGGCTGGATACCCCCCAAGTAGTGCATTAATGCCTGGCATATTTGACTTTGATTCAGTGACATTGTTTCTGCCATATTTAAACTGAATTCCCTGTTTGTTTAGGCTGAGAAGGTTGAATGGCACAAAATTGTGCTGTATGAAATTGTTGGCCTGCATGTCCTTTATGTGTTCTCTTTGATGATAACCCTCAATATACTGTTTTCCATGAATAGTTTCTTTCTTTCACAGGCTATCAGTGTAAATTAGAAGTTTCCATGTGAAACCAGGTTATATGCATTTTGAAACATTTGAGGACTTAGGTTATTTCAGAGTTGTACTTAGTTAATTAGCACTGAAAATTTGGAAGTGGGAAACAGTATTAGTGGCGTTTGAAAGACAGCTTCAAGATGGCAGGAAAAGAACTGGATCAGAAGGAAGATTTATGAAAATATAGTAGAGACATCTGAATTTTTTTCCTCTTGTCTTGTGCTTTAATTTGAAATGTTTTGAATTGGAAAAATTCTTATCTGCTTCAAAAAAGAAATGGAACAAAAGAAAGCATCTGTTTTACTTTATTTGACCAGTTGCTTTCATTATTATCCCCTCCCTTCCCCCCCCCCCCGCAAATATTGTTATTTTTGGTTTTGACGAGTATCCCAGTTTTGGGCTTAAAACAATCAGGAATCTATAGAGACTGTTATGTGCCCTGAAATAAAGTCTTTGTTTAATTTTATAAAAGTTTGACTCATTTTGAAATGTGAATGAACAAAGGAGGTCTTTTGGACATATTCCAAAGGTTGTGAAGATACAAAGGAAAAGAGTGAAGGGAAAAGAAGAAGATGGGAGCATCTTCAGATTTTTTTTTAATCTAAAAGCTATTTCTGTTTTATGTGTTTGGTTTGGCAGAATAATTTGCATATACCCTTTTTTTACTATCAGAACAACGATTGTTGTGAATGTATATTTAATGCTAAAGAATGGTTGTTTCCATTTTTGTATGCAGAAAGTCATAAATGATGATTAATTGTAATAGCTTATTTTTGAATATTAACATTTACAATTCCATGTGCTTGTTGCATGACAATTTTTAACACACAGAATGTTCAATATATTTGCACATCCCATGACCTTGTTTCCTGATGATTTTAGAAACATAGCTGCATTTTTTACCATGCATTTAAGTGCTAGAAATACTTCTTCGTCTCTTTAAAACATAAATAACTAAATATGCTAAAAGTGATGCAAAGGAAATGTCTGTGTTTTGAGACAGTGGGGTAGAAAATGAGAAACAGAACAGTCCTAAGCAAAAGTATTTAGAGAGTACCCAGATTTAAAGAAACTACTAATTGAAAATCTTTAAATGCAGCCCCAGAAACAAAAATCAATATTTTCACTTTTTCTGCAAAACTCTTCTTTTATTCCTAACTTACATTTATTATCTTATTTGGTTCCCAAGAGTATCCATTGCATCTGAAATGCACACAGAAAAAAAAAAAAAAAAAAAAAAAAAAAGTTAAATATATACAAGGAACTGCAATCAAACTGTACATAATTATTACTGATCCTGCTAGCAGATCACCACAATTCAGAATATTTTTCATCTTGTTAATTCCTTTGCTGAACATACACAACTTCACAACGTTATTTCTCTAGTCTGTGTTATAGAGTTGCTATATTTTTTCTAGAAAGAAGAATTACGAAACTATCTTTTATGGGTGAAAATGCTATGTCTGTATATTACATAACATGAAAGTGCCTTGAAGATATTGAAGAACAGTACCATGTAATTTTTATTTATTTTTTATTATTTATTTATTTATTTATTTATTGCAGTTTCTGTAGCTGAAATGAGATGAGAGCACAGCTTGTGGTTTTCAGGAGGAGACTCAGGCAGTAGAAGGATCAGGTGGTAGAAAAAGGTTACTGAATTTCTTGGGTGTTAATCCCAGTCACAGTCACAGTCAGCCACAGTGTACAGCACATATTTCTGTTTTTCATCAGGAGTTTTAGGGATATTCTTTCAGTTTTGTGACCAGACTACAACCTGTTCCTCAAGACAGAGTGCACTGTGTGTCCATGTCCAGGTATGGGCAACGGGAAGAGCAGGGGCAGCCTCTGTGTGGAGAGACCGGGGCTGCCCTGTGCTAGACACAGCCAGTGCCAACCTTTGTATGGTTGTAACTATGTTGATAGTTTTCTACTTTCTTTGTGGTTGTCATGGAAATAAATAGGAGGCATTACTTTCAGAGTTACATGTTACACACGTAATACATATATATATTTTGTTCCATAGTAACAAAAAGGAAAAAAAAACGATTTTACATCATCACAAATATTATCATTTCAGCAATTGTAACAAAGAAACCAAAGATTTCCTTGAGAAAATAAATTCTATATTTCTGTTTGTGGTCACTGGATGGCTGAACTGAAGCCTAAAGAGGCCATTCAGCACTTGCATGAAATTGTACCTTCAAATACACAGAATTGTTAATATTTAACTTTTAATATCCTCTAAAATATTTTTTAGAAATAGGAAGAAACAAAACTATTATTTTTAGACCGCTCTCTTCATGATTGTCATATAGATTTTTATTACAGTAGCTTCAATAGCTGCTCATAAATTATAGAAATAAGTTTTTCTTTGCTTGTAGGTAGATGGGGCAACTAGAGCATATTGGGAGCATTTGTACTTTCATGGAAGATACCAGTATAGACTTCTGGATGCTACTTCTGGACTTCTCTGGTGCTACTAAAAAAGTAGAATTTTGCACCTATTATTATGTGCAGACGGAAGCCTTTCTCTGAAAACCTATTTTTGCTTGTTTAAAAATAAAAATCTTATAAAGTCCTGGCAATGCTCTGCTGTTTGTGGGTTCATCAGCGCATAATTTAAGAATGTCCTTAAAAACCTCAGAAACAAATGGTGATTTTCCTAAGCATTTGGTTGAAGTGAAACATGGTATTGCGGTGCTGCATAATTCACTGCTAAAAAATCAATTCTTAAATTTTTCTTTCCTTTAAAAAAAAAAAAAAAAATCTGGTCAAATCGCCACTGAATTCAATAGGAGCTGTAGTTCTTTATGCAGCGCAGGATTTATTCCAAAACAAATTGAAACAGTGTTCTGCATATGCACAGTTATAATGGCTACTGTAATGGATTTCATCGTGACATTTTACAACTCTATTTGATATACACAGCCTAATTTTTATAGGTCTCTCTTAAGTTAACTCAATTTTACAACCAGGAAAATTGCCACCTACATAATATTAAATTTGAAAATATCTTGCAAAAAATATGATCCATATGCATGGTACTTACTACAGTAAATATTAATCTTTTTGTTACAGGCTGCTTGTCACAATTAATTGGAATTGGGAAGTTTACAGGTAAGGATGGTTCAAATATTGAACACAAACAGTTCTTCTATTTAGAACAAAAAACAAAATTGAGTCAATGCATTTCTTGTGAATATTTTGGTGCACTTTGCTTGTATAACATTCAACAGTTAAGAAGTGTGTTTTTACCTTGGAAGTTTTCAGAAAGAAATTAAATTAATATGCATTGTTATACCCAATGGTCATGTGGTCAAGTATGTTTTTCGCACAGTTACCAGCATCATTCAAAAGAAGTTTGTCATCATAAGGAGAATTGGATAAATTTGGACTAGACAAAAATGGATCAGATGCAGTTGGACTAAATTGTCTTTGTAGGACCTTTGAAGGATTCCAAACTTTGTGGGCTTCTCATCTTTTGTGTTCCTCCTGTCCTGGTGTGATTGATGTGGGTGTTGTTGCTCCCATTTGCAGGTCTAGCTTGTAGCAAGCATCTCCAAACATGCAGATGCATGAACATTAACAGCCACCACGCAGATCAACATAGCCACATGAGCAGCGCCTTGATTGGCAGCCATAATAACACAAGAAGATCTCACAACCATAAAACACAATGCAGACATTCCCAGACCGGATGATCAGGATGAAGATTTGCTAACATCACGCAGAGATTTGCTAGCAGCTGGTTCTGGTCAGTTGGTTTATGCAAGGCTGGACTTTATGCACTTGCTGGTCCCCAGCTGGCAGGCCCCTCTGGTCCATAGCCTCTTCTCCAGTTGGTGGCACCATGGCTTTCGTCCTGTTTGCTTTCAGGTCTGGCCTGAAGATTTACTACAGAAAAAGAGTAGACTGCATGCATGTACAATACACACACAAACATAAATGCTGGAGAAAACACACAGAAAATAATCAGAAAGAAACTACTGAGAATAAATGTAAAAGTAAATGGCATGGGCTGTTTTATAAGCATATTGTCAGTTTGCTTACATATGTGCAGCTCCTTTCCCCACACTCCTCTCCATTTTCCTGTGCTAGCTTTTTTCCAAGTCACCTAGATCTCTCCTTTTTTTAGGCATTGATTCTTATTTTTAACATCCTATTGTAAACTCTATACAATCTTAGGAAACACCTTAAATGTCTCATAATAAATTTGACATACTGAACTTCTTCAAAGCTTTGGGCGATTTTTTTCAATAGTCCATCCATCAGGGATCTAAGATTCCTGATGTCTGATATTGTCTCTTCTATCTCCTTAGACGTTATGTGTGTGGCTGTTAAATTTGTTCTTTCTCCTTTGCCTCATCCGAGACCTTTTTGCTAAATAGCCATTAACCAAATACCCTAAGAAATCAGATTTCATTCCACTAATGTAATCTACCTAAGTTTTCATTTTATGTCTTGAGGTGTAAAGTTTAGCAAGCTTTCTCAGTTTTCCTGTTAGTATTCTCTAGCTGCTGGAAATGATTCCCACAGTCTAATAACACATCCTGTAAAGTCGTCCTTTCTCTTACTGTTTTAATCCTTGATTTCTTATTGTCATTGTGCTATCTTTCTAATTTTAGTGTAAGACAATAAGAACAGATATTTATTTCTCTTCTGTGACCATTTTCTTATTTGGTATGCATTCATCATAACTCTCTCTATGTTCTTTGTAAAAATATTCTGTCTTTTCAATGAGTCTTTCCAAGTGTGTGTCTTCTTTGACTTTGGTCATTCTTTCTTTCTCACTTTTTTTCATATAGTGTTTCTGAAATAAGTAACCAATAAAAAATACGGGAAACAGGAGATGCAGGTATCCTCTGCCTTCATTCTCAATTGCTTTATTTTGTTATTCTCTTCAGCTCTGCGCAGACTCTTTCTTGATCTTGCAAAGCCTGGTTAGAAGTTTAAATAATACATAAAAGTTTGGATCTTGTGCATAATCAATTTCCCAATGCCATGCAGTATTGCTTACAGTGTTCTAGATGATGCCATAATATTGATTTATACAAAAGAACTTTGAAAATCTGTGCTATTTATCATTTTGCTATTTATGCAAGCTAATGCTTTGTTTGCCTTCAGCCTGCAGTTGTAGATTAAGCAAATATCTCTCAATTAATAAAATGACTAATGGTTCCTTTCTTGAGACAGATGTAAGCAAGCAATGTAAGTTTTTCTTCATGTATAGATTGCTTTGAACGTATTTTGGATGTAATTTCCCTCCTTGCTTTACTTATTAATTCTCTCTAACATTTTACTTAACCATCTGGTTTAGATTAACTCAAATAATTTTGTAAACTTCAGATTTTGCTGTTACCTTGCTTGTTACCTGCTAAATGTAATAAGTACTGTGAGATTTAAAATGAAAATGAATGACTTGATAGTGGCCAACACATTAAAACTCTGTTTATCCGTGCATATCAGATTTTAGGGAACAAGTTTACTTAATAGTACAAATTTGTAACTGCATTAAATGTGTATAAAAGAATTGCAAAGCCTAATTGTCAGTATTATAATGTCATTTGAATTCCTAAGTTGTCCGATGTAGAAACTAATCTACATAGTTTTTCACATTTTTGTTACTAAACAAAGTTAAGAAATTTGGATGACTGCTCTGGCTTCACATTCTTTATTTTGCTTAAAAGAAATCCGTATTTGAACAATGCTTTACAATACAATGCGTATTTTTGAATGTCATACCATGTCAACCAACTGCAGATTAGCAATCCCTGACTTAACAAAGGGCATTCGTCCTTATCCTTCTATTCATTTTCTATAGTAAAATCTTGCATGGTTATAGGACTGCCTTTGACAAAATGTCTTGGGAAACTGTTCCCAGTGTGAGATGGCCTTACACCGAACTTGCAGAGAATTGCAATCAATAGTTAAAGATAAATCCATACTTTCACTTGACTTCTCTTGGTGGAATGAAACTTCCAGACTTTGTTTACATTAAGCATCTCGTCCAGGTGTGCTACCTCAAATATCTCTGCAATCAAATTCTATATTACAATAAATATTCAGTGTAGGTTCCCAACCCATTTTCTGAAGGTATTTATTCTCCTTTTATCAAAGAGAGAGGAAGCCTCTGCAACTTGCTTGGACTATTTTGACTTACAGAAAATGGGGTAAATCCTACTTTATTCACCATATCAGAGGAATCCATAATCATTTAACAATTAAATATTGTATTGAAATGTCTGATTTCAATTTAGAAAACAACTCACAATATTTTCGCAGCAAAACACAAACAAACAAACACGTTTGTGAAAAAGTATACACATTACTGAAGTTAAAAGCAGCTTAGCAATAAGTGACTAACTGCATCTTTCTGCTGATATTAAAGAGCAGTGACAGATGCTCTGCCATATATTCAATCTGTTTCAGTAAATTATCACAGGAAACTGATGAGATTCCTTTTTAATTACAGAAAGAGAAAAATCCCTTATTCTCAGACTTTCAAATCCTTCAAGACACATCTTCATTTAAAAACTATATTTTTTTTCCTAATGTCTTATTTAATGCTCACCTACTCTTATCATAATGAATCTGCTACACCGGAGGGTATCCATCAGCACAACTTTTGGAAAACAGCACCATTTAAACACCATGAAAGGAAAGAATTCCATTGCTGTTTCTTAAACAACAGCTTTTAAACAACACGTAAAATATTTATATTTTAGCTTTTATGTCCTCTACTTTCAGAGAAAATAAATAATCAAGTCTCTCGATGAAAATATAAGGACATTGTCCTTCACAAGGCACTAATGATTAGAAAGTGCATAGCAGAATTGACTGGTAAAAAACAAGCACAGTATTGCACAGATATCCCTAAACCTGTAATTACTGTCCTTTTCTTTTTCATATAGTGACAGCAATTAATTAATTTTGCCAGCAAATTGCCATCTTCAGCCATGTATCTCAGAGTAGAGTCTTGAAAATCTTTTTGTTCATTTTGGTGTATGCAAAGCAACAATAGACAAAGAATACATGTTGGTGGTATATTCTCATTATAAAATCTGTTTTCAACTTTTTGTTGTATAGTTTGAAGTTTTAGAGACCAGAGCACTGCACAGAAATGATGATAATGGCAGAGGACTATCAAGCTGTTAAAAAGATAGTTCTGTTGCAGGACAGCTCTTTTTTTCTTTTTCATCTTCCTTAGTAACATAAGAAACAGGAGTCAGAGTGCTTAGCCTGGCTTTTGGGTTTTACATTTAGATACCAGAGCAGACCTGCCTTTCTCTGTTGCACTAAATGTTTGACAGTTCCAGAGACTGGATACTAGATTTGATGCATAATTTAATATGATATTATAAAATTTATATGCTTTATTTGCACACAGATTTTAAAGAAGACAGAGCTGCACATTTTATTAGGTTTACTGATATATATGTGTAAATCAAATTCAGTATCATAATGATTGGTTGTATTCCATTGAGTGTGTAGGGAAATCAGAAAAACAGTCTTTTTTTTAAGACGGAAGTTCTAAATTATATATATAATCATTTCAATGATAGTGAGATAGTTTGAACATCTGACTAACACATGCAGGAATGTAAAAATATATATATATATATATATATATTTTTGGTGCATGAAATTCCTTACATTAGCTGGAATATTTCAGAAAGCAAGCTTAAAAAAGACAGACAAAATACAAAAAATATTAAATGCAAAGGTATGTTATCCCTGAAAACAAAGCATTGTTGAAATGCATTTAGTTGGATGGATAAATAAAGTGATTGTTATGGAATGTACGATATATAAACACACACACTTAGATATGTTTATCAAAATGTATATAATTTACCCAGAATAAGATTCCAGTGTTTTTAATTGTCAAGGTAATAATTCAGATTTCAAATTAAGTTAAATTCTGTAATGAGAATAATAAACAATAATGATCTTTCCTAAGTTGCCTTCAGCTTACTAGTGTGATTCAATTTGCTATACAATTACATGGTCTAAGTGAATTTAATGAACATCTTTAGGGAATGAAGAGTTTCAAAGTTATTCGTTCATAGAGATGTACTTAGTGAGCTGTTCATTGCTCATGTGTATTGCTTTGCTGTGTTTAGAGTCATTTTCTTTTATGCATTTTCTATTCTACATTTCTACTAAGGTAAACTAATGAAGAAGAATCAGAAGGATGAAAACAACACCAAAAAATAAAACATAAAAACCAAACCCTCATCTCTACTGAAGCTAATAGCTTCAGAATTCTCTTTAGTCACCATTTAATAATATTTCTAGTATTTTGATGAGGTGCATTTCTTAGAGCATATGCTTCTTTTGTATCTATTATTTCTTTTGCTGCTCATTCAATAAAAGGACAAATAAAAACAAACAAACAAACAAAAACCAGTCTCAGCACACTTTTCCTTGATGACACTTGTTTTCTTGCTGTCATTGTTTAGAGAAGAAGTGGCAAAACAGCAGTGGGATTTTGTATTTTCCCGACTGAGAAAAGCAGACAAATTAGGAACATGTGAGCAATGGAGAGATCCCTAAAAAAGTGGGTCAGATTCTATTTGAGGTAAGTTGATTTAGGTTTTTTTGAAGAAAAGGATGTATATCGCTCTGCCTAACTGAGTATTTAGTCCATACCTTTAAAAGAAACTAGATCTTTATTCATTTACTATATGCCACAAATTGAGACTAACTGTGAAAAAGGCAGTATTGTATTATTGTCCTTTTCACTGCTGGCAGTAGATTTCACACAGGGGCCTATTCCATCCTTAATTAGGACATCCTAGTTTTTAATAAGCATACTAGAGGATTGCTGAATTTTCTTGGTTTGTCCGTTGACCTGTAATCATACTTTTGAGATGCAGAAAAATATCTGTACTGTTTTCAAGGGGATTTTGAGTAAATACTGCATGATTAGATCTCATGGAATGATAAAGATAAGTAAGCTCCACTTGGCTACTGTAAAAGCAAGAAGGCAGCATCAAAAAGCAACTTACTTGCATTTACAAAATTGATTCGTGGCTTGCTGAGGCCAAATGATAGATACTTAATTCTTCATATATTCCTGTGAAACTTTGCAATTGAAAATAGGATAGTCATATAGTGTTGAGATTGAAACAGCAGCCATACATCTGGAGGTGTTAAATCCCACATTTCATTACTGACAATGTGGAACACACTGGACTGGGATTTAATCCACATTACAGAAAGTGCCTGAATTAAAAAAAAAAAAAACAAAAAAAAAACGAAAATCACTTTCAAAATACTGCTCTCATGCAACAAACAAACAAACACACCATAGATGATATGAAGATTGCTCCAAAAGTAATGCCTCCTATTTTGTTTTATTGTCCCACAACATCAGAGATAGATGTTAGTTGTATGGCAGTAGATGTTGAACTTTCCTGCCAACATTCTGTCACATTTTGTTGCTGTGCAACAGATGGAAGCAGAGGAGCAGTCTGACAACATGGTATTTGACACGGAAGTGTGTGTGAAGAAAAGGTTTGTAACTGAATTCCTCCATGCAGAAAAAGTGGCACCTGTCAGCATTCATCGATGCTTGCTGAATGTTTATGGAGCCCACGCAGTGGCTGTAAGCACAGTGAGGTGATGGGTGGTGTGATTCAGCAGTGGCAACAGCAACGTGAAAGACAAACTATGTTCCAATCAGCCATGCACACTATGAAATGAAGAGCATCTCGATCAGCTCATCTAGGTGAATTGTCTCATGGTGGTGACTGTGTTGACAAATTGTGTTATTGTCATGGTTTTATGATATTTGGTTATCTCTATTCTAGATCATCACATCATGTAGCACACTGGGAGTTAAATAGTTAATGCTCCAGTTCCAGCTGGGAACCTGTCCCAGAAGAGAAGAACTACATACCCCAGAGGACTTAGCTCTCAGAAAAGAGATAAAAGCCCTGGCAAAGTCTTCTCCCTTCTGCTCATCCCAACGGCACATCTTGCCTCAGCATTAGAGTAAGGCCTTCAGTTTTTGGACACTCTCATTTAATTTGATTTATTATCTTCAATTCTAAATATATTGTATTATATTGAATTATATTGTGTTATCTTGCATTCTGATATCTTATTTAGTAAATTAGATTGTTTCTCCTCAGATCGTTGCCACTGTTTTGTTTTAGGCCCATCTCTATCCTTTATCTTTTTCTGGGGTGCAGATCCGTGGGTGCCTCCACCCCACTAGTTATGGAAACAAGCCAAACCAGCCTGTAAACCACTGACAGTTCTGTATCTTAAAATTTGCTCTATTAAATGGTGTTATTTTGCTCTTTGTATCTGTTGTAGTTTCTGTGGAAATAATATAATAATAAAAATACTATATAATATTATTATTATATTATATTATTATTTACTTTCAGAACAACCTATGTCCAAGGAACTTTTGTAATCCTTTCAATAGACATATTTAGCCAGAATGTTTCTTCCTTCTATGGATTTTACAGAGCTTGAACAGCAGGTACAAATCTGGGATTCTGAATTTGTATAAATGAGTCAGAATGTTTCCTGGAAACATTTGCACTTTCCTCTCAGTAACATGATTATATTAGATCATATAAATATAGTCTTTTCATCAATCTCTATTGTTCAGAAGTAATGGGATAAGAAGTTTAAATAGCAAGTCTTCGATATGTTGTTTACTTACTACCTTTTTTATTATAAAGTCCATTTTAATTAAAAATACCTTCACATTTTTCAGTGGGGAAAGATTTTTAAATGTTTTTGGCAAATATTACCCTTTCAGTTACATTGTGGAGATCATTTAAAGGTTTTGTATGGATTCACAGCATTTGTTTTACTAGAAGTGTCTCAGATACTCAATCTGTTGAATGCTTTTTTCTGCATAGACCAAAACCAAATATTTGAAAAAATATATTCCTTGCACATAAGTGTTTTGACTTGGGGATTAATTGAAATTAATATTAGCTATTTAAAAAATAGAAGTGTAATTTCACAGGGCTGTCCAAGCTACCTCCATTCACAAGTGGAAAGAAAAATTGACTTCATCTGAGTAATTCAGCCCATTCTAATAAATAAAGGGTGATCTGCCCTCTGAGTTGCCTGTCTTCTCAGTGAAGAGTAGTAGCAGCCCAGATAAACAGCCTAGTTGAGAAGCCTAGATTTTAGATGACTACAAGGTAACTAAGATGAATCCTATCATTAGGATGACACATTCTCATTCTGTCTTTTGATCTCTTGCTTTTAAAGGTCTGGGAATTGCATAGCTTCAATGACATAATTCTTTATAGGAGAGAGCTTTTCATTCTCTGATTTTCCTGCTGCTTCATATGTTAATCCATTATTTGAAAATCTCCATCATCTTCCAGAATCATGTATTAATTTATAGTGTGTGATTTTAATTATAGTTCACATCACTCTCTGGATATAAGACATTTTGTCTACATTCTCATTTTCCCTTGTAACTTATTTTCTGCTGATATTTTAGTTAGCAGAGTACATGTCGTTGCTCCAGTTCTGTTTATGCTAATAGATGAATTCTACTCTCTTAACCCGCTTTTTAGAATATAATACAGTAGAGTTAATTATATTATGTATGTAATATAATTCTGAACTCCATGGAATGGAAACAGCATTTGAATTTTCTACAATCTCATCTTTCCTATTTTATTACTTCTATGGTTTAAACAGATTTAGTTTAGGTGACCTGATGTTCAGAGTTTGTATAAGCAAACAAATTTCAAAATGATGTAGACATCACCTTCATATATTCTTAGTTATGAGCTAGTTTTCAGTCACAAAAATGGCAGTGACACCTTAAGCCACTGGACATGCAAAAAAAAAATAATAAATAAATAAATTAATTAATCACAGTAGCTCAGAAAATCCAAATATCTGAGTCCCAAATTGGTGCCATTACAGTCATATGGTATCTTGAAATTTGCTTTCATCATGTTCTTCACTTTTACATGATAAATAAATCATGTTCAGCTTAGAGAAATATATGGTCTCAGGGCTCTAAATATTTTTGCTGTTTTAATATGATTAGGAAACTAATAGAAACTAATGATAGATAAAACATAATTTTCAATGATAAACTCTATTGCACTGACTCTGGGTAGTGCCTTATTCAAGGTCAAATTTTAGATGCTGCAGCAGCATTCTTTGGAAAATTTTTAAGGAAAAATTTTATCAATTTTGGTATCACAAAATGTATTGGAAGATTGGTTCTGCTATTGGTACAAGATCAGTTCATTCTAGATTCAATAGCAAAATTGTTACAAAATCAGAGGCCATAATTTGAACATAGGTCAAATTTTTAAGAACAGTGTTTTATCTTTTCTCAGAGACATGAATTCTTTTAAAATGTTTGAAAGAAAAAGAATAAAGGAACACAGATTCCACTGCAATAACAAAAACAATTCTAACAAAACAGAGTATTTCTGTCCTTCCTTGTATGAGATGGAATAGGAAGAAATGAGTGAGATAAAATTTCTTTGATTGAAATACGTGTGCTTCCTCATACTCACCTGATGTGCTATTAAATAAACCTATTTTTGGGTTATTGGAAATGCAATTTGACTTATTATCATGTGCTGTTTCTTTTCTGGCAATAAAGTAAGAAATTTCATTAATCATATATATATATATATAATTTTTTAGAAAAACAATACATTATTGTAATGCTTTCTGTCCCAGAGAGTTGTAAATTGTTTATGTTAGTTTTTATGCTTTTCACTTCTGTCATCTTGGCAACAAAACATAATTTACTGTTGCATGTGCATTTATAGTCAAATTCTATATGTTAGAGTTGCAAAAATTATTTTAGTAATACACTCCTATTTTCACTTGGACATAACTTTCTGGAGAAAGTCTGACTTTAAACTAAATATTTCCTGGCTGAATTTTATGAGAAATACACTTCATCTTTAAATAATAATAATAATCTGCTTATTTTGAATAACATAAGATGATGACAAAATTATTTCCAAAGGGAAAAGTTTAATAAAGATGGGATTAATCTTTCCTAATTTAGGCATCTAAAAATTATTCACATATGTATAATAACTCAAAGGTCCCTCTCATACACGGACACCTCCAGAGGACTATTCATTTCCTTCCAAAACAGAGTTTTAAAATGAGGAATAGTGGGAAGATAAATTATCCTCCAGAGACATCTGTTTCTGTACTTTAATTATAAATGGAACTTTGTGAGATTACCTAAAATTCAAATGACTAACTTTTAAATGGCTAAACTGGGGTAGATGAATTCTGATCTTTGCAAACGTAACTCAAACGCAGTGATCATAAAGACTTCCCCTTTTGCATATAGCTAATTCTAAACAAGGTTTTTCTGCTCCATAAATTTTTTTTCCAATGGTTTAGAAACTGCTTATTAATGGATAGAATCTCTGAAGCAATAGAAGACAGACACTGGCTGCACTTACTATAGTTTTTCATAGAAATGCTTTACTTGTAGAAAAATGTCAATCATTCAATGTCAGCTCTTCTACTAAAATCATGCAATGATAATCTAATAGTACTTGCCAGATACTATTAACATTCGATAATAACAAATATAGACAAAGATCCAGGCGGTAGAAAATTCCAGGCAACAGAGCAGTCAGTGATCTTCGAGCAGTCAGAGAGTATATCGTTCTCTGTCAAATGGATCATAATACTGAAAACATTGTACTAATTATTTTTGAAACTGTTTACTCTTCTTTTAATTGCTATCTCTTTAGGATATAAATCATCTTCTGTCTGTTTCTGTACATCAGATAGAATGTTCTGGTCTTTTCCAAAATCTTTAATTTCAAATTTTTTTTGTTCTGAGAAATTGTCTTCCTAAACTTCCTAAATAACAATAGCAAAAGAACTGGATTGCATAAACTCTAGTGACATAAAAACTACATTTTTACTAAGGGCAAATCATACATTTCCTGCCTAGATGTGTTAGAAATATTTTAATCTTAGCTTTAGTAAAATGCCAGCTGTGGTCCAGGAGAAAAAGTTCTGTTTGATTGCCTGGTTTTGTTTCTTTCTTTGTAGAAAAGTCTGAGATCAGGGGCCTCAAAAGGTAACTTTCAGTCCTTTATAGATTTTTCAAAAGAAAGCTACATTTGCTTTTATATGCAATGTTCTTTGGACATAAAACATAAAACCTACCCTACTGTTGATGATCTTTTCTACTTTTTCCTACTTTTTTTTTTTTTTTTTTTTTTTTTTAATTCAACTGGGGATCCCTTTCAAGGGCTACCCCTTTCAAGATTTCCATACAGCCTTCAAACATCCATAGGGGTTTACATAGCTGAACAATAATGTTTTCTATTTTGTTCCCTTAACCCTTTCTGATAAATTCCAAAATGCCAGTATGTCTTCGCAGAGTCATGGGATGACTGAGAAGGGAAGGGACCTCTGGAGGCCACGTGTTTAACCCCTGCTCAAGCAGGGAAACCTAGAGCAGGTTATATAGAAGAATATCCAGGTGGCTTTTGAAGATCTCAATGTGGGAAACTGCACAGCCTCTCTGGGCAAACTATGCTAGTGCTATCATCTACACATTAAAGGAACACTTCCTTATGTTCAGAGGGAATCTCTTGTGTTCCAGTTTGTACTCATTGTTACTGCAGTCATGCAGTGTGTGTTATCTATAGTGACTCTGAGCTCTCCTAGAGAGATGGTTGATGTACCCTGACTCTAAGTGTTTAAGAAGCATTTGGTTAACACTGACGTGGTCAGGCAGTTGGACTAGATGATCTTTGTAGGTCCCTTCAATGGAACTATTCTAATTCTTTTCCTAATGTCAATGACAGATGAGAATAGGAATCATAGAATGGTTTATGTTGGAAAGGACCTTAAAATCATTCAGTTGTAAACCATACGCCACGGGCAGGGATATCTCCCACTAGACCACGTTGCTTAAAGCTCCATTCAGCCTGATCTTGAACATCTAGGTATGAGGCAATCACAATTTCTCTGAACAACCTATTCCTTATCACCCTCATAGTAAAAAAATTCTTCCTAATATCTAATCTAAATCTACAGTGTCAAATGCTTTGCACAAGTCTATGGAGATTACATCAGTTGTTCTTCCCTTATCTACCAGTGTTGTGATATGGTTGCAGAAATTTGTGCATAATATGTCCTTAGTGAAACCACACGGGCTGCCACCAATCAGCTCCTTGTTTTCTGTGCACCTTTGCATAGTGTCCAGAAGAGGTTTAGGTTGGATATCAGGAAAGACTTATTTACAGAAGGGGTTGTTAAGCACTAGAATAGGTTCCTCAAGGAGGGGGCTAAGTCACCATCCCTGAATGTGTTCAAAAACTGTCTGGATGTGGTGCTCACGGATGTGATTTGGCAGTGGGTTGTTAGAGTTAGAGTAGTATAGTTAGGTTGAGGTTGGACTTGATGATCTTGATGGTCTTTTTCAACCTGAGCAATTCTATGATTCTATGATTCTATGTGCTGTGTAATCTTGCAATGTAAAGAGGCAAGCTACCTACTGGCCTGTAGTTTCCCAAGTCTTCCTATTTATCCCCCTTTAAAAATGATTTATATTTCCTCTTTTTCAGTCAGTAGGAGCTTCACCAGACTGCCGTGACTTTTCAAATATGATAGACAATTGCTTATAAACTTTATCTGCCAGTTTCTTCAGAACCCTTGGATGTCTCTTTTCAGATCCCAGGAATTTGTTCATACCTTCGTGTTACTTACATGTCTGCAAACCTGATCTTCTCCTACTGTGGTGGTTCTACATTCTCCCAGTCCCTGCCTTTGGATTCAGCTTCTTGGGCTAAATGGAGGCAGAAAAGTTGTTGAGTACTTTCTTCGTGTATACTGGTGCCAGATGTCTAGTTTCACTCAGCAGGCGAGGTACACCTTTTTTTATCTTTGTTATCCTATATGCTTGAAGCCTATGTACTTGAAGCTTAGAGTCCATGATTAGGTATCAATAGCTAATATTGTTTTACGTGTGGGTTTTAACATTGTAGTAATTTGTCATAGTACTACCTATACTCTCTATACTGAAAAATCTGTTAACACTGCAGTCATTTTTGTATTTTACCATGAAGTATAATTATGCATAATCAACAAACTGTTCTGCTGCTGACACTCACTTAGCTTTTCTTCTTTAAGTCCAGTGCATTTTTCAAACTGATCATCACCCTGCAATGTTTAAGACTAACTCAGAAAACTCTAATATCTTTGTGAAGCATAGTATTCTTCTATGAAAGCTGTGTTGACTCTCCATATTACTTTATTTAACCAAATATATACTTTGTAAATATTAGAACTTTGAACACATAGCCTATTTCTGAATCAAATCTGTTACTTTTTAATAGTTTGACTTTTCCTGAAGCACTTTCCCAGAGTATAATTCTTGCTTTTCTAACCTCCAGCTTTTCAGCTAATTTAAATACTAGTCTATATGACAGTTACTACTTAAATAATTTCTGAATTCCTTTAAAGCTTAGAATACTATTTAGCCCTAACCAAGAGTTATTATTTATTTTCTTTATTTGTTCATTGTTTTATTTATTTATTCAGCTGACACTGTAATTTGAGACAATTCCTTTGAGTTATACCCCATGAAGAAATCTTTACTGTAGTGAAAAGTGATGTAAGTAATAGCATAAGGTTTTCTACCATGGTCTTACTTGTTTCCTGCATTGATTGTCCTTATCAGAGTCACTGAATCGTAGAATCAGTGTCTGTTGTCTCAGATCAAACATTTATTCCTCATGTAATCAAGCATGTCGTCCAGGATGATCTGTTCCATGATCACCTCACAGAGGTGAAACTCACTGGCCTGTAGTTTTCTGGGTCCTCCTTGCTCCTTTTCTTGTAAATGGGAGTGACATGACCCTTCCTCCAGTCATCTGGGATCTTACCTCACAGCCACGACTTTTCAAATATGATGGAGAGAGGCTCGGCACTTTTGATTAAAATAAAGAAGTAACATTAAACTCTTCCATAAAAACTCAGACATTTTTCCTTGATATGCAAAATCTATGGATTTTGGAGCTGTTCCTGAAAGCTGAGTGATAGTCTTGACACCACAGTACTGTTCAACAGAGCCTGAAATTAGCAAGAGGAGCTCTGGCTATCTGACAGGTAGTTCTATGATGGCCACCAAGTTTGAAGAAACAGCAGCAGCTATTTTGCCCACAGGGGAAATAAATTTAGTGAAAATATTAAAAAAACCTGAATACCAGTGTTGGCATGGCAATACTTTACATTAATTGGCTGCTTGTGATTCACACTGGCCTACTCTGATATTAAAATGACCAGTAAACAAGAAAACTTGTGTTGATCCATAGCTACACGCAAAACCAAAAAATGATTAATTGGCCCAAACAAGTAATGAATGCAATTTGAAAAAAATAAAATTTCCACACAGATATGTATCTCTTGGCATTGATATATTCTTGAGTGCAAATAAATATGTATGAAATCTGAGTTATCCATAATAGCAAATCAAATTGGAATTCTCAAATGAATTGATTAAACTGTAAGTTAAATTGAAAATATTGTTTATTTTTGATACTCTGACTGATAACATTGCAGTTGATGGATTTTATATTCTTGTTCTTTGCTCCATCTTGAACTGTGAAATGGATGAAGAAAATAGAAAAAAAGAGTGAAATTTCTAAACCTTTTCCAAGATTTGAATTCACTTCTGTCATTTAGAGAGGATAAATCTTGACTTCTTTATATAATCATACTGCTAATGGTTGAAAAACATGATAATATTACTTGTTGGTAATCATAATTCAATAGTTGTCCAGACAAGCTGTGGAGTCTCCGTTCTTGAAGGTATTCAAAATGCAATTAGACAGCCCTGGATAACCTGCTTTATTTGACCCTTCTCTAAGCTGAATAGTTGGAGTAAAAAATCTCTAGAAGTCATAGAATCATGGAATCATAGAATAATTAAGATTGGAAAAGATGTCTGAGAACATCTAGCCCAGTCTTTCACCTACCATCAGTATTGCCCACTAAACCATGTCCCTAAGTATGCCTACACTTTCCTTACACACCTCCAGTGGGACAGTGACTTCACCACTTCCCTAGAAAGCCTGATTCAATGCCTAATCACTTTTTCTGAGAATAAATTCTTCCTAATATGCAACCTGAGCCTCCCCTGGTGCAACTTGAGGCCATTCTCTCTTGTCCTATTTCTAGTTATGTGGGAGAAAAGGCTGATCTCCACCTTGGCACTACCTCTTCTCAGACAGTTGTAGAGAGCAAAAAGGTCTCCCCTGAGCCTCCTCTTCTCCAGACTAAACAATCCAGTTCCATCAGCTGTACAGGGATGTCCATCCAGCACATCCCTGTAAGGCTTGTGCTCCAGACCCTTCACCAGCTTCACTGACCTTCTCTGGACATGCTCCAGGTGTCTTGCTCCAATTTATGGGAGGGAGATGAGGTTCTTTTAATATCTGTATACCTGGCATGATTAAGAAACAGTGGTTCAAATGTTGGTCCAACCAGTTTATTATAAATCCTGATCAGGGAGATGGGGAAGGAAAGGAGGGCGATAGAAAAGATAGGAAAGAATCAAGAATTGTGTAAAGTGGGGATAGTCACCACCAGGATCCAGGAGCAGTCCCATTGCATGATGTCTCGAAGGTCCGAGGCAGAAGCAGCAGGGGGGGAGAGCAGCAGTGTGGCCGGCCTTGGGCAGCAAGCAGGTAGCAGGAGGCAGTTGCAGAGCCAATCTGGGGGGAAGCAGCAGGACTCAGGTAGCAGGCCCAGGAGAGTCCGTCAGCAAGCAGGAATTCCGTAGTGAGGAATCTGATGGCAGACATCTTTGTTCTTCTTCAGCATTGTGGTAGAGTGCAGAGCAAGTCCGGGAGGAAGAGAGGCAGGTCGTGAGGCTTCTTCATGGCAGAAACCTCTTCTTCTTCATGAGGAATCTGTTGCCAGAAAACCTCAGTTCTTCATGAATGTAGGTCCCCATTTTATCCTTCTTCTCTTGCTGCCTACGTGACATCCCTGGGTGCTTGAGCAAGAGTCATGTGAGTACCTCCTGAGATGGCCATCTTCCTCGAGATAAGCCCACAAAAGACTGCTTCATGGCCATTAAGCTGCAGCTTATCTCTATGTCATTGCCCCTGGCCTTCTCCATCTGTGTCCCTCAGACAAAGGATTTCATAACTCTTGCCCAGGACTTGTCCATCAAAATTCTCTAGACAAAGGATTTCAAAACCCCTGCACAAGACTTGCCTGGACTTGTTCATCTGTGTCCCCCAGCAAGCTTTGAGACAATGATGATTTCAAACCAGAGCCATGAGTCTTTTTTGTAGAAAGGGGCTGAAAACTGAACTCAGTACTTGGGGTGAGGCCTCACCAGTGCTGAGTGGGGGATGATCACTTCCCTGCTCCCGCTGTTTACACTATTTCTGATATAAGCCAGGATACTGTTGGCTTTCTTGATCACCTGGGCACACTGCTGGCTCTTGTTAAACTGAGCATCAACCAACTCCACCAGATCCTTTATCTCCAAATAGCTTTTCAGCCATTCTGTCCCAAGCCTGTAGCAATGCATGGGTTCTTGTGACCAAAGTACAGGACCTGATACTTGGTCTTGTTGAACTTTGTCCCAAATCCCTTCCAATGTTAGCCATTCTATGATAATACCAGATATAATCTCCCAACCACAGCTTGATGAATATAATGATTGCAATATATTTATCTTTCTTAATTCTTGTTTTCTGCCATGCCAAATTAAGCCTCTGGTCCTGAAAACTACTGTGAGTAATGAGTCATTTGAGTCTGCATGGGGTCTTTTGAGGCAGGCAGCCATTTATATTGACCATTTTCATTCTCTCCCAATTTGTTTACATATACAAATATGTTTTTAATCTGAAGTGGAATATACAGCATTATATCAAAAAGAAAAAGAACTTCAAATAATCTTATTGTCTTCTCAAAACCATCAACAGTAAATGTAAATTTAATTTTGAACTAAAAGAAAAACAAGCAGAGTGAATTATGTATCTTGGAATAGCTACTTTGTAACCCTGAATACAGAAAAAGAATGGAGAGGAAGAACAAAGTGAAGCAATATGATTCAGTGACTGTATCAGGTAGGTGGGACATCACCCATGTGGCTAGAAGCTACTGAGCCAGAAAATCAAGCTTTATCAAGAGTGAAACACTGTATCCCACACGAGTCTATTTTCTAGTCTAAATGGTTTCTAGCTTTAGTGGCATTTCATTAGGTCTACTCACATCACTGCATCCCAGTGATCCTATTCCATATCTGCTCTGCTATCAGTTTTCAACAAAATTCTGTTATATTCTGTTTTGATTACCTGCAGTATGAAAATACATCCCAAGATGACCTTTCAGTGAGTTATTTTATGCAAACTGAAAGCTTTGACAGCTGAATTAAACAAAATATAGGGACTATAGCTAGTCAAGCCTTAAAGCATATTGTTTTCAGCATAGTAACTACAAATAAAACTGCTTCAATCCTCCACAACTCATTTAACTTTGTATTTAAATATGCATGTAAATGTGATGGTCCCACTATTGAGTTCTTGTAGACTTGAAACTACTCATTGGATTATTTGTGTTTCCAGATGTCTTAAAATTTCACTTTGCCAGATCAATTCCTTAAAGACTTGTCATGCCTACCCAGCATGTAGCATTATGGATGTTTGATTAATGCCTTGATATTCCACTCAAATTAGTAGTGCCATTTCAAAGTATTCCATCTCCTGAAGGGAAATTGTAGCCTGATATTCAGGGGATTAAGCTACAGATAAAGTAATTATCTTTTAATGAAATCTCTCCTCCTTAGTTTCATAATTTTTGTCATTATAAAGCGATAGTATAATTTATAAACAGGAAAAAGCTACGTAGCCAAACATATTTAGAGATGTTGCATTTAAAAGACTGAATCATTCAGCTTTACAATAAAACAAAAGAAAATGTGATGACCTGTTCAATCATTCTACACTTAAGAAAATATGTCGTTTCATTAGGACTGTAGAAATTCAGCAGAAGTCTGCATTTGTCCAGAGATCCTTTGTCTTTATCTTAAGACTATTTTTAAATTGTAAAATAAAATATCTGAACACTGAGATATTCATGATATAATCTGACTATTAGTAAGAAAATATTTTGTCTAGAGTGGACAGTCTGAGCTGTTTTAAATAGAACTGTAAATAAAACAGCTTTTATTATGCTGAAAAGAGACACAAGGATAATTGTAAGAAAAGAAAAAAAAAACAAAAACAAAAAACAACTTCCGGAAGAGGATTATCATTACTAACAACACAATAATGTGCTTTAGTAATCAACAGACATTGATATAAAATTTGTTTGGGCTTATATATTTCTCAGAAGGGATAAATATTTTCCATTTTCTTCTCCAATTAATTAATGTGGGACACATGAGATTACTATATGTTCATACTTTTATTTGTATCTTCTTCCTGCATCAGTCCAAAGAAAGATGGGTGCAGTCTTGCTGTAAGTGAGGAATTTGCTTGGCCTTGTGACAGTGACAATCTGCACATTAAAGGAATTTCAGATCCTGGAACAAATAGAGACAACAGAGCTACTGAACTATGTCAGGACCCATAATGCTTTCTATGTGATAACAGCTCTTTGGACTCTGATCTCCTTTTCTTTTCAGAAAAGAAGCATGCAATGTCGGAATTTGCTAGCAACTATTTCCCTTGTCCTTTCTTTAGCCAATATTGAAAACATTTTCAGTCAGATATCTGGAAATAGTGAAGATGGCTTTATACTTTCTTCTCTAGGTGCTCATACTGCTTCTCATTATGCTTGAAGAAAAGATGATAGGGACAACTTCTTTAAAAAAAAAAAAAAAGATAAGCCTTTCTTGATCTGCCCTGTTAATTGATTTCTACTGCAATTAATAACAGAATATCTCTGGAGGCTCTTTGTACATTCTAATCACTCTCCTACTCTGTTCTGTCTATTTTTGCTCTACCTGAATTTAGTTCAGGACTTGCTTTCACTTCTGTTATGGTTTCTACCCAAGGAAGAATAAAGATGCCACATCAAGAGATATATTTAATCTAATATTTCACAGTTATTTACTATGCAACAGGCAGCTATATAGTCTATTCACAACCCACTTGATTTGAAATGATTTTGCATGCAATATGCTGAGTTTTCTTCTGCAACTTTTTATACACTTCAAACAAAATTTTTAAGCTCATAAGACAGAATATTAAGTGCTTTAAAAAGTGTACCAAGAACATTGGTGGGGCTTTCAGTTCCCATTCATGTGCGCAAAAGAAAATACGTCCCCAAATATCTGCATTAAGTAAACTGACTTAGGAGTACAATGAATAATGAAAATGGTGTGGATTCATCACAATAAGAATTAACAGATACTTTTTCTGAAAATACTACTGCTCCTAGGTATATTTTAATTTTATATCAGTAACATCTCAAGTGCCTGATTCTGTACAAACTAAAAAGAAAAGCTTAATCACCTTCTTAGAGAACCAAATATCTGTGAAAATACTCAGCATGCACATACACGTGTGTATATATACACACAGAGATACAAAGTCAAGGCAATAGAGAACATGGCAAAAACAAATACTGCGAAGTGTAAAAAATTCCACTTTCTTCATCTTTATTTTTTTAATTACCATAATTATTTTTTTATTTTTACTTTTCTCAAAGCCACATTTAGGCTTCATATTGGAGGATTTTCAGAAAGAGTGAAGATAGATCCCTGACACAAAGATCACCTCAGCAGTGGGTACATTCTCACCTTATAATAATTGCTAAATGCTCTCAGGAAGTCTTCAAGAATATTTTTATCTTAGGCAGAGAAAATATTTTTACCGCCCTTGTTCTTAGAAATGTCTGAATCATTTTGGCTGAAATTTTGTTCTTTTTTCAACAGTGACAGATGAATTACAGATCTGGTAGATGAGCTAAGCCTTCTAGTAGAGAAGATATATTCTTCTGTGAGCACTTCTGAGTATCCAGTCTGTCTACATAAAAATCTAGAATATATTTCCATATTTTACATGTGTTTTTCTCAACAAAACCGCATTTGGATGTGGCTCTTATTTGTTTAATTACTCAATTCTTTATTAACCATCTTGTTTTTTCCCACAAATTATTTAGTCATTCTTCTGGTGCTAAGTTCATTATTTTCTTTCTCATTTTGAAGAACTCTCAATTTCTAGATTCTAAGAATAAATACATAAGGAGGTTTTTGTATGTTGGTTCTATCTTTCTTTCTTATTCTGTGAAGAACAGGATAATTATAACAAAGAAAGAGAAAATAGAAATTGAGCAATGAGTTTGGTATTTTGTTGATCTAATATGTGGAGTTGTTGATGGCAATTAAGTATATCACTGAGTTTTATTTCTGCTCAGGTACAGACTTCTTTTGTGATCTTGGTTTTTCTAATTTTCAATCCATGTGTCTGAGCTGAGGCCTTTCTGCAGTATAACTACACCTAGTAGAGCAGCATGTCTGGAGACTGTCTCATCTTATTCGAAAACAGGTATTTAAAAGGAAAAGAAAAATCAGTAGAAGTAGTGGCTACCTCTCTTCATCATTGTGCAAGGAATTGAGAGAAGTAGCTTAGACTGGATAACAAATTTAAAGATAGATAAAGTAAGGGAGATATATAGCAATACTGAGGAACATAAAGCATCTTTTGCCACTTAAAAATTGTTTGAATTTTGATGTAAATAAGTGGAGAGAAAATATTTGAGAGCTTTTGTTTTGTTTTTGTTTTCCTAATAATATAAGAGTTTGTTTCTCTCTTCTTCCCCTGGATACCCACTATATTATTTACATTATGATTTTCATCATTTTTTCCTGCTAACAAGATCTATCTGTGTACATTTTTATTCCTGACTTTTAATTATCCTTGAAACTTTTCTTTAGCTGATATTATGTGTTGTAGTAGGCACTAACGAGGACTCAGGATGAGACACGGTAGGACCTCCTCTGCTCTGTTATGGACATATGACGTATGCTTAAAGGGGGTGTAGATGAAGCCAGAGGTGTACTTAAGGAGTCGTCGCGCTATAATAAATGCCATCTGCTGCATCCTCATATTGGTGTCTGTGCTGCAATGGCCCTAGTGAGGGTAGATCGCTAGCCCCTGGCGGAACGCGCCTCGGTCGTGGGGACAACAATTATGTACCACTACTGTACAAAGCAAATAATTTATACACAGACATTTAAATTAAATATATGCTATTGTCTGTATTCAAGTCAAAACAGACCTTTTTTCTCAGACTTATTTTTTTGTCCTTCCCTACTTCCCCAATTGTTACGTGTTTTGTAAACTTCTTACTTTTTTCTTTTTTCTTTTTTATAGACAAGCTTTCTCCTAAGTTGTTAGACAATCTAAGAAATGCATCTTAAGCTCCTGTAATGCATCTAACAAGAAATAAGAATATATATCATTGGACAGGAAAAGAATTCCCAGACATTCAGCATAGTAAGTCCTCAAGATTCAGTTATTTGCTCTAGAAATTATAAATTAAAACTACACAAACTCTTCAAAAGTACCTTCTTGGTGTTAGAGACTACCAGACTCACGTAAGTCACACAATCATTTCAAAAATGCAATCATCCTACACTAAGGAGATGTAAGAGAACTGCCTTTCTGGATTCCATTTGTCAAGAAAGGTGTCCTTTTTAAACTCAAATACACTTAGAAATCTCAGAGAAATATCTGTCAAAACAGCTAGTAAAAACTGCAAAGATTTTGCTTCCAGAATGTCAAATTCAAAATAGTAACAGCAAACATAAGCAAAACATTCAATAGTATTTAAATGATTCTATTCCATAAATTCAGTGATCTTCTGAAAATACATTTTCAAATCCAGAAGATACCTCAGATCCACTGATGTGGATTTAGCATATGTTGAAAACAGGTTTTTTGTTATAAATAGACTTTTTTACAAATGGAAATCTTTATAAAAAATTACATAGAATTTATAGTCTTGGACAGAAATTGTGGCACATCCACATTACATTATTAGTCCAGGGTGAGATGGTGATTGGTGAATTTCTTGATCTGCCATTTTTATTTCCCCGTGTGACTTGTGGGTTTTCACAGACGCATCTGTAAGTTTCAAAAAATAAAGCTCAGGGAATAGCTGAAGGTTATATCTACTAATATTTCTTAACAAATCTTTTTAAAAGAACCATTTGCGTAACAGTTAAATAAGAATTAAATCACTGACAATTGTCTCCCTGCTGACACATAGCCTCAGTGTGATTATTATTAGTTTGTTCCTCCAATTAGAAATTGAAAAGGTCAGTTGAAAACACTGGTGAAGTTGGTTTTAGGAAACAAATAACTGCACCGGAAACAGCAAGTAAAGTTCACATAGTCAACCTGAAAACGAGTATTGTCTTCTGGATTGTTCTGTGGCAGTAGAAAAGGTTACATTCTTTAGCTGAATGTTGTGCCTTCCTGAAACGTTAAAGGCTGTTGATATGTGATACACTGATATGTGAGTGGCTTAATTTACATGAATTTGCTGAAACAAGTTAATACTAAATAATGGAGCTGTTTTTCACAACACTGCCATGTTGGCAGACATGCAAAACTCTCACATACTTCATGAAAGTGTTGAGGGATAATGTCAGTTATTGAGCCAGCTGGATCTGAAGAAGACATCTGTCCTACAGCCTCATTTGCAGTTTGGAAATAGTTTAAGAAGCAGTCGATTACCGTCTCCAAAAACAGATACCAGTAGTAATTGCTGGTCACTTACCATGTAAGCATTTCTTGTCCATTTCCCTGTAAAATCAAATAGATCAGAATGAACTACCTTTGAGGATGACAAAGTAATCTGCACAGAAATTGGCTGAGATTGTCCATACTGATATTTATCATCTCAAGGTGTTGCAAAAAGCTCTGATTTGTCCACTTCAGACTCACTGTGTTAGGGACCCTGACTCAAGATATGGACAGAGAAGAAGAAATGTCTTGAATCCAGAGGTTTAAAAGAGCAACACTTGATAAATTGTATTAATTATTAATTAATGCTTACATTCAGGACAGACTTTTCCCAGTAAGCAATAAGAAAGGACAAAGCTGTTTACTAATATGAATATAAGCTGCACTATCCAGTGTGTCTCTGACACAAAAGGATCTGTTTTTGTTGCTCTTTCTGTTAGAAAAGCAACCATATATTTTTATGTCTTTATTTTTGACTGTGGCCTACTTTGGGAAAAACTTGCACCTGCTTAAACTTGGGTGATCTTCCTATAGAAACCTATGAAGAAAATTTATTTTTACCAAATGTACATACTAATTCTGTAGTGGGTCACAGAAGACAGGCAGACTATCATTCTGAGTGCTCTTCCCTACTGTTTATAGATAAAGCAATTTGTGAAGTTACTGTCATATTCATTTCATTTTTACTTCTAGCAAGCCAGAAAATATCCTTGCAAAAACTATTCACTTTTTGTCTGCAGATTTCCAGGTGAACTTGTCCTTCCCCCTCATGTAAATTCCTATCGTATCTGAGACACATTTGGCTCTTCCAAACTGTCATGCTGCAACTCATACAGAGTAGAGACTAAAAATTAAAAAGCAAAATTAATCACAGTCACAGCCTGTTCCCTAGGTGGGTTACCACAGTGAGACTAAATTTAGCTGATGGATGATATAAATGCTATCTACTGCATATAATGCATATTAAAATTTCTGAGCATATCAGTCTAAAATAATGGCTCAAAATCTCTTACAAATATAAAGTTTAAGATGCTAATCTGTGCACAAGCATGCGCTATGAGATAGGAAGAGAACTGTGAAATATTTTTAAAATTTTGTCTTTCAAATATCATTTTTTTTCTTATCTATGGCTTAAAGGAAAAATAATTTTCACATTAATGATTAACTAGCTTATTCTTTCTTTTTTTTTTTCCTATTAAAACAAATCATGATGCGCTATTCTTGTGATACTGTGTTCACCATGATGTAAGATGACTGACTTCAATTGACTGCAAAGCACATTGTATTATACATACATTTTTAGATAGTGAGTTCAACTGCAGTTCCTTGATACATTTATTTTGTGGGTTCACTGATGGGTTCACTGATGCATGCCCCTGACTACTTATCTTATTTTTTCCCTCCATAATTGACCTCATATACTTAAAAAAATGATGACACATTTATATATTTAAGACATTTGTCAATTCTTATGTTTCACACCTTCTTTTATGTAAATGATTGTGGTTTTTACATTAAAATGAAATGCTGTTACTTGAACATAAAAGCTGAGTTCTATCCAGCATGGTTAAGCTGTATATATTTTGGATTTTCAGGTAGTCACTAAATATTATAAATCTTAGTCTGGTTGGGCTTCTCTGCTGCTTCAAAGCACAAGAGACATGAATATTAGTTTTAATGCATTTCATTATTACTCTGATGACGTGTGAAAGGTTTGCTAGGATCTTTTTCTGGAAAACTTCAAAGCAGGATTGGAAAGAATGACATCACCTCCCTTTTCCCATCTGAATTTCACGTGGTGTAGATTGAGAGCTTATGTGCTTCACTTGGCCACACTTGAGCTGATGAGACTGATTATCAGAGGTGCATAAAATTCATTACTTGCTGTTAAGTAGGGGTCCTGTACTATGACATAGTACAGTAAAAAGGAAAAACTGCAGAAGTGACCAATAAACTACTGCATTATGTCAGAACAACAAAGAAGATTTATGACTGCCTTTAAATGTAATTCATCTTTTCCATGCAACCCACACTTTCTAGAATACTTTTATAATTCTGATTAAACATCTTGATGTCTGACACTTGTTATTTATTTATTTACATTAAAGATTGAAGAGTCCGAATACTTAAAACTAATATGTAAATCAATACGTAAAACAAAGTTTTATAATTTCACTAATTTGTGGATAGGTATATATGTGGTGCATAAGGTGAGGCTGCAACACTTGATTTTGTTAAGTCCAAAGAAGAGAGCTGAATAGGGATCCTGCTGTCTGTCTTCAAATATCTAATGGCTGAGTATAGAAAAAATGTAGTCAGACTTTTCCTGGAGATCTGCAGGAAAATGAATGAAAAAAACTTCAAACAACTAAAAATCCGATTAATTATGGGAAAAGGAGAAAAGTCACATAGAGCAGTTAAGCTTTCAAATGGGATGAACAGAGAATCTGTGGATCTGATTAGCCTAACTTCCAGAATACTTCTTCAAACTCTGTATTCTCTGTACAGGAAGGGTTCAATGGGTTTCATATAATTTTCTATACTTAACATAATGTTAACATAATCCCATGAGCAGCAAAAATCTGTTCCTTTTGCTTTTTGCATTACCTTTGAATTCTTTTAAGATGACTTTCCCCAAGGAAGGTCACAAACAGTACTATTATTAAACTATACAGATGTGTTTTCATAAAACTTGAAGGAAGTATATGGCTAAAAGACCTTCATCTAGCTTTGAGAACTTACTGAAATGAGCTAGTGATTCAAAATGCAGCAACACACATCCAGTATGTCCATAAAAATCATATCAGTGATCACACATCGGTGTGATGTTTATGAAGGATAATTTCCTTACAGATCCAGGCCGCAACTGTTCCCATCAGTCAGCTGGGATTTCTTGAATTTCATGTAAAGTAGTGCTTCTTCCTACCTAGTTTGCTGGATGTTAACACTCATGCATCTGGACATGGAATTTATTGTACAGAGTTTTGTGGATTCTCTCATTCTTAATTGTTACCTTGAGTTTCTATTCTCTACCAATGGGAAGATTGAGTATAATCTTGTGTGTTAATGCATTTAATATGTTCCAATGATTTTTCTGATGTGGACAGAAACCTGTCTGTAACAATTATTTCTGCATCAAAATAATAAGTAGAACAAATATTTTTTTCAGAAATGAAAAACAAAGATGTGTGCATCTCTGTACACACACTATTAGGTCATTCTGCAGGACTGCAGCCAGAAGGATTTACAAGTCATTAGTGAAAGGATTATCACCAGTTCTTGTAATCTTTCCCTAATAGTATTGTGATGTTTACAAAAAACGGTACGGCTAATATTTCAACATTTTGGAACTTAACATTTTTTTAAAAGCAAACTGATAAATATAATAATGAGAAAGTTCTTGAATGAGCTTGGACTCCTGTCAGGTGGTTTTAATTTACTGAAGGATATTAATGTTGTAGAGAATATGTAGCCAAGACACTCAGGTCACTGACAATCAAAAAGAAGGGAAAAAATGGCACGTGTTTAATCATCTTTTTCAAATTCATGGCTACACACTATAAAATAATAGTTACTTGTGACAGCAGACCCTAAAATATTTTTCTGATGCTGGAATTTCTGAAAGAAATTCTGTGAAATTATAGTTGTATCTGTGTGGGGTTTTTTTTTTTTTTGTTTGTTTGTTTGTTTTGTTTTGTCTTTGTTGTTGTTTTTTAAATAATTTTCCTTAAGAGGAATAAAAATTTAGGTCTCCTGTTAAACAGAAGAGACTAAGTTTTTGCCCTTATATTGCTATTATATAGTTATATATATATATAATATATAACTATTTGTATAAGTTCAACTTGATCATTTTCAGAGAAAGAGGAGCAGGGTGAAATTAGAATTTTATGTTACTGATTGAAATAAACATCCATGTTCTGTCTGAAGTCCTGCTAGTAAAAAGTGATTAAAAATATATATTTTTGACAGATACTGCGTTTTTAGACCACCTGGTGAGTATTCATGCAGCCTGATGAGTTCTGCTAATTTTTGTTCTATTTTTCTCTTCATCCTGGACCATAAAATCATGCAGGTTGAACATCTTCCATTAAAAGAATATCCAAGAACAGTGTTGTTCATACAGATAAAGGAACACTTTGGACATGTGAGTGTCTTAATGAAGTCCTATTGCACTGTTCTGTAATCTGTGCTTTGGTCTCATGTGGAGTTTGGGCTAAGGCAATTGGGAAAAATCACAGATGAACATTCAGATCGTTTTATTATTTATAACAGCTACATAGCATTGAGAAATGAGGAAAGCAGCTGCCTTGCAGTTGCAGCAATATAGCACAGATTGCTAATATGTTATCAAATGAGTAATATGATAATTCATTTTTAAATAGTTTTGGTAACAAGTTAAATTCATCTATGCCAGATTCAATGATACTTGATTTTATCCCATCTTGAAAGACTTTAGCTTTTTGGTTTTTTTACATGTCCATTTCTAGTGTGTACTTGACTAAAATCAATATTCACACTTAGAGTATGTTTGTTTTTAATGTCCTTGGGTGAAACTTACTTTGTGAGTATAACCTTGAGTAACAATCATTGTATCCTCTAGATTTCATGGGAATTAATGAAAAACTTTATGCTTAACCTCACTGCTTTAGACAATTTGACCTCTCTTTATCAAAGTGGTTTGAAAAAGTGGCTACAAGTCTTATGGTTGCCTGATTTTTTCAACAGAAATCCCCCTTTTTTTTTTTTGGCCCACTGTTATCACAGATGTGTCTGAAAGAATTAATAGACAGTAAAGAACCAGAGTAAATCCAGATTTTGTGAGGAGTTAAAGGTTATACACCCTGTTGATCACCTCTGTTTTTATTAACTCCCACCTGAAAAATGTTTACATCTGAAATCCTTTTTGACTCTTAAGACATGATTAATAACTTGAGTGTAGACAGATTGTACTGCAGCAGTATATTGATAGGACCAGACACTGAGCAGGTACCCTGATATCCAAATTCTATTTTGTTAATTTTTGACATTTCTCCTTATGCTTCTAGATCTTCTCCTGTAGATTTCTACCTGCTATGTTTATTGTATGTGTTGAAACAACTTGACTCACGAAAGTATGAGCAACTTCTAAAGTGGCTGGAACACTGGAACCTTTATTTCCTCAAGACCCTTCAGGCACTGGTACATTAAAAAAAAACAGCTGAGTGGCAGGTGGATAGAAAGGTCATTTACACAAGCGTAGATCTACTTGGCAGCATAATATGTTTCTATATCAGCAAGTAACTACTTCACTAAAGAAGCAGCAAGAGAACTAAGGAAAGCTGGACCCATGGGAGACAACAACCAATGCTCAAGTGCTGTCTGAAAGTTGATAGTACATGAATTCAATAACCACTGTTCATTAGTATGCTTTTTTATGAATGATAGTTCTTTGAACTGGATAAGCTAAAGAAATACAAAATTGGCACAGATTTGTGGATTTTTATTTACTTATTTCTTTCATTTCTAGAGAAGAAGAAAAGAGTGGGGAAGGAATTGACTCTTTTTTTCCTTCTTCCCCCCCCCCTTCCCCCTTTATCAAAATAATACATATCTACTGACTTGTTACAATTAAATTTTCATTAAGACATTTAAAATATCGGTGTATATTTTGGTTCAGTTTGGAGGAAGGAAATTGCTACTGCACAATTATTTAACATTGGAAGACTAGTTATTTTGAAGGCTATACTACAAGAAGTGGAAAAAGAGGCTTTGAAAATGTATGAATCAATTATAGATTTATTATTGTTTAGCAATGTGCACATTAATAAAGGTCCAGAGTCTGCAGAGTTTATGCAAATTCACTGTATACTATTTATAAAGGCTCCACCACCTCTCAGCATTGCTGATTAAAATCACTTGTAGCTATGAGAATGCTCATGTAATCAAAGACATATAAATGTGATTTTTTAAAATTATTCACACCTGCACAAATTTAAAATAACACAACCTGCTGTATCTTTTAGATGCTGGAAGAAACAAACATACTGTTCATACTCAGTGTGCTATTTTTAAACGCCCACAATCTGTTATTTAAAGCTCAGTTTCTGCTTTTTTTTTGTTTCGTTTTTTTTTTTGTCTTAACATAGCAAAAAGTGCTGTTTATTACCCAGAGAGATGAACAATTTTATTTCACTTGGAATTGTGTGCATTGTTCCATGTGAACTGAAAGTAGATTTTTTGGCATAGGGCCCTTCTAAAAAATGTAAGGATATACAGAAGTACTTACTGAATATTCCTTTTATGCAGCAGTTTGTGAATTACAGCATTCTGCAAGATTGTGAGATACGGATTCAGTTTCCAGCTTTATTTGAACAATGAACTGAACTATGCTACCTTTAATTCTGAGGTAAGGCTGAAGAACAGTGAGGTGAGGTGAGGTTTCCTGGGCTCCATCAAAAAGAGGGGTGGCCAGCAGGGACAGGGAGGTGATTGTTCCCCTCTACTCTGCTCTTGTGAGGCCCCATCTGGAGTACTGCATCCAAGTGTGAAGCCCCCAGTACAAAAAAGACAGGGAGCTGTTGGAGAGGGTCCAGAGGAGGGCCACAAAGATGATCAGGGGACTGGAGCACCTTCCCTATGAGGACAGGCTGAAGGAGCTGGGCTTGTTCAGCCTGGAGAAAAGAAGGCTTCAGGGTGACCTCATTGCAGCCTTTCAGTACCTAAAGGGAGCCTACAAACAGGAGGGGAATCAACTCTTTGAAAGGATAGATAACTGCAGGACGAGGGGAAATGGTTTTAAGTTGAGGGAGGGGAGATTTAAGTTGGACATCAGGGGGAAATTCTTTACAGAGAGAGTGGTGAGATACTGGAACAGGCTGCCCAGAGAGGTTGTGGATGCCCCATCCCTGGGTGTGCTCAAGGCCAGATTAGATGGGGCCCTGGGCAGCCTGGTCTAGCATTAGGTGGGAAGGTTGGTGGCCCTGCATGTGGCAGGGGGGTTGGAGATTCATGATCCTTGAGGTCCCTTCCAACCTTGGCAATTCTGTGATTCTGTGATTCTTTGAAGGAAGGAAACTGGCTCATGTGATGTAAATAACTGGATACTTATTGTTAAAAAGAAAACAAAAGACTCATTACTACTCTTTGTAGTTAATGTATCAGATACTGTGTATGAATCTCTGACTCACAGAATATTTGAACAGTCCATACAGAGTAAAGCTACTATTACAGGAAGGAAAGGCATTGCAGTGATCAATAAGGAGATGCTTAGCCTTCATGCTGGTATTGAAACCAACTCTGATGCTACATCAATCTTTGACTGATTCTTAACAGGCATATAAACTTCAGTATTCCACCCTGCTTTTGTGTATGTCAGCCGCGCTGGGATAAAGGCCCACTGCTATCTCTGAAGAGCCATGTATCTAGAAAAAATTCACTGGTATTTTGTTTTGACAGTGACTGTGATTTTATGAGAGCTGTCCATTGCTTCTGTTTTTCCTCTGTCTCATATATTCAAGGAGCCCCTGGGAGTCTGCTTGGCCTGTTCAGGCACAGCAAGGTTTACTATTTGAACTTATTGAGCCCCAAGGAGGCTTCTGGACATTCTCCAAAAAAGTTGTCATAGCCACAGAATCTTGATTCTTTTTATTTGTATGTGCTCTCCTATGTCATTCCCTTCATGGTGGTAATTCACACTAGACCTCCAGGATGTTGCTGTTTCTGTGCCTTGAACTCTGTCTGCATCACCTGTCATGATTTTCAGGTCAAACTACAGGCAGGCCTTTTTCTTTTATGGTTAGTTTGTGGTGCTGCTTTTTGCATTACGTCATCTAACTGTGAGAAAAAGCAGAGAAGAAACTCACAGTCTAATACTTTACTTGCTCATTGCTTTCTCTTTTCTGTCTTCCCTCTGGGTGGGCACATAATAAGTTTCCATCTTTTCTCTCATTTGTCCTTTTCCATTACTTTCCAATAAGTGATAGGAAGGAAAAGAATAAAACTTGCCTAATAACAGCATAAATCTGCTTCTGCATTCCTCTTTCTTCTTTTAACTTTTATAATAAAACAATGTAATATGCTCTCCACACAAATAAATGCATACATTCATTTTAAAATTTATGTAGTCGGTAAACCCTGTGTAGCTGCTGATACCGATGCAGTCCTAATCAGGCAGAGTGCCCAAGCACAGCAGCATCACACTACCAGGAAAGAAAAATACATTTCTGTTGTGAAAGTCCTGGAAAAGAGGTGAAGATGAAAGAGCTGCTGAATGCGGGCTGGACAACGAGGTGCAAGGTCACTATGGAAGGGCAGTTCTGTCAGTTGTCCTACACCAGGTTGATTAGCACTGTTCAGCAGTCTCTGCCCAAAGGTTTCCAGTGTCACAGGCTTATGGTCTCAATCACGGAGATAGTCTTAAGGAGGGCAGATAATACCTAACATCAAAGGTTAAACAAACAAACAAATAAATAAATAAACAAATAAAGGAAAATATTAAATTCTTTAATAATTTTAACATCTTCTCAATTCCTTCTAGCCAGCAAGACTGTAAGAATACATTTCCTTATTTAAACTGCTAAAAATCTGAATTCAGCTCATATACAAAGATACCTACAGCATCATTCAAGTCACAACTTTTAGTGCTCCTCGGCTTCTCCCTATTTTGAAATGCACAACTGGCAATTTCCCACACTGAATAATTATTGTAAATAAAATTGCAATCTGTGAGGGCCCCCGAGGGCAACCACAGTTCAGGCTGTTCCTGTCCAAGCTTCCATAGACCTCAGTCACCCTTCCTATGGCCCAGAACCCCATGTCACCTGTACTGCTTTCAACTCATACCCAGTGAGTTATGACTTGAACATGGTTCTCACTTGCCAATAGCTGTCCTACTCAGCCATGGGTCTTTCCCTGACAGACCCTGTGGGGAGCGACTGACCACACTGTACCCTGATGGAGGGCACAAAACTGAAGAAAACAGTGAGAAGGAAATTATTAGCCATTTTTCAAGACAGAAAAGATTAGTCAATTTCAAACTGTGATCCAGTTCTTTCAGAAGTGTCTTTCTTATGTTGAATTTCATATAATTTTGTGTAAAGAGCTACAATAGTCTCTTTGAACAATATACATAAAAGCAGGTGATGTAAAAATAAAGCTGTGCTGGAAAGGGACTGAAAATTTCCACCCAGTTGTCCTCCAACCTGCATCTTATACTCCATCTACACGTTTCTCTTGCTCTTCTTCTACAGACAACTTTTTAATCTTTCATTTTTAATTTTCAACAACCAGAATTCAGGGATTGGAAGGAAGACATGGCTTAGCAAAACTGTAGGAGCTGTGTGGTCTATCTTTAGCAGCAGCAGAATGGTTTTAAAATGACTTAATCTGCTTGAGGCATTCTTAGAAACTCCAGATTTATGTGTGATTCTACTAATATACACTAATCATGATCCTGTGACTAAAAACATTCATGAAAAGATCACAGGTGACTTAAGGGGATATATTGCATCATAGTAAGTGGATATAAATGGATAAAAATCACATATATAGATATGAATGACACATGAATGTCAGCTGAGTAGAAAGAGTGCATGAGTAAGCAAACTTACATGCTTATTATAAAACAACAAAAATACATTCCAGACTGCTATTGCTCTACTCTAAATTATAGAGCACACAGTACTCACCCTTCTCAATGTGTAGGAGAATAAGGGAATATTTGTACAGATTGTTGGTTTCTTTGTTTGTTTGTTTGAAGTTTGTGCTGCTGTTTCCTGATGTATGAGTTACCAAATGTGTATGGATAAAGGTAAACTGATACATAGAGATTTAGGTTTCAGCATCCAAGGACTCACATGGAAGCAAACTGCAATTATCCTTATGAATGTATGTCTTAGCCTTACTGTAGTTCAAAATTCATACATTCTCTTCACCTATATTCCATTCACAACAATATATATGTATTGAAAAAGTTATGCAAAAACAAAATATTCTAACGTGACTATGAAAACTGAATAATATCAGAAGCAGACTTCATTTTAGTGAGATGAAAATTTAGAAAGACTTAAAAAATTTGCATTTCTTCATCACATTTGTGAATAACACAAATAAAATATCAATGAATTCATAATGGGTGGCTGCTATCTCTAAAAAGTACTAAGTACTGTGAGAATCCTTCTTTGTTTTTTGGCTCAAAGCTTGCTTCCTGAGCTATTTCTTGTGATGAGACTCTGATTGATTTGTTGAGGAGGCAAGTGATGGGTGCTACTGTGTAACAATCGACATAACTTTGTGGACATTTGAAAGCCCCTTCCTCCAGAGCTGCTTGCTTCCGGAAGAGAGTGCTCAGGAGTATTTACTAGCGCAAAATTTGGCCTGTGACTAAATAGCTCCAGCTTGGTATGGGAAAACTGGGGAATGATACCATCGTGTCCTGTGAAAAACAGGATGCAGGTGGGCATCTCTGCTCCCTCTTATCTGCTGACAAGGCCCAGAAGATGGGAACAAAGGAGTTTCTGCTGAGATCCCAGAGCCAGAAGCTGTCACTCCAAAAAGAGCTGACTCGACCACTTTGGAACTATTGAAAAGGGGCCATCATCACCGTGGTCACCGTTGTTGTCAACAGAACAACAATGCCCTACGACCCACCACTAATGAAGATCAATGACTGAACTACGAACCACGCTGGATCCATGGTGGTGACTATCTCCCTCTTGCTTCCAGGAAGACTCCTTGCTTCTTCTTTCCTATCTTTTCTATCACCCGCCTTCCCTTCCCCATTACCCTAATTCATAATAGTGTCCATCCTCCCCTTCCCCATCTCCCTGATTAAGATCTGTAATAAACTAGTCAGACCAGCATTTGAACCATTGTTTCTTAATCTCACGCCGGGTATACAGATACTAAAAAAACCTCCTCTCCCTCCTATAATTGGAGTGAGACAGATACATAAAGATCCTCATGGAAAAGTAGGGCAGGGATGACAGGGGGAAGGGAAGTGCAATGGTACTTGACACATTCAGAGCAAAACACTCCTGATGGACAGTTGTAGTGTCATCGCCAGCTCAGGAGCTTCTGCTCCAGTCACATTACAATGTGTGTAAAATACTCCAATTTCTGTCTTGCTGTTTACTCATTCTCCTATGTCAGAATACCAATAGATAATCATTGTATTTTGAAGTGTCCTCATATCTATTTGAACAGAAAATCTGATTCTACATTGCTGTCTATATAAAAAAGTTGAAAACGTAGAAGTGTGCTTTTTGCAGATGGATGATTCACATATATCTTAATTCAACTACACTCAAATTTATTTGTTATATAGTTAACAGTTAGGAAGCTCCTGATCATCAGAACTGAGGCAACATACTTATTCTACTCTTCTGCTCCCCACACTCTTCTGCTTTTAATGTCCTTTGAGTCACTGCAGATTCTTCCTGGATATTTGTTGCCCTGTGACTGTTGGCTTCATATTCTGCTGGCAGCAGACATGCAGCCACTTACAGTACATGAAACAGTACACTACCTTTTTATCTGGCTGCTGTGACTCTGCTAGAAAGTAAATGCAGCACAGGAAAACTACTGGGTAGTATTTACAAAATATGTTACTAATGTTATTATGTATATACATATCTATATTTGTGTGCACAACTTGTCACACTGCCTTTTTACAATTTATTGAATGTGCTTTTTCCTCAATTTACTGTTTACTTCTGCAGAATAGTTGTTATTGAAAGTTAATGCAGTGATAGAGGAATAAGCAATCCTTCCTAATTGGCTGTGGTAACGTACTTGACTTTTTTGGAAAGCATTTTATTCTAAGATTTTCACTATTGGTAAGTAAACAAAATAATCTCTCCCCTCTTTTCTCCTACCCCTGAAGACCCGTAGCTGATTGTTGTGACATCATTGCACATGAAACTCCTGTATCACTGATGAAGAGTCACTAGTTTTTTATTCTCCATATTATTCATTTATAAAATGGATGTTCTTTCTGTTATTTCATACGACAATTACGGCAGGTTCAATGCAGAATGCTTTTAGCTGATTTTAAGAATTATGCCCTTTTGTTCTTCAGAGTAACAATTAGCAAACCTATAACAAAATAGAACATTCAGCAAGTACAATTTCATATGGTCTAAAACAGAAGTCCATGCATCAAATCCAAGTCCTTTTTATTTTAAGTCATTAAGCAATAGCTATTATGCAGGAAAAAAAAATCTTCATTTCCTTAAAAAGGAAAAAGACCTTAATTTCCTTAAAAAACTACACTGAAAAAAAAAAAATGCTTGAATGCCTGTACACTATTGTCTGACATAAAACCTTCCAATTCATTAGCTTTTGCAGGATCTTTCTTGAACCAACCTAGACAGGAAAATATGCTTTATTGTTACTATAAAATTTCTTTTGCTTGGCAAAGAGCCCTTTTGTCTTCATAGGAAAGAGGACTCATAGTTTCTGGACAAAATCATTTCAGGGAATCTGAATGATGGTCTACAATTTTACAAGGGAGGTAACGTGAAAAGCCCTCAGTATATTTTAATCTGACATTTAATGATGACAGAGAAAAATACTCTTGTTGCTTCTCCACTGTGTTGGATTATTTTGACAGATTATGTAAAGATTTTATTATTTTAAAATAACAATTCTATTTTAAAATTGTTTTTAAGGAGTTTTTGAAGATACCTTTCTTTAATACATTCAAGTTATTTATATTGAGTTTACACCAAAATCTTGAAAAATTTCACAAAACACACATTATATGTGTTAGAATTATGCATGACATATATTAATGATTAGTTGGTTAAACCTTAAGTGTCAAATGGTTTACAATTATAAAAGGTCATAGATTATATTTAGAGTATAATTAGGCATTTGGGAATGCTGGTTCCTTAAACTATACTTTAGAAAAGATATTTAATGATTTTTTTTACACAGATATGTTACGTTTTCCTTTCACTGACAGGCAGTTTCTGCTATTTCTTTAGAATACACTCTTTGTAAGATGGACTGGGGAAGCAGGAGCATTTATATAGCTCAGAAATACTTACGAATTATGCTAGTTCTATAGTTCTTATAGTATAGTGTCAAAATATCACAAAACCTATCTACATTAAAATCCATGTACACTTTAGGTACAAATCAATCCCAAATCTTTATTTATCTGTCATAATGTATGGGCAGAGTTCCAGAGCAAAATCCTGGTATACCTGGCTAGGAGAAACTTCTTAAAGTATTGAATATGTAAATAAAAGCAAGAGAAATTTGGACAAAAATATCTATCTTGTCATGTGACTACTGTAAGATTCTGTCACAAAAGCAAAAAAATCTGTATATTAGGGTTTATTTTACTCTATGATCTACTACATATAAAGGCATCCTAGAAAATAGGTGAAATATGATTGATATTAACTCCAAACATAGGGTTTGTTCTCCTCCATTTATCAGATCATTCTCTTTAATTCCAATAATAATGTGCATTATATTGAGCAGCAAATATTGCAGAATGTTTGTCTCTGGTAGGCTAAATGTGTTTATTCCATTTTGCAATATGTTTTAAAGAAATATATGACTGAAAATTATAAATAAAAATGAACACTTTTTTGTTCTTTCAAATATGTGTTATGTACTAGAAACTCAGACTGGCTCTTACACTTTGTTAGTATTACAAGCAGATATTAAATACCTAAATACCAAAAATTATTACTTCTAAAACCTTCAAATTCTCACCATTTTATCTTCAAGTTTATATCCTTGCATTATTTTTACACTATCTTTAATAAACGGAATAACTAGACTTTGGTCTACATTTTGAGTTATAAGCGCTGTAATTAAACACCTAATTTCAGGACTGAAAATCAGTTCTTCCATTAAGATGTTACAAGTATCCCTGTATCTACCCCTCTAAGATGGCACGCAATCAGACCAAGGCTGATACTGACTGGAGAGCTGAGTTTTCTGATGCTTTCTCAGCTGAAGGAATATAAAGCATCAAAGACTGAGGTAAGAGCCTTCCTTCAAGGTTGTGCTCAATCACTTCTGTGCAACTGGGATTTTGTTTTTCAGTTTTCTTTTTGGTTCATATGCACAGGTCATTCTTTTCATTTAGAATACAAGCAGTTAAAATCTATCTGTCTGGAAAATACTTTAGTGGCAGAAGCAGACTCTGGGCAGCGTAGCACATGGTTCAGGCCTCATCAATCTGGAAATGTCCGAACTTTCAGCTCTTTCATTTCCAGTGGCTATTTTATATGAGTACATTGTATGCAGCAAGACTGCAAAAGTAAGTGGTGCGGTATTCTTCACAGTCTTGTGATGGAAGCCTCAATTTGGTTTCATTCATTTAGTTTAAGTGGAACAAATCGTGGCCTAGATATTTCTTGAATCATCTCGGAGTATTAATTGGTATGGGACAAATCAATGCTGAAAGCATGCTGATGATTGAACAGAATAAATGAAAAAGTGCTAGTATTAGACCATATGCCTTGCTCCTCCTGAATTTATTAGAATAGACATAACCAATAAATACCAAAACAGAATTATGGGATAGTCCGTGTCTACCACATTCTTCCATTTGTTGCTGAGCCACGTTTGCAGAAAGGAATAATAGATTCAGAAGTCCAGACACAGTGCAACTGAAAGGTAAGTGACTTCCTCAGCAGTATCTGGCATTCCACAAACAAAAAGAAAATCAAATGTGAGATTCTCATTTGCTGGGCAAGTACTCTACATGCGATGCAGAACAAGAATACATCATTTCCATTTCCTTTCTTCTCATTATTTCAGAGAGAGTAGGAACTGCTTATTTCTTTGAAAGTATGTTTTACTCTGTGGATTCAAAGTGGATGCAGTCACCTCCAGCTTGATTCTGAAGATGCCCAAACCTCTGCAAGTTTATTATAGCTCTACAGTCCAGGTTTAATAGGTTTAACATTTTAATAGGGTCTTCCTAATCATTTGCATTGCAGAGTTTGTACTGCATTCACCAGAAATGATGAGAGGTAATCACTGAGATAAGGCACTTTCTGATATTCCGGTTATAATTTCAATGATAATAAGAAGCAAAGAATTCTTGAAAGACATTATTTATAATTTTTTTTTTTCCTATTCTACTATAATAGCTTTTAAATAACCTAAATAGCTAAATAGCTTTTAAAAAACCGTTGTAGGTGTTTGCTAACTCTAGAGATGTGAAAACTCTTCAATATAAACAAGTGGGTTTGTTTTAGGCATTGAGTGAAGACATAATAACACGTACACAGTATGGAATAAAGCAGACCATTTAAACTCCACCTAAAATCAACATAACACATGACTCTGAAATATTTAATCTACACAGATGTTGTAAATCTAAATCATATTCATTATTTAATTATGGTAGGAATAATTATTGTCACACAATTTTGCAAAGTGTAGGTAGTGCTCTTTTACTTCTCTGTTAAATATATTGCCCACTAGGTGGGGGTAGCCAACCTTATTCAAAAAACAATACTCTGAGAAGAAAATTTAGTCAAAGATGGAATGAAAATCACATTAAAATTTAAGGGCTTTTTTTTCTTATTACTTTTTCCTCTTTTCTTTACTGTCATAAAATGAGATTAATTACTGTTTGTTAACTATTGAACTTTATAAGTGATAATTAACAGGGGTCACTGGCAATTATGTTTAATTTGAGCAGATGGGGAATTACAGCATTGAACTTTCAGTATTACAAGTCAGGACAATCCTGTACCACTACAAAACAACTGCTTTACTGAAAAATAAAGAATGGAGACAGAGCTTTCATCCTTTGGCAACAAATCATTAAATGGGTTTATAAAATATCACAGTTATTCATCACAAGTGCAGACTAATGTGGATCAATCATTTTCAATTGCTTATTGAGTATTAGACTCAGGTGATAACAACAGATAGTCTACAATATGTGGATTCAGTGATTTCTGAAATTTTAACATTATACATAGAAACACAGTAAAAAAACCACAAACCTTGCTTGAAGACACTGTGGCATTAGAGGTCAACATACATATGATTTAATTAGCAATCCCACTAATATTGTGTGCACACCATGCAAACTTCTACTTGCAAGAGAAAATTTTAAGGAAGTCAGAGTGACTTTAATTTCTAAGCTGCAACACAGCTGAATGACTTAGATAAGACTGGATAAATATACTGCAGTGAATGTCTGTTTTCTGAAGGTCTGTCAATAAAAATATATTAAAATAATGATATTATAATATTATAAAAGCCTAGCTGGAAGTAAATGCCAGCCATGTTGCAAATCTTGGGGACATTTCATATTGCAGGTTAACGGGGAATAGGAGAATACTTCAGATCAATGTGGTTTTTTTGTTTGTTTGTTTGTTTGTTTGTTTGTTTGTTTGTTTTTACCTTAGCTAGCAGCTTAAAAAAGTACTACTTGGGATGAAAGATTAGTAAATTATGTTAGTAAATTAGTCTACTGTTCTTTTTAAATAGCATCTTTACTGCTTCACATTTCTTTCTTGTTGTAATGTGATACTGTGATTTGAGACAAGAAGCTCATAATTTTTTGCGCACATTCAGTTTTGTTTAATTAGACAAATCTGATATTATATGAGAATACAGACAAATTAAGTTCAATTTCCAGCACTTTCAATTTATTGTGAACAAAGTGGAAGTGAAAATGAAAGCATGATATAAAATTCTAAGAACTCTCTTAATTTTATGTGTTGTAATCTCTGTCACATTTTTAATATAGGCACTCTTTTCTAATGAATGTTGTTATTTTTCTTCCATGAAGTAGAATTCCATCCTTTGTTTTGGCCTCAGTCGTGTTTCCTTTGTTTAAGCTGTTACTGTCTAGTTCTGGAGGATTTTATTTCATTTGATCTAATAAATAACAGATTTTTAAAATTTTGCTACCACATTCTTATTGCATAGTTTTGCTGAAAATAGATGTCCAAGGGGAAAATTAATATATCTGTATGAATGCCAGGCAAACTTTTGCTTGTTAATATACTGCCATGATTGAACATTACAGAAGCAATTTTGTTGCTGTTGTTTTTTAAACGTCTGTGAAAAGAACAGGCAAACTTCAATTTGGAACATGATGCTATACAGCAGTTGAAAAAATACTTTCAGTAGTTCTAAAAAAGTGGGTAAAGCCAGTGCATATGCTTTGAAATAAGAAAGAAAATATGAAATAAGAAAAAAAATACAAGTCGTATTTATGGAATGCTCTGTGTAATAATACTGAACTTCAATACATTGCAAATATTGAAATTAGTATTATAATCTTCAAACATGCTTTAATTAATATTTTCAGAAATGCAAATGATGTATAAAAGTATATTGGAATATTTTACCCTAAAAACTACATCATATTCAATAGTACCTCATATTCAAATTGCTTTAATGGGCTTAAAGGTCTTCTAAAATTTTCATTAAAAAAAAAAAGAGAGAGAGAATTAGCCTAAGTTGTATGAAAATATACAGCTCTAATTATAAATTCATTGCTATCAAATGACCCTGAATATTCTCCATTTTTAAGAATTTTTTTTACTTGATACATCATAAGAGACTCTGATATATTGAGGTAATACCATGTGACACAGTTATACATACTCATACTGTGTACAAAATGTATAATTACTACTCCTTAGAGTATCAGGTTAGTTTTCATATTATATGCTTTCTTGTTAATTGGTTAATATGCATTTTTAAAAATAATTTTCTATCTCCCACTAATTTTATACAATCTGTTAAAAAACTCTGTAAGTAAAGAGGTGTGCCAGTGACTAATTATTTTTCCTCTTCTTTGGACTAGAATAAGTTACTCCGAAGTGGCTCAAAGTGATGAGTCATGTCTGTCATCTCTATCTGCATGTATACTTTTTGCTCTATACCTAGGTTCTCTGTTTATCCAGTAGCATCCCCCCAAAAATCCTTTCTATATAATTCCTCTTCCCTAATCCCCATTCATTTATGTCACCATAATCTAAAACCTGATGATGCTGGAGCTATATGGACAGAATCACAGAATGGCTAGGGTTGGAAAGGACCTCAAGGATCATGAATCTCCAATGCCCGTACCATGTGCAGGGCCACCAACCTCCACATTTAATACTAGACCAGGCTGTCCAGGGCCCCGTCCAACCTGGCTTTGAACACATCCAGGGACGGGGCATCCACAACCTCTCTGGGCAGCCTGTTCCAGCACCTTACCACTCTCTCTGTAAAGAACTTCCCCCTAAACTTCCTAACCTAAATCTTCCCTCCCTCAACTTAAAACCATTTCTCCTTGTTCTGTAGTTATCAACGCTTTGAAAGAGTTGATTACTCTCCTGTTTGTAGGCTCCCTTTAGGTATTGAAAGGCTGCAATGAGGTCACCCCGCAGCCTTCTTTTCTCCAGGCTGAACAATCAGGGTACCTCAGCCTGTCTTCATTGGGAGGTCCTCCAGTCCCCTGATCATCTTTGTGGCTCTCCTCTGGACCCTCTCCAACAGCTCCCTGTCTTTCTTGTACTGGGGGCTCCACACTTGGACGCAGTACTCCAGATGGGGCCTCACAAGAGCAGAGTAGAGGGGGACAATCACCTCCCTGTCCCTGCTGGCCACCCCTCTTCTGATGGAGCCCAGGATACCATTTGCTTTCTGAGCCACAAGGGCACACTGCTGGCTCATGTTAAGCTTTTCATCCATCAAGACCCCCAGGTCCTTCTCCACAGGGCTGCTCTCAAGGACCGTTCCTTCCAGTCTGTATGGAAGCCTTGGATTCCTCTGACCCAAGTGCAAAATCTTGCACTTCTCTGTGTTGAACCTCATTAGGTTCACCGGGGCTCACCTTTCAAGCCTGTTGAGGTCCCTCTGAATGGCATCCCTTCCTTCCACCATGTTGACTGCACCACTCAGCTTGGTGTCGTCAGCAAACTTGCTGAGGGTGCACTCGATTCTGTCATCGATGTCATTGATAAGGATGTTAAAGAGCACCAGTCCCAAGACAGACCCCTGGGGGACACCGCTCATTAATGGCTTCCACCTGGACATAGATCCATTGATGACCACCCTCTGTCTGTGGCCTTTCAAACAATTTCTTATCTACTGAGTGGTCCACCCATCAAATCCACATCCCTCCAGATTGGAGATGGATGTGGTGGGGGACCATGTCAAAGGCCATGCTCAAGTCCAGGCAAATGACAACGGTCACCTTTACCTTGTCCACCGATGCTGTCACTCTATCATAGAAGGCCACCAGATTGATTAAGCATGACCTTCCCCTGGTGAAGCCGTGCTGGCTGTCTCAGATCAAACGTTCATTCCTCATGTGATCAAGCATGTTGTCCAGGATGATCTATTCCATGATCTTCCCAGGCACAGAGGTGAGACTCACCAGTTTTCTGGGTCCTCCTTGCTCCCTTTCTTATAAATGGGAGTGACGTGACCCTTCCTCCAGTCATCTGGGACCTCACCTGTCAGCCACAACTTTTCAAATATGATGGAGAGTGGTTCAGCAACCACCTCAGATATGGAGTTCATATACAGTTCAACATAATTGTGCAGTAACAACTGCAAGACTTGAAAGAGAGAAATCTTGTCCCAGTGAAGTCTATGACAGGTTTTGTATCATGAATCAGATTTCATTATCAAGCTTCTAAACAGTAACCTGAAGATTCAAATCAGTAAACATCAAACCTCTTGTTTTCCTGCTCTCTACAAAATCTTAAGCAGAAATATGAATGAACATGCCAGAAACTGTCTAGTGCTTGAACAGCTGAAAACACCATGTGAACACCGAATACATGTGCATGCAGTTTAAACTGAAGAAATTTCTTCAGATATATTCAGTAAGTTCTTCACTTACACTCTGCAATCAATCCAATGCATTCCTGATCTCTGTATGCAGAGTTTTAATTATTTTTGTTTGTTTGTTTGTTTTAATTTGTTTTAATTTCTATTTATCTGGTCATAGAATCATAGAATGATTTTGATTAGAAGGGACCTTTAAGATCATTTTGTTCCAGCTCTCCCACTAGACCAGTTTGCTCAGAGCCCCTGAGTCTGGCTTTGAACGCCTCCAGAGTGGGAGCAACCTGTTCCAGTGTCTCACCAGGCTTGCAGTAAATAATTTCTTCATAGTATCTAGTCTAAATCTATCCTCTTTCAGTTTGAAGTCATTTCCCCTCATCCTGTCACTACATGTCTTGATGATACAACTATTTCTAATCCAATCCAAATGGCCAAATTCCTTCTTTCCCAACTGCTCAAATTCCTTTTCTTCAAAGCAGAAAAAAAAGCTAAGTTCAGATAAAACAAGACTCATGACTATATCAGTAGCAGTATATTAAACAGCTTTGAGACCTAGCCTCTGACTTTCAGGACAACAGGCATAAATAAACTGTAGGTAATTAGTCATTAATAATTTTTCATATCCTTCATCATACAGCATCTGAATTCAAACTAATAACTGGAAATATGCTCATAGGATTGCTCGGGTTGGAAAAGACCATCAAGATCATCGAGTCCAACCACAACCTGATCATACTACCCTAACTCTAACAACCCTCTGCTAAATCATATCCCTAAATACCACATCCAAACAGTTTTTAAACACATTCAGGGATGGTGACTCAACAGTGCTTAACAACCCTTTCTGTAAAGGGTTACTCAGCCTTCCTGCCCTGCCTAGAAAGTACCTCAGAGTCTATTGATTTGCTCAAGCCAAAATTATGATGAGGACTAATCTGACTACCTAATGGTGTAACTATTTGGCAAATATTAATTTATTAGAATAGATATATTCACAGTGTCTTTAAGTGTCTTCTCATGCAATTTTATGATGGTTGCATGAGAAGATCTATCTGAATAAGGTTTTACTGGATTCACTCTCTGCAGTTCAAGCCTTTATGGAATTATAGAATGGATCATAGAATGACACAGTTTGGAAGGGAGCTTAGAGATCATCCAGTCCAACACTGCTGCCATGGACAGAGTAAGCCTTTGAAATAAGTTTTCGTTTCTTAGTAGGAAATATTGGTTTCCTTGACTACGCAGCACATTGTTATCAAGTTAATATTAAACTTCATATTTTTAATTTTGTTCGTAGGGAAGAATTTATTCTCTTTTTCCTAGTAGCTGAAAATACTCACAAATTCAAATTAAATTTAGCAAATAGTTTCAGCTGAAATAAATGAAGTATTCAGAAATATCAGAGAGTAATTCAGCAGTTCCCCGATGATGCTCTGATTCTCATCTGCAGGGAGGTGTGTTTGGATCCAGGTGTAATTCCAAAAATTCAAAGCAGACTTTGAATTCAAATTCAAACCAAACTTCAGGAAATTTAATGAAAAGGACAAGCTACAGTCAAGCTCTGTCTCTCACTGAGAACAGAGTTCTCTCCAGAATTTTTTTCCCTCTCAGCAAAAATGTCTTAGCTTGAAAGTTATGAAGCAGACCAAAATGTGAAGATGTTCCAATCTGTATAAATTGAATGCTTATTAATTTAGATCCTAGCAACCACCTACCTCCTTTTTCCAGTTGAGTGCTTGATTGACACGTTTTGTGATAGGTGGCATGAAGAAATGAATGCTGAAATTTGCACTTTTTTTTTTTTTTTTTTTTTGTGCTGCTTGTATTAAAATATGTGGAACAATTAGTTCCATAGATAACTTTCTCTTGATTTTGTCTTTTTTTTTTTTTTTCCCCAAGAAAAGCAAAAGGACTAAACCTCAAACTAAATCAATTATATTGGCATGAATTTGTTTCTTTCAGAACTGTAAGAACACAGAACACTCAATTATTGATAAGCTTTCAAATAGGAAAGGAAATCTCTCCACAGATTCACGCATTTTATTTCTCCATAATTCTTTGACAAAATAAATAAATAAATAAATAAAATTGCTTCATGTTCATTTTTTCTCCGAGTTCTGAAGTTGAACAGTTCTTTGATTTGATTTTACTTTATTTTATTTACCATATTTTAGTTGGAAAGTCAGCAAGGACACTGATGTTCTACATATCCTGGTGTGTACGCAAAATAAAAGGCTCAAAGCATACTAATGACTGCCAGTTCATCCTGCCTGCAGAGGATTACTAAGGATTACAAGTAATTATCTGAAATTGCACACTGTTTTTTTGCCATTTTTTTAGAAAAGTGGAATTGATAGGGCACCCAATTTCCTGTTAACATTTTATTTCTATATTGTACATACAATCTTTGTGGAAAGTAAAAAGTGAATAAAACAAATGAAAGTCCCTGAAATACTTTTAGCAATTAAACATACATAAATCACAAAAACAAATGTAAAAACTTAGAGAAAATATTAGGAATTTATTCTGTGTAGAAATGAATCTTACTTAAAACACTCTTTTCAAATGTCATTGTTGAGACCATGGATTAGATTCGAGTTCTAATTTTAATGATTTAAATCAGGATAGTAGAAGTCCATAACTGAACATACATAAATCACAAAAACAAATGTAAAAACTTAGAGAAAATATCAGGAATTTATTCTATGTAGAAAAAAATCCTGCTTAAAACACTCTTTTCAAATGTCATTGTTGAGACCATGGATTAGATTCGAGTTCTAATTTTAATGATTTAAATCAGATTAGTAGAAATCCATGAAATCAAACCACGTTAATAGTGCAAAAGAGAAAGGTGTCACTAAAACAAATAAATATCTGAAATAATGAATTTGTCTAAATAAATGAAGAAATAAAATCTTAGCAAGAAATTCAGAATTTATGGGAAATAGAGAATGTAATATATGGAAATTTATGTGTCACTTGAGATCTTCAGAAATGTCCATTTATTTTCTGTCTAACCTTTCAGATACCTAAAATTCTTAGGCACTTTCATTTAGTAGTATGAGCACAGTTTTCTAGTTCTCATAATACCATCCTATTTTTAAAACTGATATTTGTAATACAAGTGAAGAATGTTTGACTGTTTTTAAAGAAAAAGTCTGTCTTGGTAGATCTGTCTCCAGCATTTTTACTAGAGTTAACCTTGAGCAAAATTCACCCAGATATAACCAACTCAAAGAGCATAGACAAGAGTGACTGCAATGCTTTGTGCTTATTACTCATGTGAGAAGTTCTGTTATGAAACTAAGTAAATACTAAGCAGTTTTTGATGCTAAATTCTAGAAGATTTAGGGATGAGTCTTGGATAGAGTTGGGTATGCTTTTAACCATGCTGTCAGACACACGTCGTAACTTTAAATTATGGTCCAAGCAGCTCTACTCATCCATCTGCCTGGCTGGTTTACACAGTCCCCCTTTCCCTTCCTGGGAGCCTGTTGCATAGGAAATGATTGTTACAACACCATTGTGAAAGTTCAAGAAATGATGTGAAGAAAAGAATGTGATGTTTGTTTTGCACTGTTTCAAAGAGATTTCATTCACTTGTGCTCACACTCCAGCCTTCAAAACCACAAAGCTGGGGGTTCAGAAAATCAGGCCAGGGCCACTTGTGTGCCAGATATTGAGGCTTCACCACAATTCTTGTAGCAGTTTTCATTAGTGATGACAAACTAGTTTGGTCTTTTTATTACCCTTTAGGTACCTACAGTAACTTATGTGATTCCTTGACATCAGAATTTTACGTATCTAAGCCTCCATAAATATTAGGCAAGGTTACCACATTGCCTGTTTTCCTTGTTTGGAATACACATATCTTTACACTTACATCCTGCCTTCCATTTGGGCAAACAGGAGAAATAATGACGTGGAGATATACAGTGTGTTTGATGTGTTGTAACTTTGTTTTCATCCTTCTGTTGTCACACTGCAGCGCCTTCTGCCAACAAGCTGTCTGTGCTGTGGTCTTACAGAGTGCAGGCTTTCTAGCCTTAGTAGAAACAATACATTTTTCAATTTTATTGTTGTGAAAGGTGGTTTTTTTTTTGTTAGTAGTACATGCAACTCTTAACCCTCATTGCATTCTTTCTTCTGGTGTTTACACATGCACATTTCCATTCATGCTTCATATCAATCTTAACGTTCTTGGTACAGATCTCCCCAAAGTCAACTTAGTTTTTCTCATAGAGTTCAAAAACTGAACTCCACAGGGCACGAAGACACTGAAGAGGTAAATATAATGGTCTTGAGGGTATTTCACTATATCTGTAGTGATTTAAGAGACTCTTGGTAGAAATAAGCAGTTTTAAACTGTAGGAGTAGGCTAGTAGGACAAGCCTTTCCTGATCAGCATTATCATGAATACCTCACAGCAAATTAGAAATTCAGGAAAGGAAACAGAAAAAAATAAAAATAAAAAAAAAAAAAATCAAGACAGGATACAGACATTCAAGAAGGGTAACTGAAAAAAAAAAAGAAAAAAAAAAAGAAAAAAAAGCCACAAAAAAAAACAAAAAAAAAAAACAAAAAAAAAAAAAACAGAGAAAATTACATGTGAGTGAAGGGAAAAAACAGGAAAGTTTTGGTCTCTTGCAAGTATTTTTCACACCAGTCCTTTAAGGAGACCTTCTCTCATTAGTGCACTCGCAAAATGAAATAGAGATTCACATATGTGGATGTATACTATATGAGCAGATGTTGCACAACCAACAGGCATATCTTCTGTGGTATGTAAGGGAAACGATATGTTGGAATAGGAGAGATATTCTATGACACAAAAATTCCTGGACCTTATTCAGTGTCATTGTCATAGGCAGTCTGTGGAACGCTACTCAGACTTAATTCAGGGCTTTCCAAACTGTAGGAGACCAAGTTATTGATACATTTATGTTTCTTAAGTGAGAGTTGTCACTTGCACTTTTAAAGTTTTCCAGACAAGTCCTCTCACAGTTTGCTTTGGTCATTTTGGTTGATTCTTCCATGTTTGATTTAGCCCAATATATCTGAATTGAAATGAAAGGTTTTCATGATTACCATTCTAAATTTTTCAGCTTACTGTAAGAGCTTTATATGAAATCCTTTGTCACTCCTAATGAGTTGTATGAGATGAGGACTGGTACATTGTAATTATATTTTTCAATCTTTGGAATTACCATAATTAAATTCCAACATCATCCTTATTACTTTACCACAAATCCCAAATTGCTGGTAGAACTTTATTATCCCAGATTCCACAACTTCATCTAAATATATGTAAAATTCCATCCCAATACCCAGATTACGCTGTCCTTAGAAATACTAATTAGCAGTACAGTGTAGGGAAAAGAAGAAGAAAGAAGGCTAAGCAAACAAAGTATTTGGAAGACTTGATAAAATTATATAATAAGATTAACAAACAATGTTGAGTGGAATAACTGAAATTCAATGGAGCATTTGAAATTGATGAGTATATCACAAAAGATACGGTTGGAAACTATAACATGTAACATATTATGCAATGTTTGTGATATTGTAATGATTAGAGCCTTGCTCAAGTCTCATATGATGAAACTAAAGTTTTGAAAATCATCAAATTAAAGTTTCTTCATTTCTCATCCAAAATTTTCTCATTTTCTCATCTTCTCCAATGGATAAAGTCAAAAGAAGTGCATGGTGGTTTTTTTTTTTTTTTTTTTTTTTTTTTTTTTTTGTGTGTGTGTGTGTGTGTGTGTGAAACTTTCATCTAAAGACTAGGCAGATCTCATTGGTTGAGATGAAAGCTTAGAAATATTAATTTATTCTTTTCTGGAACATTATTTTAAAAGAGGATTTTCAAAGGCTCAAAGGGAAGTTATATAGCAGGGTCTTTTTTATTTCCTTTGGGATCTGAGGACATAAGAATGCCCTTGAAAAAATTCCACTGAGAGTCAGTCAAAATTGGAGAACATCCCAGAGTATCATCTCACCTGAAATCCTTTGGCTGCCTTACATCAAACGAGAAGGCCATAGGGGTGTGAACGTGGTATGTGTAAAGCAAAGGACAGAATTAGTTTTTGAGGTCATCCAAAATTGTAAAAATAGGTGCTGACTGAAGGAGAAAATGTTTCCATTTTATTATTTATAAGGATAGTTCTGAACTAAAAAATTATGTATGAATTTGGTTAGAATGCATTTAAATTGAGCTTGTCCAAAATCTAACATATGAGGCAGATAAAGTGAAATGTCTCAAAATACCTATATAACTCTATCTTTGCAAGCTGGTCTAAATTCTTATTGTTCCACTGAAGTCTGAGGGGTCATTCCTGTTCATCTTTGCTGAGCATCTGAGCAATTAAATGTACAAAGTCCTGGCAATCATGTCAGATGTCAAGGAAGATGTCAATTCAAATGAAAACTTGGAGTTATTGAAATCCTCCACATAAGGTTAAAGAGTGGGCTGCCAAAAGGTTAAATCAATACACCTTATAAAAAAAATCACTTCATAGTTCAATACTCAAGGAGTTAAAAATGGATCAAGAGCTCATGAAAGGTCTAAATGCTCTTCGGATTTGGGGAAATGATGGAGAAGTGCTCAAGAATTTGTTCCTATTGCAAGACTATCAAGGGGATGATTTAGTTTCCTGTAGACTTGACTTCCTCAGGTGGTTTGTAACCTGCATTAAATGTAAAGCCTTAAAACATCTCAAGTTCAAAACAGTTCAAGATAGATGCCTTCAAGATTTAAAAGCAACATTTTACAAGGGAAATCTAGTGCCAAAGTCTGAACAGTAGTATGCTAAGAATATAAATCTGCTTCTTTAGAAAAAAGTTCTTGGATTTGTTTGGATAGGGAATGTGTACCAATATGAAGTAATGACTAACCTGCAAAAGTGTTGAGGACATCCATTATGCTTGTTAATGGGCATTTTCATTAGCTTTCTTCCATCAAACTCTTCAATTCAGGTAAAAAAAAAAGCACACACATGCACACAAACAAAACAAACAAACAAACAAAAACCCAGAAACAGCACTGTAGGAGAGAGATTTTGTGACGTAGAACTGAAGAATAAGAATGATTTAAAATAAAGATTAAAGAGGATCAGCAGCTGCCATTAGGATGCCACAGTAGACTAACATAAATCAGTAAACAAGTAGTGAATTGTTAATATATCTAAGTGTACAGAAACTAATTCTACTCCAACATTTTTGTGCTAATTCCACTGCACCCTTTTGCACTGCAGGAGATGGATGTGTGAGAACCAGACTAATTAGGATAAATTGGTTAGCTTTTTAATTCAGCCACCTGGTACCCATCCACTTTTTGCACAGTTATGGACCTATACTGACCATTGTAAGAAATACATTCTTTTTTTTTCCTTTTTCCCATTTTCTGTTTTATTTTTCTTTTCTGTCTTGCAAAAATATCTCCTCAAATCTAAGCTTCACTAGGACTGTCAGAACAAAATCATATCAGAATCAAATTAATCAAGGTAGACTCAATATAGAATTAAAATTAAAACATCACATTAATTATAAAAATAATCCATCTTTATGATTTTTAAGAAGATTGCTATCTAGTTGGATATAAATTCTAATTAGATAATTTAGTTGAGTCAATCAATATAATAATTTGAATGTTTAATGCTGGAACCAAATTATTATTTAATTTTTAACTCACAATTTCAAGGATAATGCCAATGATTCCCACTTAGAATTCTACTCTTTTGCAATAGTTAACCCTTTTCCTCCTAAGAGCAGATACTGAAAAAAATGTCATAAATTTGCATATGTAAGAAATTGAGAGGGAAATCCTAATCTTTGTAGAATTCTGAGTATGGAAAACAGCATAGTAATATGACTAATTAAAAAGAAAATGTTTAACAAGATTAAAACTTCTGCTTTTTTGTGCCTTCACGAATATAAAACTTGAAGAGATCTATAAACGTTCACTCATCCATAATGCTTGAAAAACACTGGCAACAAAGCCAGCTACTTAGCAGTTTTTCCATAAAATAAGTTCAAATTTATGAATAAAATACAAACATCAAACTCCTCTGATATAGCATTTTTCCCTTTGAATCTGCCAGATGGCTTATTTTTCTGAAAAAGAAATGTCCAACATTGTAAAGATTGCATATTTCTACTCTGTTTTGTTCAAGGGCTAATAATGTAATGTGATACTGGAAAAAAAAATTGAACTTGACAGAATAAATTAATTTACTAATAAAAATGTCTTTTCCAAACAAAAAAGAAAAATATTTTGCTTAATAAAAAACATCTAGGATGTCCTACTATTAATATTTTCATTTCTTTTTTATGTTACATTAAACCTTATTTTGACTGAAGTATATGAATTCACTTCTCCTCTACCCCACAAACGATTTTATTTCAATTTTCCTATCTATCAAAAATTCTTCTCAGCTTTCATATTTAAGACTTTTATGTCTTCGAATTAGCTGAAGATGGAAAAAAAATCTATTAGAAAAATGGAAGATTTCTTGTGACTATTCTATTTGTGGTATATTATATTACAGATGTATTATGTATGTAATATTATGTATATTACAGATACATAATATTATACAGTAAAATATGAATATTGCTACAAACTTTTCATATATGGTAAAAGAGAAATGTTTGCAGTCTTTTTTGGTACAAAACAGTATTCCAGTTCAAGAAATTATGTCAAAAAACAGGATATACTTTTATTCCTTTTACATCTGTTTATTATTCTTGTAATTATTTTTAATAGTGCTAGAATTATGAAAGGTAACTACTTAGTACTTTTAATCGAGTAAAAATAATTCTTGAGTATTACCTTATAGCATGACTAAAATTTTGTAGGCCAATATCACAAAACTCTTAGGATACATTTTTAGGAGTTAAAAATAAATATACGGTTGTTCTGTAGTTATTTGTACCTTTCAGACTGTGTGTCTGTGTGGTATTCATTCATGTGCACAGGTATGCATGTGTTTTTTATTTGTTTGTTTGTTTCTTTTTTATCATGACAAATCTTTTAAAATAGTGAAAATATTTAACAGCGCATGTATTCCTCCTGCTGGGAAGTACTTAGGTTTCTGTTTGCCAATGTAGTTTTATTTGCTACTTTGTAAATATTTTGTAAACAAATATTATATTTATTTGCTAATTTGTAAGTTGAATAGTCATAATAAGAATTTTATGTTACTAGTTTAAACAAATATATATTGATATCCTTGTTTTTTGTTTTGTTTTGTTTTTATTCTGTCCAATTTTTTATTTATTTATTTATTTATTTTTTGATGGTGCTATTCCAGTTGTTTCCCTATTCCACTGAAAGATACAAAAATGAAGAATAAAATCCATGGATAAATGTAATATTAGTGATAATAAATAAGAATGTCAATGTCTTATATGCAGCTAACAGACATTCCTTTCTAACCCTTTCATCGTAAGCCAGAGAAAAAAGAGCAGCTCCTTAATAAACTCTAAGAAAGGTTAACGAGTCTGCCTTCAGTGAATCATGGGAGGGAGCAGCAAATGAGTTTCTGTGTGAGGGATCAGTCTTAGAAAATGCCTTGCGACCAACTCCTTTTAAAATTAAAAACTCCTTTTAAAGTTAGCAGACAGAAGTTCAAAGCTTTGCACTAAGTATAGCAGTGGTGCTGTCACATGCAGTAGGGGAAAAATTGTCAGCCAGCCATAACATTATGCCTAAAATATTCTACCTCTAATCTAACTCCAGAATTTAACACCATCACTCACGCAATAATCGCTTACAATTAGTAACTAAATTGAATGGTGTTTTCTACAACTTCTGATTCATATTGCAATGTGCAGGTAATTTTATTTGGATCATTCTCTCTAACTTGATTTAATACTTTAATTATGGAAATATTATTTGCCCTCCATTTCCCCTTTAAAAATGTACTGAGTCCCCTGGAAGCTTTATTTTCTTGGTAATAGAATTTAATCTGAGGTTAATGGCACATAAATTGTACCTGAGTACTTAATTCTGTATTTAATTCACTTTTTTTTTTTTTTTTTTTTTTTTTTCATTTAACTTGGTTATAAAAGACTATGGTAGAACTGAAATAACCCACAGCACTTTTAAATGTTATTTTATATTTGATCTTTTTAAAAAATTAAAACAAAAACAAAAAAATTTTAAAAATTGCATTTTTTTTTTCCTGAAAGACAGTATCTTTAATTATTCCAGTGTAATAGGGAAAGTCCCTTACTTCTTGAATGCAGCATTATGAATGGTAGCAGCACTGTGTTTGTCTCTGCTTTTCACCAGACACAGGATTGATTAAGAAAGAACCTTACCTTAAAAAAATGAAAAAAATAAAAAAAGCATTGTAGGGAAACTGAATAGATCAGATAATTTCTAGTGAATAAAGAAATTCTAGTTCATTTTCTGTTTCTATGAAGCTGCTGATATATAACAGTGTTGCATTTGTAAATGTTTCTGTGTAATATGGAGAATTACAGTAAGGAGAACTTTTTTGTCAGAGACAAATGCAGCTTAGTGCTGCACCGCGTAATGCCACGTTACTGCAGGGCAGCAGGCCCAGTTCAGATGGATTTCTGATAGGAAGCCCAACACGTTTGCCATATGACCAACAGGGGAAAAAAATAAATAAATAACCAAACAAACATGAATTCAAATGAGAAACATTGTCTTGCTGGCAGGTAGAGACCTGTCAATGAAGCTAACTGCTGTCTCTCTCTAAGGCTCTGCTGTATAACTACATCTACCTGTCACAAACTTCCTATTTCTCTGTTGTATTTTTGTTGCTTAATTATAGTTTCTACATCATAGTTCCTTGATTCTCACTGTGCTCCTGGTTGTTAGCATGCTACGATAAATAACAAATACTAATAAGCAGGGGCAGCTGTAGCATAGGCTGATATGCTTCTGCCGGAGACGACAGGAGGATTGGAGCACCAAAATCGTGGCTTTGAGACAGAAATGGTAAGCTAGCCCCCTCAGAAATAGTAAGCAAGCACAGGGGGCAGAGCTGCTCCTCCAGACAAGTTTTTCCTGAGTACTTCTAGGTTCTGCAAGCTCCTTCTCTCCTGTATCAGGGTTCATCAGTGAGCTTGTGACTGCTTATCTCTGGCTCTACTGTCTGCTGCTCGCTGTGGAGGGAGACATGCTGGCTTATTGAAGCCATAAGGAAGATAACCAGAAGAAAGATACTGACAGATAACTGTACCCTGCCTTAGTTTTGTCTAACCCTTACAGGAAATAGCATTCTCTTTTACAGATGGTCAGAGGTACTGGGATGAGAAAGTGGGTACAGTCCTCCCATAAGAGCAAACCAATGGATGATATGGCTAACTGCAGGAAAGATCATCGTCTGATCCCCCTTGCTGAGAAGCCAGAAAGAAGAACTGCATAAATGGCAAAGCTCAGAAATCCCAAAATTTATTTAAGCTAAACATTTGACAGGAGGATTCTGTGGCATTGCTGAAACTGCTCAAGAAGTCTGTGAAGTGATGGTGAATTAATCAGCTTCACTCAGCCCTTAAGAAGCACTGCATCCTCCACAAAGAAAGAAAAAAATGTGAAGCAACATGGTTTGAGTGGGGGAAAAAAAAAAAAAAAAAAAAAAAGGCAGGGGGGGATCTTAAATCAACCTCAAACTATTTTCAAAGGTGATAAGATCAGAAAAAGGAGGAAATGCTCAAAATGAATATGGGGATAAGATGACAAAACATTCATACAGGAATTGAAACACTGTATCACTGTCTCAGGAAAAAAAAAAAAAGAAAAAGGCTAAAGAATTAAAATAGCACTCTTTGCAGGGCTAACCAAAAAAGATTATTTCAAGAGATCTCTTGAAGATCTGTCATGGAAAATCCCAGCTCACAGACCCTGAATACATTATCAGGATCTGGAGAAACATGTGGGAGAACTCAGCTGAATTGCATGACTTCAAATGAATGCAATTGGAGATTCAATAACAGGAAGATGTAAACACAAATAACAAAAATGACTAAGACAACCTTTAAAAACAAAGAACTGGATAGAACCAGGACCAGATGTCATCCATGGCTTTGGATTAACTGCTTTGCTCTGATACAGCCACTGTTTCTGTGCATTTCCTAAGAAGAAAAATCATTGAAAAGATGAGAGGCAGTAAAAGAGCACAATAAAAAGAAAAACAAAAGCCTGGATCGTCAAGAGATTTCTAACAACTAATCATTCATATGTATCACCTTCCTTTCCCTTCCTCAGAAACTGCTAAGGTGGGTTTTATAATGTCAAATTTGAAACTCTGATTGAACATAGGATTTACATAGAATCAAAATGTAAGCAGATGAAAAACAAAAGACACCAAAGCTCTATTTCTGGCTGACTTCTGGTTTCAAACACTGTTCAGTCTAAGTCAAGAAATTTGAGCAGGGAGAACTTTTTTCATAGATCCAATTCAGCAGTTACCAGGACCACTGCAATTGCACCAGTCTGCACCTGGCTGTGTATAATTTATCTGGGCACAGCAAGAGCTGCAAAGTGCCTTTTTGCTCAGATTAGGCAATATCTTTCTGGGGAAGCGTTACCTTGTAAACTGTTACTTTGTCCTTAAACTGACCCCTCAGCAAAAAAGGAAACACACTTAAATATCTTGATATTCCTACATTCATCTCAGCTTTCTGGGAGTTTGTCAGCATGCCTTGTTACATGAGCATCCTTTATTTCTGCAGAGATTGTCTCATATTTCTCAATCTCCACGACTTCACTCTTAAACAACACAAACATTTAAAGTTAAAAGCATTCAAATTTGATCTAGAAATATAAAATTTGACATCCTTGATTACAAAGCTGGAAATAATGTTACTAAATCAGGAAGTTAAAACAGCAAAATGTGTTCCTTATTACCTTGCTGGCATCAAAACAAGAGCTATGTAAGATCCTTGATATATGTGGGCCTTCAAAACAATGGAACAATTCAGCTGAGCATTCTACTCTCCTCTGGATGCCAGTTTTTGGAATAAGACCTAGAATTGCTTTAGTTAACAGTGTAGCTATGTCCTTTCTCCCCATCATCAGTTCAGTTTCTCTGAACAACATTTTATGCCTGTGTTCGGAATCTTTTCCTCTGCAATTTTTTTTTTTTTTTAACATGGATCAAATTGTAGATGCATTGAACTGCAGTTTGTTATGTTCTAATTTTCATAGACATTGCTATACCTCCTTTTTAAAAAGATCTTCCAGCTTAAATGCTTATCAGCAACAATTTCATGATACAGTAAGTCATATATCATAACAAATAATTCCTGACCACATATTTCATAAAATGCAAAGGCTTTAGAGGCTGGTTTGTTTATAAATTTTTATAGAGTTGTAACACAGTATTAATTAAACAACTGTGTGATCGGTGAAAACACTATCTTCAAAATTGTAAGATTCCAAAATCTCAAAATGTTAACATACTGCTCTAACAGTAACACTAGGATGAAAACTATATGAGAAATCAAGAAGAGGATGCATCACCCAGCTCATGATATACAAGTGAATATTACCTTATCTGGCAGAATTTTGCTTTTCCAGCTATTTTCTATAACTGAACTTGGGAAAAAAAGTGACAGCATTAAAGATGATGGCAAGCAATCAGGACATATGGAGTTTTACTTTATGAAGTGTGTCCACAGAGAATCAGCTTTAGAGATGATGGGCAAAACCCTCTTAGATGCACAGAAGTGTTAGGAAGCTGATGAACATTCTGCTAAATGATCCAGAACAGACTATTTGAAATTGTTGATTTATTATAGATTTGCAAATTCAGGCTCTTCACACAAATTCACTAGCATGCTATGTTTTGAAACAACACAAATACAGAAGATTCAATAAGCATAGCAAGATTATGCATCTGTCTGGTACTGAAAATTCAGTATGAAATATGGGGCAAGTAAATACGTGCCTTCACTGGGATCTACGCAGATCAAACTACCTCACTACCACTGTGTGATAGTGAGAGCACAGACACAAAAATGGCAAATATTGCTAGAACTGTTCATCTTGTGACAAACTGCATTACTAAACTCCACACTTCAACATGGATTCTTCTGGTACCTCAAGACAGTGTGTAGGAGATTTTCCTCCCTAGTGTACCTGTCCTGCATGATTTTATGACAGCCTAAGGTATTTTACCTGGCTGATAGCAGAAATGCCAAAACTGCACTAGATGCTTGTGTAATCTCCCCCACACCTCAACTCATTTACTTGGAATCAGCACTTGCCAGATAAGAAAAATAACAACAAAAAAAGATTTCTCTTCCAAATGTTGATCTTTATGGAAGAGGAAAAGATGTATCCTTTAAAAACAAAACAACCAAAGAGAAGAAACAGCCCCACAAATCAACAACAAAAGGATAATAAGCAACTGACAAAGTTATCTTAGCGATTCTGCTCAAGAATATCCACATCTCTCATATTTCTTTCCAGTAGAATTCAGAGCTTGCAAAATGATGTCATTCTGGAAAATATGCCATCCTGGAAGAACACGTTGACCTTCTGAAGATCCAGCCATGTCATATTATTCTAGATGATAGGGTTTCAACTTGCCGGTCCATGAAGTTGTGATTTGAAATAGCTGAGATTGTGGTGTAGGAAACTGCTCTGATTACACATGAAACATCTTTCTCAAAGCATGGGAAATACAACAGTTTTTAATGAAGGATAATAATTCCAGTTTTTAAAATGTGCTGACTACATTTAATCTTAAATGTCTTTTCTTAGTATTAGTCATTCAAGCCAAACTGACTGGTTTCAAAAAGCATTTTGGCTGAGTAAGAAGATATAGGCAGATATATGCTACAGAAAACGTAATTAAAATATTAAAGCAGAGAATAATCTAGCTAGTGAATTTTAACTTCTCAGTAGAACTACAGTAGGAAAAATGAAACAAACTCTCTCTTTAGCATCTGAGTGTACCCCCAACCCTGTTGAATAGAAAAGGTTATTCAACAAAGCATCCTTCCTGATATTCACTATAAAAAAAAAAAACAAAAACAAAAACAAAAAAAAGAGGACTTGTGAAAAGAATTCTCAGAGGATAATGTTTTATTACGAAAACAAAAATAAATTGAATTCAACAGTTTACTAACTGCAACCTGATAACCTTATAAAAATATATAAATTATGTTAAAAATAAAATGTATAGCCAAGAAAAACAGTCAGTTCCTAAGGGAACAGACTGAATTCTCACTGGCAGCAGTTAGCCACTCACCTTTCTCATCCTGATAAGCAATTAAGATGCTATTCTGTTAAGTCCCTGCGCCGACTACTCTTTGCTTGGCTCAGCTTAGACAGATAAATGAACAGGACTATTCCTTTAGTTCTTTCTTTTTTATTTACTGCCTATGCACAGCAGGTTGGCAGATTTTATGCAGTAAGTGTTAATTAAGGCTTCTGACTTATTTTTGCTCTTTCTTTTTTTTTTTTTTTTTTTTTCTCTCTTTTTTTCCCCCTACAGTAACATTTTAGAATTCTCCATATGCTTTATCAATCAACTGCTACAAAGAAGTTTCTATGCAGCATTTGTACTAGAATATTGCAATACTCATACTGGAATATCAGTTATTGGAGGCTTTGAGCATTGGTATTCTGCAAAACAGGCATGTTGTTCTTAAACAGGACTGATGGGAAGAGCTTGCAAATCCTTATGATTTTTTTTCCCCTTTTCATAATTCCATCCGGAGATAAAACATAGACCCTATGTAGAGTTTTTAATAACTACAGCCAGGGTCTTGGTACTGACTACAGTCTGTCAGCAAAAGCATTCATCTGAATCATATATGATACTTTTCCATGTCTCTGTGCTAGTGAATGTTTATTTACACAAAAGGTATACATCCAATATGACAGATACTTACATCACAGTGCCTTGGGGGGTTAAAGTCTCCTGCCGCTGAGAGGAGAAATTTGAACTTCTTTCACTTACATTTCAACAGATTATTATCATCACACTCTATCATTTGTCTTTGCTTGCTGCCCATGACTGACACCCACTAACCAGCTGGCTTTGGAAAAACCAATCTTCACAAAAATTTCAGCAGAACTGGTGGGCTCATGTTAAAAAAAAATCAAAGATGCACATGCATCAATAAAGGAGAAAACAAACAAACAAACAAAAAAAAACCAACAACAAACACACTAATTTGGAGAAAAATACCCCATTTAGACAACATTATATAACATTACCATAATCCTAGTTTATCTCCTTAAGTATTAAGTATACATACAGCATTTTATATCTTACTCATTTCAGTACTAAAATAATTTCTTGACTTACCAAGCCTGTCAGTGGCTTTAAGCAGGCTGCAGCTTTTTGTCAGTCACTGAATGTGAAATAAATGATTTGGAACTTCATTTCCTTTCATAAGAGCTGAGAGCCAGACTCACCTAGCCAAGGACAGCATGAGGGTTGTGTCAACACAGACAGCTCAGAAATTTTCACCGCCATAACTAAAGCTTTGACGGTACCACGTCCAACTGACAGCAGAGAACAGAATGCATTTTCAAGCATCTATAGCTCTCATTAAAAAAAAACAAAACCTCTCTTGGATCTTGAAGAGGCATATGAAGGGATTATTTTCCTGCAACTGTTTTCCCTGCCTACCTTCTGCTTCATATTCCTATCTAACATATTGGTGCAAACAGCTTATAAGGGCAGATTGGTGCTGGAACAGTGTCATGTAAATGAGATGAATGAAAGTCGGGGAGACTTGCTTTTCTTGCTGGCTATGAAGAGGTTATTGATGCTGCTGTTACACTAGGTACTGTAAAAGTATGCAGTGGAGAAAGAGTCTAAAGTGTTCTGGAAAGAAAGTAAAAGGGTTGAAGTTATAGAGCTGCCAATCTGTTTGCCAATACTTTATAGTGTTATTATATACTTGGTTGTTAGAAATTGAATTTTGTCAGATTTTGGATACAAGCCTTACAAAGATGGAACGACTAACTGCAAAGAGGAGACCAGAAGAGTCTTTAAAGTATGTTCTGATAAAAAAGAATGGATGATCATAGTAGCAAGCATAGTTTTTGCCACAGTATCAGAATTTTCCATATTTTATTTCTGTATTCATGCTCCAGTGCAATTGCCATAATAATGTTATTGCATTCTAGCATATGTTTAATTGCTTTCTACTAGAGTCAGGAAGGGAAAATACTATTGGAGCACAAATTGCAAACAAATCTGACATAAATTGATAATTCTGATAGAAATGCTTAATGCACATTCTGACTTTTGGTTAATAAAACCTTTCTTGTGACCACAATGTCAACATTTTCTTTTTGGATAACACCCTTAGATCACATTGTTGTAAAACATTGTTGTAAAACTATTACATGTTTTCAAATACAGCAAGTAGAAAAATCTTTTTCTTTCAGATTTTCTGAAAATCTCTAGAAAATTGGTTTTATGTCTACCTGTTGTAGGAAAAAAAAAAAAGGTAACAAAATTTACAATGGGTCTCCATTGAGGCTTAACCCTCTTTGTTTCAGTCAGTTTTGCAAGGAAGTAGATATTATACGCATACTCTGAGAAGACTTTGCTTTTCTAGATACCAACTTCAAACTCTTTTGAAGATAGCCTTTTGCCTCCAGTACATTTCTTGTTGGAGCAATCAGGTATCAAAAGCACAGCAAAAAGATGGTAAGCCTTTCAGGTCATACTGAATTATACTTCTCTGAATTTAAATCCCCAGGTCCTTCCTTAAGCACAGAAATCTAGAACAGCTTGAGAAATGTTTCAGCTCTGAGAGTCTCTCACCTTTTCTTGAAGGCCAAGAACTTTTGGAGAAATGCCAGATAGAATAAATGGAGAGCTATTGAGTTGCCAGACACAGTCTTCCTACCTTTTGGAGCTGTGTTTTTACCATGTACTTAAAGATCTCCATTGTAGTTAAGCTTAAGTCAGTTTTCAAAATAATAATAATAATAATAATGCACTGAAAAACCATAACACACGTTTAAATTAAATTGCACTTATAGTACTATTCACTCTGAGATAAGATTCTTGAGTTTCCTCCAATCAGAGGAAAATCTTTTGCTCTCATTACTAATAAGTGATATAGATCTGTAAATTTCATTAATCAATTTAATTTAAAAGAGGACTCCAGTGTAATTTTAAATATCTATTTTGATTACTTCAATGTCAATTCTTAGAATCTGGAACAAAATACTTTTCATACAGCTCATGGAAATGATATTTTCTCTATGAACATCAGTGAAAGTAAAATAATCTTGTGCCTGGCTGCTTTGTGTGTTGTTTGTTCATTTGTTTTGCTTTTATGGTATTGAGGCATCTAAATTTTTAATGTTCTAAAACTTAATTTTGTTACTAACAATGCCAATTCTCTTTTCTTAGAAAAAATATTAGAAATCACTCCTCATCTCTAAAAAATAAGTTTCTTAGGTTCTGAAGATGTGTAAATTCATTTGATGAAATAATCCAAATTCTGGTCTTATAAATGTTATCAGGGATGAGCCAGTTGATCAAGTATTGCAAATATACATTATAATTTACACATTTCCTGTTAATTTCATCCAGTATCTATTCTATAATGTTACTGTGTAGAGCTTTTAAAAATTAGTATATTTAGGGGAAGATTTAAAACTCAAGAATAACTTGTATTCTTTGTGATTTATTTGCATTAAAACATTTATATTTATTTTATTATTCAGTTTCTGTTTCCATCAGGCATGCACTCATGAAACATGTCAGTCAAAATATTTGCTTTCCAAACGTATTCCCTTTCTTTCAGAAGGGAATTCACTTTCAGGTAGCGCACATCATCTAGACTGACAAACTTATCTTGAGCAGTGCAGTGAAGCTGCAGGGAGCTGAGAGCATCTCTCCCTGAAAGCTGAGAGCTGAGGTTAGTGGAGCTGACTGGCTGAGGAGCCAGGCTTTGCATTTTCTAACTGTGAAAAATGGACCTTAATGACTATCAGTTAGCCTATTTCAAGTTTGGAGTACAGAACTCTCTTCAGAGTTAATTACAGGGTGGTGTGGTTCACTGCGATGGGTTTTATTGCTTTATTTGTGTGATTTCCATGTGCACTAGCTTACTTATCTTTCTTACCTTAAAATGCTTACAATATTAACATGATATATTAATTAATTTATTTTCTCCTGAAGTTTTGGGCTATTAATTGGAGTCCAGTCTCGAGTTCTCATAATAAAGCAAGTACTCTAAAAGCCCACCAAATGCAAACAAAATTAATGAAGATAATATGCTTACTTGTATGTTACAAGAAACAGCTGGTACTGGAAATATCTGTTTAATTTTTCCTGATGTAAGGTTTTCTCCTCCTGATAAATTGCTAGACATTGTTATGAGGGTTTGAGCTATCATTGGATAAGACCAGAATTCATTCTTTCCATTGCTGATCTATGTAATATCTGTAGGTTGCTCCAAAAGTAATGCCTCTTATTTATTTCCATGGAAAGTACATCAGATACCAAGAGCACAATAACACTCATCTATAGAAGAAACTCTCAGCTGCAAAAGACTGGTTTTCAACATAGTCACCACCATAAGCTATGCATTTTTGCCAGCAATGAACAAAAGCCTGCATGCTATGCTTGTAAAAATATGCACTAGCATCACTGTTTCACAGTGGCTAAGACAGTGTTGTTGCTAGGAAATCATTGCCCACATAGTCTTTCTTTTCTTGGTCTGAACAGAAGGAAGTCAGAAAGCGCCAAATCCAGACTATAAAGTTGGTATGGTAGGACAATCCAGCCAAAATAGGCAATGCACTCCATGGTCTGCAAACTGGTATGGGGTCTGGTATTATTATGCTGCAAAGAAAGGTTGTCTTATTCTCTGACCTGACTCCGGCATTTTGAACCTTCAGCTTAGTCAGTGTTGGATGTAGCAGTCAGAGTGGATGGGTACTGGGAAATCCAGAAGAATCTCACCCTTTCTAAAAGACAGTGCACATCACTTTACCCACAGAAGGCTATGTCTTGAACTTTTTCTTCAATGTGGAATTCATATGTCACCACTTTGTGGACTGCCATTTTAACTGTCTCACAGTGGTGACATCATCTCTTGTAACTGGTAATGATGTGATCCAGGAAATTGTCTCCTTCAGCCTGATATTGGTTCAACAGGTTAATTTGCATGATAGTGTTCTTTCTGTTCCTTGCAAGCGTCTGTGGGACCCATCTTGCACAAGTTTGTGATATTCCAACGTTGTCCTCATCATGTCTAACACATTTAAACTGATTTTGAGCTCCTTAAACAGTTCCCTGGTTGCAATCTGCTGATTTGCGTGGATGAGCTCACCAAGATGAACTTCACTTCATAGGGTGACATCTGTACATGGCTGTCTGGAACATGGCTTGTCTATCATGTTGCTGTCACTATCAATCTCCTTGAGAAAATAGTGGATATTGTTAAATCAAGCTGATTTCCTTAGCCTAATATATTGTAAAAATCTACTATTCTAGTTTAACTTAGCAGATATATAAGATATTTAGCAGACAGCTTAGCTATCTGTAGAACTTATTTGATATATTTTTTTTTTTCTTTGGAACCACAAGAATCCCTGCTTTATAAAATCTTTTATACAAGAATGTTTAATATTATTTGAAATGAAGATTTCGGGATTCATGTACATTACATGCAAACAGAAGGTCCTGAGTGGACTAAACAGACATTCACTTTGGAGGATTCTCCTCTCTTGGCTTTCACTGCCTAAAACTTAGTCATCTATTTTAAATGACATCTGGACTGGCTCCATGATCACTGGGTGAATTCTTCCTATTCTAATACAATGGCTGTATCTCTTCACTGATTACTAGAAGAGCTTCAATAGCTAACTTTGATGGACGAAATGAGGAAATATTGAACCATAAAGTTATTATTAATCCATTGTAATGCAATAATTAATTTCATTGGGATTTTGTCAAAATACAGTACAGGTGTGGACAAATTTTAAAAGAATATTTGAAAGTATGCAGAGAGGGGAATGGGTAAGAAATTGTTGCAAACAATTCTAGAATTTCTGCTTCATGAATCTTCACAGATAATAGAATCACAGAATCATAGAATCCTTAGAATTGGAAGAGATTTTTAAAGGTCATCTAGTTCAACTCTCCCGCAATGAACTGGGACGCGCACAGTCAAATCAGGTTGCTCAGAGCTTGATTCAGCCTCGCGTTGAAAGTCTCTAGGGGTGGGGCATCAACCACAACTCTAGGCAACCCATTCCAGTGCCTCAATACCTTCACTGTAAAATATTTTTTCCATATGTCCAACCTAACTCTACTGTCTTTAAGCTTGAAGCCATTAAAACAGATATAACAGGCCTAGGTATACTTAGTTTCCTAGACTGTTTTTTCCTTTTAAACAAATAAGAGAAGGAAGCAACTATACACTGCTGCCGTCTCAGCCATTTACTATACATCAATGTCCCAAACCCTCCAACACTGTAGTACATACATTTTCTAATCTTTCAGGAGGACGTTTCTAGGAGAAATGTCCACTGGCAAAGATAAACTGCCAATTCTTACTTTTGGATGACAAAATAAGAGTCTGTATTGTCTTAAACCTCTACCTCAGACCATTAGCTGGAATTTAAGGAACTGTCATGCTAACTGACACAGTCAAGTGAGAAAGCAGTGAATGACTGAATGGCATTGTAAGAGTAAATGGAGTTTGGAGGGCAAGTGAAAATAGTGGCTCTCAACTTTTCTCTTTGCTACAGTTGCTCCATCAGTACATGTCCCTCCTACAAAAATAATAACACTTTTGTATTGATGTTGGATCAGATTCATGAGCTCTGAGAATATAAATTGCAAATACACATAAAATGTATCTTTTTGGAAAAGTCAGTGATGAAAATCATATTTTAAATAGTTAAATCTTGTCTTTTAGTGAAATCTGACTTCAGTTTCATGGAACAAGAAGGGACAATTTTCTAACTCTGTGTATAAGCACTTGTAAAAAAAATAAACAGAAGATTTGAAAGATTTTACAGCTGATAACAAATTAACCCCAAACAGCTCTTGGAATGGAGAGTACTGTATCTCTACAAGCATCACTGGCCTATGGATTATGTTCTGTATTATATGATTATTAACATACACTTCATGTATTCAAACTGATAGTGACAATGCAGTATTTCTAGACTTTTCTGTTGCTAGCTATTTTGAAAATACTGATCAGACAGTCTTCTAATCTTCTGGTTAGACCTAATTCCCCTCTACAGTCTTCATCCGAAAGAGAAAATAATATCAGAAAAAAATTAACAAACTTTTCAGAAGATAAGAAGAAAACTCAAAGCTTTGACTTTCACAATTTAAACTAAGTCTCACAAGAATTTTAAAATAGACATTTTGAAAATATTATCTGATTAGGTGATATTCATTGACACTAAAGCACACTGACATTAGATGGTTTGCAATCTCCTTTGGGAGGGAAAAAAAGAAATGTAGTCATATAACACTCCTTTCTACGCAGAAGAAAGATGTGGGAGAAGACCATATGGTCTGAAAGGATTAATGAAGGTGTTATCATTCAACACAGATATCCTCAAGGAAACTCCAAAGCAATAAATTATTAAATATAAAAATATAGCACCTGCTGTAGCAAAGCTAATGATGCCTATCTTTTGAAAACAAGAACTAGCCTTGGGTATAATCCCCTAATATATTCTGCATCTAGAATTTTTAGTTTAGTTCTTCAGATGTCACAGAGTGAGCAGCAAATGCACTGATTATAAGGTGGAGTGCTTTTACTTATATGAGAGTTAGACATGACTCTGCTTCTGTAATGTTGCCAGTCCCCTGTTTATCTTTGTTCTGGCTGTGTGGCTCTAAATCAAGATAAAAAGCAACTCAACATGAAGGAAAATAAAAAGAAGGTCATTTAATCACCCCGTTAGCTTAAAATGATTATTGATTCCTGGAGGTGATGTCTAATTCTGCCAGAAAATCCATTTCAGTAATGATTACTGCCCTCTGTTTTATCTATTATCCTGGAGGTTATTAAAAGTGGGAGTCTCCGGGGAAGTATATAACTTTAGACCACTAATATCATATTTAATATGTTTTTAACTGAACAGAGTTTCAGATTTTGGCCTTTAACCTACAAGTGAATCAAGAGTAGATAGTTAGGAATATGCGTTTCGCAATAGGTCTAATTATTATATATACTACACTGGGATGTGGTCAACACTGCATGTTGGATAAATATCAGCTGGGACAAGAGCGTATTGAACTCTTCACTGGTCTGAATTACCAGCTGCACACCACTCTAGCAATAACACACGAAACTTGCAGTACCCGTTTGAAATAGTTATTCTACTTGCTGTTGCATTTTCCCAGAATGGCTGAGGTTAGAATGAAACTCTGGGCCTGTATGGTCCAACCCTTGTTCAAGTAGGGACCTCCAGGGCAGGATGCCCAGGACCATGTCCAGGTTTCTTTTGAAGATCTCCAAGCAGGACACTCCACAATGTCTCTGGGCAACCTGTGCCCAGAGTCACTTCTGAGTCACTTCTCATGCATACAGAAATATCTGTAGTAAAATTACATGTATAAAGATGTCACTCAAGTGGCCCTCTCCAACAAGCTTATGTAAATAAGCATAGAATGAAGGTAAAAAGATAAAACACAAATATCATTCAGTCAGAAAATCAGGCTAAATAATTTGATTTAATCAATATTTTTATACCATGGACTACTTGGTACTACCCTGTGCTGTTCAGTTCATAATAAGTTCCAAAACTTTGTGAACCAATGGAGCAGCATTAACTCTCAATATTTTAATAGTTCACAGTGCACTATTCTCATGAGTTTTAAAACTGGAAAAATGGGCCAGCTGCAGATTATTTTTCATTTTCAGATGCAGTATTTAAATTACAAAAAAAATCATGGAAATTTGCTTTTAAGTTACCATCTTATTTCAGTTCTTTTCCATAATATACACAGTGAAAAGATGTGATCTACATTTTAAAAATGTAATGTGTGAAGTACTGACTGTGTTGATGTCAGTGGATGTTAATTAATGTGATAAAGGTTTTACACTACATTTTAAAATTAAAAACACATGCATACTCTTTAACATACTATAGAATGGTTAAATGTTTAATTTCTGAATTGCTGTTCACTTTGATCTGTGGGCCAATAAATTATGTACTTAGTCTGTGCTTCGGATGCTTTGGTGTTTTTCTGAAGTTAATTCAATTATTTTTGTATAGTTTCAGTAATTTATTACAAAAAACAGAGATATGTCAGCTATGCCACTTCCAGGACAGTACTATATTTCCTTACAGTATTGAATGGTAGCTGATTTATTTATTTTGAACCTTTAAAAATGGGCTTGTGTTGCTTACTGTTAGGACATTTAGAAAAAGAACTGTTTTTGTTTTTATCTCAGAGACTTGTAGAGTGAAAAAAAATAAAATCCTAGATTAATGGCCATAATATATCACTGTCATAGAAATCAGCCAAACCACATTCTTTAATGGAAGAAATATCTGTTATTTTCGTTTGAAAATACAGACATGAGTGTAGTGACAGCAACAATAAACAAAAATATCATGAAACAAAGGTGGGGTCAGATCCTCAGCAGCTGCAGATTTGCATGCTCCATTACTGTTAACAGGATTTATATTACCTGAAGACCAGATGTCCTATGTTTTTCTGTGTAATCTCTTTCAGAACCATAGTAGGTTTTTGCTTTGGTGATATTTTGCTTGTTTGTTTGTTTATTTTTACTGTTGTATATTGCTGTATTTGCTCTCTTTGGTCTTTTGACATATTTAAACTTTGACAGAAAATAGACAGTTGCTTATTAGTTTGCATATTTACATCTAATTTATGATAAAATTTGAATCAACATGTTTTTTATTTGGGCAGTTCTGAACAACCTTTTGCATTTTTCGTATTATTATCAGCAGCTGTGAGAACAAATAAATGAGCTCAAGTCTTCATTTTCATTAACTATCATCCCTAGTTCTCACCTCTCTTCAAACATTATTGTTTTACAAATCACATTTGTACTAATGCCGTAAGAAATTATTAAATAATATTAATAATGCATCTCTTCATTTTATTACTTCAGTGTAAGATGGTCTATAAAACACAGCTGGTGTTTGAGCTGTGCTTTAAACAACTGCAGAGTAGATGAAAAGAGAAAGAAAGTGATAACTGACTAATACTAAAAGCTGCTCAGTTTGGGGAAGATTATGAAGCAATTCATTCTAATGAAACACAAAACTTGATTCCAGACATATAGTTAAAACACCTCTTCTGCATAAGATCTTATATAATACTTTTTGCATTCAGTTTTCAGTGTTGTTTTTGCCAAGGATGAGGGTGATATTAAAGAAAACTATCAAGAAAACAAACTATTATATCTTTCTTGACATAGTCCAATATCAGAATTGTATTTTTGACCATTTTGTGCCAAATAAATTTTGTCAGTCAGCTGTTCATGGGTGCAGAAGAACTCACCATTAAGGATCTTCATTAATGTAAATGTGATGAATCAGAAGATATTAAAATTTTGTCCTTCCTCTAAAGCTCTATGGAGAGAAACCAATGAATTATTCTGCAAGATTTATCATGTTTCTTCTTTCTTAAAGCTAATACATTATTATCATTTAAAAACAGTGCACTAGATGTATTTTATGTCAGAAATACTAAGACTTCTACTGATTTATAGAGAAAAAGGTTATTCACAGTTCTCTTCTTATATCCAGTTTCCCTGTGTCCATGCATTATCAGTGACAAATATAGAAATTTGTTTTTTTCCGTAGCTCCTGACTCAGTAAATGACCCAACAAACGTTCATTGACTTTCAGAGGAGCAGATATGTCAAAACCAGCATATTTCTCTTCTTGTCACTTCTAAACACCATAGCAAATACTAGAAAAACCAGCATGCCAATGGGAAACCTGGTGCCTGTTGAGATGTGGAAACAGTTGCCATTAGTCAGCTCCAACATTTCTGCCAAGACAGTAAAGTAGGAGGGAAATTTCCATAAGCAGTTTACAACCATACGCCTCTTCCCGACCCTCCCCCCCCCCCTTCCTTTATCTTCTACTACTCCAAGGTTCTGATTGCCAGCAGTTTTGCTCCGTGGCCCTTCTCAGAGTACAATTCACAGTGTTTATAATTGTCATAACTCCTATCTATCTTTGTACATTTGTTTTTCTGACTCAATCTTTCTCTTTCAAGGTCCTTGCCACCCTGCAAAAGTGTTTATAACCTCTCTGGCTATTCTGACTGATCTTGTAATCAGTTTTTCATAACATCCTTAATGACCTGCTAGGAAGAATCTTGAAATCATTGTGTCGTAGTAAGTGTTGTGCTAAAAATCTGCTATTAACTTGCTTGCTCAGAATATTGGCATATCAAATGCTTGGTCACTGACTGATGTGATGGGCTCAATTGTGTGAACTCTTCAGATTTTTTTTTTTTTTTCAGAATTGTATTTATTTTTCTAGAAAATTGCTGTATTAATAATCACAGAATCATAGAATTGTTTGAGTTGAAAGGCAGTCTTAAAGGTCATCTAGTCAAACCCCTATGATGAACAGGAACATCTACAGTTAGATCAGGTTGCTCAGCACTCTATCCAGCCTGACCTTGAATGTCTCCAGAGATGAAGCATCTACCACCTCTCTGGGTTAATTACTCTAGCAGTTCACATCCCTTATCATAAAAAACCAAGCTCCATCCAGCCTGGCCTTAAATACTTCCAGGGAGAGGGCATCCACATCTTCTCTGGGCAACCTGTTCCAGTGTCTCATCACTGTCACTGGAAAGAATTTCTACCTCATATCTAGTCTAAATCTACACTCTTCCAATTTAAAGCCATTTCCCCTTGTCCTGTCATCCTATTGCTAACTGCCCTTATAAAGTGTCCCTCCCCAGCTTTCCTGTAGATCTCCTTCAAGTACTGGAAGGCAGCTATATGATCTCCTCGCAACCTTCTCTTCTCCAGGCTGAAGATCCCCAGCACTCTCAGCCTGTCCTCGTAGGAGAGATGCTCCCACCCTCTATTCACCTTTGTGACCCTCCTGTGGACCTGTTCCAAGAACTCCATTTCCTTCTTATGCTGGGGGATACAGAACTGAACATAGTCCTCCAGGTGGGGTCTCATGAGAGCAGAGTAGAGGGGCAGAATCACTTCTGGGATGAAAAGCACACATCCCAGAATGCTTCTGGGATGAAAAGCACACATTGTCAGCTCAAGTTGAATCTTTCATCAACCGACACTTCCAAATCCTTTTCCTCAGGGTTGCTCTCAAGCCATTCTCTGCCCAACCTGTATCTGTGCTTGAGATTGCCCGACCCAGGTACAGGACCTTGCACTTGACCTTGCTGAACTTCATGAAGTTGGCATAGGCTCACCTCTCAAGCCTGTCCAGGTTCCTCTGGATAGCATCCAGGTTAAAGCATTTTCAAATGGTTTGTCTTGGAAGAGGCCTTAAAGACCACTTAGTTTCAATGCATCTGCATGGAAAGAGACAATACTCACTTGATCAGGTAGCCCAAAGCCCCATTCACTCTGACGTTGAACACCTCCAGGGAGGGGGCATCCAGAACTACTCCTCACCGTTCTCAGAACAAATAATTTTTTCCTGATATCTAATTTAAATCTATCCTCTTTTATTTTAAAACCATTCCCTTGTCTCTGCATGTTCTTGTAAAAATACTCCACTTTTCTTACAGACCCTATTTAAGTGCTGGAAGGTTGCCATCAAGTCTCCTCAGAGCCTTCTCTTTTCTGGACCAAGCAAACCCAATTCTCTCAGCCTTTCTTAACAAGGCAAACATGAATTTCATTTTCATTACACTTCGTATGGAAAATGGCATATATTATTACATATTTTTTATTGTTACTGTTATTATATTATTACGTAGCCCTTATTTTTGATGCTGGGGAAGTCTCAAGGCTGTGTAATCATAAGATTTGTTTAAAAATTGAATTTTGGTGTTAACACTTCACAGCTGAGGATTAGATACTGTTTGACTCAAAAAATGCACTAGAAACTCGAACACACTAACAATTTATAGTTTCTGTTTTGAGAGTCTGCAAAAAAATTCACATTTGACTAGAAGACCAGAAATACATATACTTTAGCTACATATGCATATTTATATCAGAAAGTATCTGTATATATATTTATATACATAAATACACATACTTGTGCATATAAACACAGCATAAATATATATAGTGAGGCTCTCACATTATGAAACAATAATTATGATACCGGGGAAATATTTTAATGTAAGAATAGAGCTATCTTAAGTATCAGTTTATAAAGATGTAGATTTAAATCAAGAAAGCAAATTCAATTTAAATTCATCTCCCAAGTTTGCATTAGGTCATCTGTCTGTAGTGTTTTATACAAAGTTTTGAAGAGCACACAAAGCTCAGCTATTATTTCTGCAGAAATTGGGAAGAAAATCAAACAAATTAAATGCTATCACCATATTACATGGTTTTATATTTCCAATGGATTTGCAGGTCAGGGAGACTAGTATGAAGTCTGGCAAATGTTCATTTTTCCTTTGGAATGAGACAAAAGACTCCCTGAAAACTCATCACTGATTCACTGCTGCCAGAAGCACCTGCCATGCACAAAGGGCCAAACAGAAAAATACTTTGAAAAAAGATTTGGATTTCTTGAATGAAATCATAAGTGCGTGAGTGCTGCTAACAGAGGAAAACTCATTCATCTGGCAACCATGAAACAAGTATCATCTCTTATTGAACCCATTCCACCATGTTTAGGGGGAACAAGGCATATTGCTCCTTTTGCAGATGTCAAATAATCCTTATGAATAATTGCATCACAGTCATGGTATTCATGTCCAACAAGGCACATACTGAAATGCCTGAATACCAGGAAAAGCAGAAAAACACAGTGAATGCTGGTATCCTTCCTGCAGAGTGTTAAATAATACTAGCCAAAAAATCCTTAGATTTATTCCAGGAATCACTTCATGCTTATCAACAAGAATGCAGAAAGCCTATCACAGTGGTCAGATGAATGAACTACTAATGGGACAAAGCAATCTGGAATAATTAAATTTCAAAGATAATGCACAATGTGTTCCTGAATGGATAGCACTGTAATAGTATCCCTTGATCTCAGTCAATTCTGTATTCCTATGCATAAAAAAATAGAATGAATAAAATTGATGATGATCACTGTCCAGAAATTTCCTCAGCAATTTATTTCCAGTCTTCAGTCTTGATGGAACATATCAAAGTTTTTAATTTCTTCATGAAGCAGCCCATGAATCTTTTAAGTATTTTAAATAAAACTCTGTTAAATAAGAATTTAGATCTTTAATGTTAAGACCAAATAGTTATAAAGACTTTCAAAAATGTATTTAAGCTGCGTAAAAAAACCTGACATTTTTGCAAAATTTCTATTTACAAAAAACATAAGATGAGAGGAGGATAAACTTTAAACCTGTTGCTTTGATTAGTATTCAGTCATAGCATGGACTGAAATATCATCAGGATAGGCTGAACACCTGAGAACTGATTATTTGTTTGTGGTTGCTTTTTTGGCTGTCAGTGATATAATCAACCCTCTGGCTGGTAGAGAAGGTCAAATATACCTCAGCATAAATAGGAGGATCAGGTGATAGCAGAAGTAGTAATGACATTTTTGAATCTGAGATGTAGAAAAAAGATATATTTTTAATTTAAAAAATGGCCTAGATGTAGTAGGCGTGGCGAGGAGACGGTGTGTGACGGGGTCAGGTTCCCTATGCTCAGGGCTTGCCAGGTGCTGTCCCATAATAGGACAGCGTGTATGCAAGGGGTGTAGACAAAGCGGGACAAGAATATTTAAGTGCCTGCTACATTTTAATAAACGCCATTTTGCTTCACCTATACTTGGGGTCTGTGTGAGCATTTGGCCCCGGCCTGGTTAGGGTCGGTTTCGCTGGCAAAGCAGCATCTTATGGGGTGGAAAACGAATGATGCAGAGAGAGCGGCAACAAGTGGTGACCCCGACGTGATCTACCCTGTGAGTAGTAGCTGCCCGGCGTGCCCGTAAGGCGGTGGAACCTGTGAGGTGGCGGCAGGTCGCCTACGGAAGACACACTGCGGTGGAACCTGTGAGGTGGCGGCAGGTCGCGTGTGTAACTAAAATTAAGGTATTTTTACATTTTTGTAAAAGTTATTGCGGTAAGACCGTTCCTTCTAAGAAGGAGATTGCGGCCGTGTTATCGCGGCTAGAAAAGGAGGGTGAGCTGGACTCCCCTCAACAGGTGCTCGATTCAAATAAGTGGGACTCACTTACTTCGGCGCTGTGCCAGCGCGCCATGTCCGACCAAAAAGCCTCAGAGCTTAAAACGTGGGGCTTGATACTTGAGGCTCTTAAAGCGGCAAAGGCAGAAGGAGGGTTCGGGGAGGATCGGAGCGTGACGGGGGCTGCCTGGAGCGGGTCTTTGCTTTCTCATAGATCCGGCGAGGCCAAGATGGCGGCGACGGCAGAGAGCGGAGGCGGAGAGACGGAGAAGAAGGAGTCGCCGAGTCAGTCATGTGAGCCGACAGCTCCGCCCCCGCTTTACCCTGCCCCGTCTTTATGCCCTTCTTTGGACAAAACGTCTCAGCCAGAACCGCCCCTTGAAGAACGCGATAGGGCGGTGGGCGGAGCGGGGCGGGGGAGCCCGCGGCCGGGGGGGAGCCCGCGGCCGGGGGGGGGCCTGGTTACTGACTGGGCTAAAGTTAAAGAGAAAGCGAAAGAAAAGGGCCTAGCGAATCCAGCCGCGTTTATAGTTAACCCTACAAACACGGGCGCTTTCTCTATCGCATTGGGTTATTGCGGAATCCGATTGGCCCTCTACATGGCCTACAGGGGCGGCACAGATGATAGCGGGAGTGGGAGGAACAACGCCCACCCGGAGGTCCGCCCAGATGGTTGAGATTATCGTAATCAGCAGGGATGGTTCCCTGGAAAGGCCTGTTCTGCTTACCCCGTTAGTGGCGCAGGTGCCGGGAACCCTCTTGGGGAGGAACTTTCTGCGGAGTGTGGCAGCACGCATAACAATTTATAGTGGGGGCCACGATCTGTCAATTGTCAGCGCAGTATGCGATCCCACTGCGCTGGGGACAGGAAGTGCGACCTGTCTGGGTGGATCAGTGGTCCTTACCGACGGAAAAGCTTGTAGCGCTTCACACATTAGTACAGCAAGAGCTTCGCTTAGGTCATATAGAACCCTCTCTTAGTCAATGGAACACTCCTGTATTTGTGATAAAGAAGCGGTCAGGATCCTATCGCTTGCTGCATGACTTGCGCGCAGTTAACGCTCAGTTAGTGCCTTTTGGTGTAGTTCAGCAGGGTGCGCCCGTACTATCCGCCGTGCCTGCAGGCTGGGGGGTTGTTGTTATCGATTTGAAGGATTGCTTTTTCTCCATACCCCTGGCTGAGCAAGACAGGGAGGCTTTTGCCTTCACGGTTCCTGTCCGTAATAACCAAGGCCCGGCTCGTCGGTATCACTGGCGAGTGCTCCCACAAGGGATGGCGTGCTCTCCCACGATCTGTCAGATAGTGATTGACAGAGTCCTGAGTCCGGTCCGACAGTCCCCTAGGCAGTTCCTCCTGCTGCACTATATGGATGATCTACTGCTATCATCCCCGACCCCATCGGGGCTCCAGTCATTAGAAGCCCAAGTGGTGACACTCCTGACATCAGCCGGCTTCACTATTTCTGCTGAAAAGATCCAGAGAGGATCGGGGGTCCAGTTTTTAGGATATCGGCTGGGAGACAAAACTGTCCACCCAGTCGGGGTTGACATCAAACCCCGGATACGCACGCTATGGGATGTGCAGAAGCTAGTGGGAGCCCTACAATGGATTCGAGGGGCACTGGGGATCCCTCCTCGCCTCATGCAGCCATTTTATGAGCAGCTTAAGGGCTCGGATCCGAACGAGGCGCGTTCCATCACGCCCGAAATGGCAGAGGCATGGAAGGAAATAACAGAATCCTGTTGTCATTCGGCTCTGTCTCGATATGATCCTGGAAGGGAGCTAGAAGTGGCTGCCTGTAAATGCGAGAGTGGGGCGGCTGCTGTTATAGGCCATGACTTGGGAGCCAAACCGCAACCATTGTGGTGGCATTTTTCCATTCAGCCCACGCGTGCGTACTCCTCCTGGCTGGAAATATTGGCTAGGCTTCTTCGTAAGTGCCGTCATACAGCTGTCAGAACCTTTGGACAAGAACCTTCTATTATCTATCTCCCTACATCATTTCGTGATTCTTTACCGCTCCCAGAGCCCATCTTGCTTGCTTTGGAAGGGACGTCAGCTTCCCTCACATTTGCGGACTCGCCCCCTATTTTCGAACTGGCGAGACCATTGCAGCTGTCGTTACGGTGCAGGGTGCAAGACTCGCCCATGGAAGGGCCTACCCTGTTTACTGATGCATCATCATCAACGGGGCAAGGGGCAGTAGTATGGGAAACAAATGGTCGCTGGGATTCCATAATCTTCACAGATCCGGGCGCCAGCGTTCAGATGCTCGAGGTCAGGGCTGTTGCGATGGCGATTGTTTATTGGCCCTCCCTTCCCTGTAACATAGTCACAGATTCTGCTTTTGCAGCTAAGCTCGCTTTGAAAATGGGCCAAGAAGGCATCCCTAGTACGGAAGCAGCGCTTATCTTAGAAGATGCTTTGTGCACCCGAGTAGAGCCTATAGCAATTTTACATGTAAGAAGTCATTCGGATGTACCAGGATTCTTTTCAGAGGGCAACGCAGCCGCAGATGCGGCTGCAGGGTCCCGTGTCCTGACGATCCGAAAGGCCAGAGACCTCCACTCCACGCTTCACATAGGCGCCCGGGCACTCGCTCGAGCCTGTGGTATTTCCATTACAGCTGCAAGGGATGTGGTGCAGGCCTGCCCTCACTGTAATTCAGCTCCTGCTATTGGGGTGGGGGTCAACCCCCGCGGCTTAGGGCCGCTGCAAATATGGCAGACGGACTTTACGTGGGAGCCGCGAATGTCACCTCGGTCGTGGTTGGCAGTTACTGTTGACACAGCCTCCACGATGATCGTGGCTACCCAACACGGAAAAGCTAATTCTACCTCGGCCCAGGCCCACTGGGCTGTGGCTATTGCGGTCCTCGGCTTGCCAGTGCAGATTAAAACGGACAACGGCTCATGTTTTACATCACGGTCTACCAAGAATTGGTTAGAGGCCTGGGGAATTCAGCATACTACGGGTATTCCGGGAAACTCACAAGGACAGGCCATTGTTGAAAGGGCTAACCGCCTCCTCAAAGAAAAGATCTATGTTCTTGGGGAGGGGGAGGGATATAACGACAGAATCCCAATAGCAAGACAAGGAGAGATACTGGCCAAAGCTCAGTTTGCCTTAAATCACTATGAAAGAGGGGATGCCAGCAGGGCACCAGTAGAAAAGCACTGGCGACCCAGAATTCTAGAGGAAGGCCCTCTAGTCAAAATAAGAACGGAGGCAGGAATATGGGAGCCAGGATGGAGGATTCTAGTATGGGGTAGAGGGTATGCTGCTGTAAAACATGTCAATACGGGAAGTGTCATGTGGATCCCGGTGAGAAAGGTCAAACCAGATCTGATGAAAGAGAACAGTAACGAGGGACTCTGAGTTTTGCAGGTATGGCTCCTGTGAACGCCGAAGAAGGAGACAGCCCAGGAACCCCGAAAGAAGGCCGGGAGAAGCGTGGAGGAAACTCAACCGTTGCTGCCAACGAGAAAACGCGTTTCTAACAGGCAAATGCTATGTTTAGTGTGTGTGGTGGTTATTGCTTTATCACAGGGAGCGAGGGAATTCACCTTTTGTCACTGTCAGGGAATTTATGGGTTACTTAGGTAAATAAGACGAGCCAAAACGACTTTTGCTTTAGCTTGCAAACGGCAACCTCACTCTTTTGCACTTGCCTAATGGGCATCCCTCAATACACGTTAGAAGCCTTTGCGAGGTACACTACAACCATTCCAGCTGCTGTAACAACACCGATCTAGCTAGCCAAACGGCATGTTTGATAAAATCTCTGAACGACCCTGGGGTTGCTGCAGCACAGAGCTTGGCTCAGATAGAACGCCTAGCATGTTGGTCAGTTAAGCAGGTGAATTTAACAACATTAGTATTGAATGCGATGCTAGAGGACACAAACAGCATTCGGCATGCGGTGCTGCAAAACAAAGCAGCCATCTACTTCTTGCTCCTGGCACAGGGGCATGAATGTGAAGACCTAGAAGGAATGTGTTGCTTCAATCTTAGCGACCACAGCGTATCCATCCATAAAGCGCTGAAAGCCCTGCGAGACCATACGGAGAGGATCCAGGTGGACGACGACCCCATCGGAGACTGGTTCAAGAAGACGTTTGGCAACTTCGGGAGTTGGATTGCGAAGATCGTTAAGGACATAGTATTAGCACTCTTAGTAATTGTGTGTATTGCCGCTATTCTGCCGTGTGTGATTATGTGCTTTCAAAATTGCTTGCTAAGGATTATGTAGCAGCTTATGGACCAATGCATAGAGTATAGAGTATCACAGGTATCGGGAACAATTGTAGCGTTTGCATTCGCGCTGTTACGGGATATTACTGAGCATAGGGAGGGGGAGATGTAGTAGGCGTGGCGAGGAGACGGTGTGTGACGGGGTCAGGTTCCCTATGCTCAGGGCTTGCCAGGTGCTGTCCCATAATAGGACAGCGTGTATGCAAGGGGTGTAGACAAAGCGGGACAAGAATATTTAAGTGCCTGCTACATTTTAATAAACGCCATTTTGCTTCACCTATACTTGGGGTCTGTGTGAGCATTTGGCCCCGGCCTGGTTAGGGTCGGTTTCGCTGGCAAAGCAGCATCTTATGGGGTGGAAAACGAATGATGCAGAGAGAGCGGCAACACCTAAACATGAATCAATGAAAAACAGAGAGTATTTTGTGCTGACCCAATCTAGAATAGCAGTAGAATTAAGACAATATTAAAAGAACGAATGGCCTGTAATTCCTTCCCCAGGCCTTTCTTTCTTGCCCTTCTTGAAGCTATGTATGACAGCTACCCTTTTCCAGTCATCAGGAACCTCCACAAATTGTTGACCTTTTGATGATGATAAGTGGTAGCCCCACACTGATATCTGCCAGTCCTCTCTGCAGACTTAGATGTATTCCATCTTTTTTCTTGGACTTGTGAATAAGCAGTTTTCTAAAATACTCTAATTTTTGAACCTACTCTTCTAAAATAATGTTTTGTTTCCCTAGAATGTAATCCTGGGTTTAGAAATGTTGTTGCCTGAGAATAGACATTACTACTAAAAGCTAATAGAGAGAAAGCACTGATTATCATAGCCTCTCCTATGTCCTTTGCCACTAGTTCACCTTCCTCACAGATAAGGAGGATGGCAGTTTCCTTGTTTGTTGTCAAAATATCTACAGCAATGGAGCATCCATTGTTTACAGAATTAAAATTGTACTGTTTGTCTAGTTAACATTTTAGAAATCTAAACGAAAAGCAGTAAAGTTACTATTATGCCAATTACAATATTAATACTTACAGTCCAAATTAAGAAATTAATTTAAAAAAATAATGAAAGAAGATAAATTGTTGTATACTAACTATCAATTATCTGCTGTCTCTTTCTCTCCACTGCAGTTGCTATCTAGATGTATGTTGTACTCACTCTTAGTGTCCCTGATCAATGGTGCAGGAATTCTCAAAGCAAGAAAAGAATGTGTGTGGGGTGGATAGTAGACTAAAGGGCATGTCAGCATCCTCACCTGTTTAACTGGGGCACTGTGATCGATTTACTTTGTGGGCAGTTCCTCCTCCTCTATCTTTGGCTCCAGTTGGGGTTATTTTTGTACTTGTTCTCTTAAAATGATTTTCATTGCTTTCAAGCTCAAGTTTCAAAGTTTTACAGTATTCTTTCCAGCCTTATTTAGTAAGGACTGTTTCTTGATACTAAAATCAGATCAAAACAAACAAACTAGTTATCAATAATCCTACTTCTTTAAAGTAGCATCTATTTAATGAGAGCTTTCCCAGATTTTTCTTGAAAGTATCATTGACCATTAGACCTATAACTAAAACCTGAGATTTCTTTTTCCTCTTAAACTGTGTTTTTAGGTTGTCTACAAGAGAATGAATACACAGATACTAAAGGTCACAGGAAGTACACATATATTCATACTGCATTCAATTGAGTATAGAAATTTACAGTGTACTGGAAAACTAATAATATTTCAAAAAAACTGAAACAATTGTCTTACTTTAGGGTAAAAGTGTTTTTTCAACAGGCAGTATCACAGACAAACTAAATGTGAAAGGAAAGAAAATACATATCTTGGTGTAGGATGTAATTATATTTCTCATTTTTATATATTCTGCATGAGAGGGATAGAGGCATGTGTTGACTGCAGAGCAGACATTTTTAACCCATCAGATAACCTCAGTCATTTTGATTCTCAGAAATGCTTTATATGACATTCTATCAGTTCAGCTGGCAGGATAGGAGATAATATTTTTTTACTACAAAATAAGAGTAATAAGATGTAAAGAATTTCTTTACTAGTTTATTTTTAATCAAGGAAGTCTAGTTAAATAACATTTCAGAAGAAATGTGCTTGATTGATATTGATGCAAACATCTTACAGTCTTCAAAAAGACTTCTTTTAAATGATTTAGCAGTATAGTTATCCAGAAGAGGTAACATAAGTGGACAAAGAAGATGATTGTGTCTTTTACTGTTACTTAACCCTCATTAAAATATGCTACATTGCACTTTAACAGAATTTGTAGCTTCAGCTGTGAATATAGAGCTGTAATGTAGAAATATGTGATGATACACAATACAAGGCCGACTGGAATATGAAGTACTGAAACTCAGTTTTTATCCCTGATTTTCATTAATTCTGACACCTTTAAAATACATTCCGTGAATACGATGAGAAACAATTAACATTCGTTTATAGGTAAGTTCTCCTGAATTCAGCAAACCAGTGGTTTAGTCAGGAAGATTGACTGTAAAGATCTCATTCATAAAACTTCACCACACTGCACTGCACTCACTTGTGTTCATTCCAGCTTTCCTCCTCTTATAATATAATTTTTAAAATTTATTCCTATCATTTCTTAATCATCCTTTTTTTTTTTTTTTTTTTTTTCTCTCTTGCATTGAAACTTCAGCCCCTAACAGAGAAGTTGCCTCCTCATTTGGTTTCTTGTGAGCTGCTTGCCTTTCTTACTTCTTCTCTGCTGTACTGTTGAACATACCTTTCTGTACTGTTACCATTTTCGTTTTCTAAATGTCTGTGCTCCATTGTGTACCACATCTTGGTCTTCAATTCTCAGTTTACTTCATGTTCTCTAACCCTTGCCCTCCTCCATGTATCCCAGCCTTCAATTGTGTTTCTTGAATGCTTCCACATTCCGCTCTCTTGTTTTCTTATCTAAGACCCTCCAAATTAATTCTACTGCAATTCCTATTGATAAAAATGTAGATATAATACATATGCATAATAAGTTTATGGACATAAGTTTGGGATCAAATAATTCACAGAATGTCTGTTGTGATCTTTTCCTACCAAACTTTAGATGCCTGTCTTCTTCCTTTTTTTCATTTTTTAATTTTTTTTTTAAATTATTATCTAGGTGAACATACTCTTTCTGGCTACTCAGCAAATAGATTAGTCCTCAAAAATGTCTATTTGGTGTGTACAATATAATACAATCACTTTTCACTATCTAAACAAAAGGAGATAGTAGATAAAACAATGAAACTGGATCTATCATTTTATTTCCCAATATTTCTAATGAAAAACAGCTGTTGCATATAAATTGTATTTCTCCATTGAAATATCAATCTTTGGCTTTTCTCTTCCAAACGTTTTCTTCACCCCCTTCCTTAAAACAATTATATTCAATTCTTTTTCAAATCAGTGAAATATAGCCCTGGTTTTTCCTGAAAGAATGAAACTGTATTTATTTCTGTATTACTCAAATCCCCTAACAGTCTGCACAGAGTAGTCTTATACTCACACGTACGTTTAATAAAAATTCATAAAAATGCAAAATAAACATGAATATAGAAATTTAACCAAAGAATATTTTGTAAGCATGAAACAAGAACATTTAGAAAATAAACCATTCATTATGAATTATTTAATTCTAAATTACCTTCAAACCCTTTGGTGACTTAATAACAACGGGTATTCCTTCTTCTTCATAAGCATTTTTTTTGCAAGAAAGCACGAGTGAGTACAGGACAAAGCATGCAAAAAAGAAAATAGGTAGACTTCTCAGCAAGAAATGTGAGGCTTGTAGTTGAAGGAACATAATACCAACCAGACTTTCTTTGTTAGAGAAATAATTTTTCACTCATGATCTGTGTAACTAGAAGATGAAAATTAAGTTATTGTTTGCATTTATATGCAGTGACTTTGAAAATGTCACTTTCACCTAAAAATAGACTTCTGGCTAACATTGGAGTAGTAAAAATACAGTTATTTTCAACTCTTCTTGAAAGCATTGGTCTGATTTCTGTGGCCACACACTGGTTTAAATGACTGACTTCACAGCAATGGAGAGCACTCTTAATTCAGTCTGTATAATAAGGTAAGAACAAATTACATTTTGTATCCCTACTGGGAAAAATACATGCTTTCTGATTGTGTACTTTTTGCAGACAAAGAAAAACTCTTCTATTTGTCTACACCTTTATGTAAATCATTATTTTTATAGGTCCTCTTAATTCTTTTTTTTTTTTTTATGACTCATCTGTTAGCAGCATATTTTTTAGCACATACAAAAAAAAAAAAAAAAAAAAAAACTGTATTCATTTTTTAATCTTCTTACAGTAAGAATGAAATAAAAATCAGATTTGAAGATTTCCTACTTCCATTCCTGTAAATAGATTCTTAACTTTAAAAATTATTTTTCAAGACTTGCATTATCAGCTGAGAACAACAAAGGAGGCTGAGAATAGAGACTTAGCACTTAAGAATATAATTGTCCCTCACATCACAGCTAAGAATTTCTCCAATTCTGTTTTGTCTAGGCTCGGGATATCTCAGAGCATAAACCTATTAGGGGTATACTGATTCTTCCAGAATACTCCTTTGAGCAGTTTTTGTAGTCTATACCCCCAAACAATCTATTTGTAAGAGTTCCAGACTCACAAGACTGGGTAGCGTGGTCTCTGCTGCCATACTCATACTGAAGCATCATGGTTCCTTCCTTAAAAAATTATGTATTAACGAATGAATGATAATCTTAAGGTTGCAATTGCTATCTTCATTGGAATGAAATGTACTGCTGATGTAATCAAGTGATCATGTAAAATCTTCAGACTACTGTGAAGCATTTCAGTTACTAAAATTCAAGTCAGATTTAGAAAAAGTGCCAGACAATATAAAAAAGAAAAATATATTAACTGTGTTAGGACTACTAAGCTTTGTCGCCAAAAGTATTGACAGAGGAAATCATAATACAACAAGTGTTGTACCGATACACTGCTATCACCGTCTAGAAACACTGCATTTTAAAAAATCTTCACTGAAGAAAACAATGAAATCTAAACAGATAAAAATGTGGTTTTTTTTACTAGATGAACTTGCATTAAAAACACTTTCATACAGCTAAACATAAGATCACATCAACAATACACATAAGCCAGCCTACAGAAGACAACTAACCAACCAAGCCAGCCAAATCGACGTGAGCTGATGTTCAAATGCAGTAACAAGAGATTTGTGTAATCCTCAGAGGAATAAATCGTAGACAGTAAGAAGACAAGTTCATCTCTATGTAGCACTGATGACAGTAATACTGAAGTGTTAAATGCAGCTCTGTTGTTTAAATGTGAAAAACAGAGCAAGGAAAGAAAGAAATAGCTCAAATGCTAGTAAAAAAAACCCCCACACTTTGTACTGGAACTCAATATGTTCAGCTTTTCCAAAGAGAGTTGAATCAGTGTGGAAGTGCTCTCTATGGTGAATGTGGACACTAAATGAAGAAAGACTCTTTCAATTAATACAGAAATGTATAGTAGGAATTAAATACTAGGAAGATTCCAAAAAAGAGAAATACTACAAATGGATCGTGTTTTTGGTTGTTGTTGTTTTTTTTTTTTTCCTTCATTTTGAAGTGATTATTTACTATTATTATGTGAGTGGATCCTAAGAATCCTAGTCATGGCTTTGGATGGTTTTGTTGGTGTTTTTTGTTTGTTTTGCCTTAAAGAACCTCCAGTTTTAGTGTTAAAACAACTGTTAAATTAAGGCAAATTCATAAGCAGATTGGCTGGCAACATATGAAAGTCCATCTTAGGTTATACGAGATGAAAATGTCATAGAACTCCAGTTTAAATTTATATGATCTTTGCTTTGTGATTTCACAGTGCCCAGAGTGTCCCTGGCACACTACAAAAAGGAACTATGCTAATACGTGGGGAGAAGGAGGTCAGAGTTCTTGGGAATTTCCTCAAAAGAATCAATTAAGCTCAATGAATAGTTCTCAGCTTGTGCTTTACAGACTAACAAGTACTTTTAATATAAATTTGAAGGGATATTTTAAAAAGCCACCAAGCTTGGTGATCAATAGATGATCCATCTTCCTTCCTTGCCCTCTTGCTTTTCTCCCAAAACTTACCGTAAAGCCACAGCTTTCTCTGATTATTTGAGGCACAGAGTTTGTGGGTCTCCCATAGCACTTGTGAAGGTGGGGAGATGCATGTAACTCTAAATTCAGTCATCTCTATATCTGACCTCTGACTATCGGCTTATGTTGAAAATGTAAATAAGCAGGGTAAATGAGAGTTCTCCCCTTGTGTGCTGTTTCTTTCCTTACAAGTCAGCATTGCTCAGATGGTTTTCATAAGTGATATTTTTACTGAACAATATTGCAAAGTCCACAGAGTTCAAAATAGAAATTATTTTTGCAAATTCACACACGAACACATACATATTTACAAATGTATATTTTAGAACATCAGGAACAATTTAGTCATGCGAGATGAGAAGAAAGTACTGAGCAGTCAAAAATTCACCCTCATCACGATCTTTTATGAGAACATTTTAGAGAACTGTAACTAGCACTAGGTCAGGAACTAAAACATAATGAAAATACATGCTCTAAATGGTGAGGAGATCACACTACTGTTACAGCAGATTAAATCACTACAGAAGTGAAGTAGATTTAAACTGACTGGTATATGAAGTGATCTCCATTACCAGTGTTATCAACCTATGAACTACAAGAGAGATGAAAATTGTATTTTGCAATTTTATGGATACTGTATATAAAGACTATCATTTCTTCAGAAAATTAAAAATGTAAGGTTTTAACAGCATCTATGAAATGAAAATGAATGTGAGTTGAGATAGTACATGAGCAGAAAAAAAATTGGCAGGAGAGATTTGTCATATAAGTGGTTAAAATGGCCTTTGTGGTGTAATAGTTGGACTAGTAAGGATAATAGTGACAAATTATTTTATTATATTTTGTGTTCATCACTGCTTGAAGTGACTCTACAGTACTATTTTTATACGAAAAACTGTGCTGATTTCTCAGACTTTCTATCTGAGGTGTTACTGACGTAACATAATTAAGTGCACTTTTTTCTTACAGTTGAGATGGATCCATGATGAAAGAAATAAGTTATAAGAAATAATTTAAGATTCAATCATACTGTAATAGGAGCTTCCATTTTCAAACATTTGATCAAATATTATTCACTTATTTTAAAGATATTTTTATGAGATTTGGTTCTGTACTGTATTTATGCTTGAACTTTTCTTTTTGTTATACTTTAGCGTAGTTAATCTTGTATTTCTGAACCTCATCACTGGATATCTTTTTTACGTAAATCAATTTAACTTTATGTGACAAAAATGAAAATCCTCAAATCACAGAATCACAGAATGGCCAGGGTTGGAAAGGACCTCAAGGATCATGAATCTCCAGTCCCCTGTCATATGCAGGGCCACCAACCTCCACATTTAATACTAGACCAGGTTGCCCAGGGCCCCATCCAACCTGACTTTGAACACATCTAGGGATGGACAGGGCATCCACAACCTCTCTGGGCAGGCTGTTCCAGCACCTCACCACTCTCATAGTAAAGAACTTCACAGTACTCCAGATGGGGCCTCACAAGAGCAGAGTAGAGAGGGACAATCACCTCCCTATCCCTGCTGGCCACTTCTCTTCTGATGGAGCCCAGGATAACTTTACTTTCTGAGCTGCAAGAGCACACTGCTGGCTCATGTTAAGTTTTGAAACATCAGATCTGATATGAAACATGACCTCAGCTAAGGGCTCAGTCTGATAAGTACTATAAAAATATCTGACTGACATTTTTAAAGATATTAGTCTCTTATGTCTCCATTTTTCTGTAAGAGCTATTCAATACTTTTCTAATTATCATACTCTCTACTTTTAAAGTTAGCTTAGGACTACAGAAACACCTCTGTATTGTAAGCCTGAGCACAGCTTGAACCTAGGAAATTGGTAAAATGGACAACAAATTCCAAATTAAATGGCTATCTGTTTGATTCTTCTTCTTTTTCTTCACTCTTTCCCTTTTTCTCACTTATACATTATGCTAATGTAAAAAAAAAAAAAAACCAAACAGATAAGAGATACAGCTCTATTTCACATTTAACTAGGATAGGAATGAGAGTCCACTTTCAACACAGTGAAATATATAGCTATCAGTCCACATTTTTCTTATTTCAGAATGTTCCTTCATAATGATTAACGCAATCAGGCTGAGCATTATGCTCACCACAGTGAAAGTAAAATTACATCCTTACTCCTGATCTTCAGATTACATTCAAATAATTTTGCAGACTTCCCTAGAGCAGCAGTGAGAGCTCAGATTGAATTGTTTTTCCATTTTGGAGAATTTCAGCATTGGAATAAACTGAAGGTGTCCCAAGATCCATCATTTTTTGGCACAAAGGTGCATGAAAAGGGGGCATACCTGAAAAGAATGAAGCTCTAGTAAATTTTGCTGGTGCCAACGTCAGGCAGTTTTACAGCAGTGACATAGACAAGATCTGGAATAAACACAGTTATTTGCAAAACTCACTGAGAATTCACTGTTCTTGAATCCAAAAAACTTGTTTCCTGCCCAGGATGATTCTGCTAACAGCCTTAGCGGCACTCTGGCTACATCGCTCACATGTAATCTGTATGTGCCACCACCTAGCTAGGGCAGAAGTCCTCTTCCCACTTGTGAACACTATGTTGTTCCAGGGTGGGGTGAAGATAATGCATTATTTATATTTTCAAGTGCTGATCATCCAGTTGAAAAATAAACAAATAAATCATATTCCATGGAAATTATGTCAGACAGCACCGATGTCATTGACAGTGAAAATTGTCATCCTGGAGCTCTTAAATCATTGCAAGTGAATAGTCACGAACCACATGTGGGAATAACATCAATGTCAGAACTTACAAAGAAAAGTGAAAAGTAAATTCACTGGCTGAAATGCAAAAAAAAATAACCCTTCATTAATATAGATGTGGTGCCATCATTCCATTTATGTTTTCAAAGACTGCTTCACTTTTAACAGGTGACACATAAATTACAAACATTAAAATTCAGTTTTAACCAACTGAAATTGATCCATGATAGTACGTCACATGTGCATTGTCAGAGGCAATTTAGCTCTAATCTGAGTGAACTCTGCGTGCAGATGAGACATTCTGAGATGTACAAGCAGTGCCTATGGAAAATCACAGCCCACTTACCCATCCCTCTAGCACAAAGTAACTTCATACTTGGAGCAATGGAACTTTTTAGTCTTTTCTTTGTGGTGCAAAAGAGTATGAAAATAGAATTGTAGATTCTTGGGGCATCATTTTAAATAAGGAAAAATAAAACAGTTTGAAATGTATTACTTTTTAAATGTTCTTGTGTATCCAATGCTAAAATTCATATGGGTTAACCAGTGTAATGTTTCAAGAAATAAAGATAACTTATTTAAAAATACAAAAATTTTTCATTTAATATTTTCACAATAAAAATAATTGGGAGAAATTAACAAAATCATTTGAATCAATACACATGTGCATGTCATTTCCTTACATGCTCTTGAGTTTTTTTGAAACAATATTATTTGAAACAAAGTTTTGTTATTTCAAATAATATTCTTTTGTTGTTGTTGTTGTTTGTGTATCAATCTAAACTTTTTTTCTTTTTTTCTTTTTTTTTCCCTAAAGCTGTAGTCACTAATTAGCTTGTCAAGTTTTGAACTTTCTCTCATTAACTTTGAAGGAAAAAATTGAATTTTCTTTTCTTCTTCTTCTTTTTTTTTTTTTTTTTTTTTCCTGTAAGAGAAGAGATTTGTAAATAATGTTTTCATTGTTGCTTACTATGTGGATACCTAAAAGTGACTGCAAAATGCTTATACTAAATGAAATGTAGTAAATAAGTGTTTCTGAGACAAATTGGGCTCATAGATAACATTAGGTAATTGCCTATACAATTAAACGACAAAATGTAAAATAAACTTGTTGAACCCACAGATCAGAAAAAAATAAGACCTCAAGATAGCAATTTAGTTAATAATTCAAATAGCAAAGTTGGATAAGGGAGGAATTAGTAATGGTCATCCACCCCCCTATTATCACAGCTGGGTGTTCCAGTCTGTGAATTATGTGACATCTACATAAAGGAAGCCTTGTAGTCCTTTACCATTGAGTACTAAAGAAACAGTACAGTGAAGGTACATCTCATCTGGCCATGGCTCCCTGCAGGTAATTTTCTTTTGCCCTCTGACAGAGTTCAATCCTTTAATAATATAGGCAAACATTTGATGAACACCTCAAGTAGTGCTAAGACAGGAAGAATTAGTCTAAAAACCATTCTGACACTAATGGCCAACTCACCAGTGCAGGAGGAGACTCCCTTCCTACTTCTAATCATCATTTTATTCATCCACTTACCTTGAGCTTTCCATCCTTTATTGTAGGATTTTGTTTGTCCGCATTGCCTGGCGAGGAAATACAGCTAGCAACATAGTTAGCCTTGGAACATCAAGTTCTTTTAGGAGCTCCTACGGTGGGATCTTATCTGTGCTGAAGTCAGTGATAAAATGCTATTGACTTCTGTGTTCTCAGAAGTCTGTCTTGATTTTACATGCACATGCGTTTGTGTTTTCAGTACACAGAGATAAGTGCTGCTTAAAAAAAAAAAAAAAAAAAAAATTGCAGGATTTTCCATGGAAACCAAGATTTTGGAATCCAGACTGAGCAGAGAGATGATTGGAGTCTAAGTTCTTAAATGACAAGAATTTGCTACCAAATGATGACCAAACATCCAAGTTAAGGATTAATTCTTTGTTTTTTACAGTGCACACACTGCAGCATATAGCTTCTGTTTCTTAATATTTTTCAAATACCTCTTCAGTTTTTTAGTTGTTTAGTTGTGAGGGGGGGTGGGGAAAAAAAAAAAAAAAAAAAGGTAATAATAATTTCCTGGCAATAAATCCATATCTCTTGTTCTTTTGAAATTATTAAAGAGGCATGGAGATTAATTTATTCTTTTTCAAGGCAGAGTGTTCTTCAGGCTCCAGATCGAACAGCCTGAGCTAACAGGTTTTTGCTCTAGAGTGGCTGGTAGCTGTTTGGAGCAATGTAATAACAGTCAGTAGTCAAAGCCACCTAACGAAGTTGCTATCCGGGGCAGAAGCTCAACTCTTCCCAACGTTAGCAGGGTTGGGTAAAAGGAGTTCTGGTAGCCGGGGTGGGTGCAGGGGACGCTTTCCGCTAGGTGGCACTGATGAAGTGTGTGAAGGTTTGGGTTTCAGTGTTCAGATTTTCTTAAGGAATCTCTGCGAAAAGAACAACGTTTCCCCCAAACCCCCTCCCTTCCTTCCCTCCCACCCCCCATCCCCTCACACACAAAGTTATGCTTGTTTCAGCTGTCACAGATGAAAAGATATGCACATCTATGAAGAGGTTACCTTGAGATGTGCAGCTACATATAAGGAAAATATTCTTGGAGTCGATCAGAATAACAGGACCTCTGTTAAATTCTAGTGTTGGGGATTGCTTACTTCGATCCTTTGTTTACTTAAATATTTAAAAAATACATTTATATAAGACTTGTTCTCCTGCACTTGAAATAGAAAATCAGTCTTACCATCACTTGCACTGAATAAATCCTGTACTTAAAGATCAGCTTCAGTGAGTCACAACCTCAAAGGACAGTGGAGGGCAAATGTAAGGTGGGAAATCTCTCATGTTGTAGATGGAAGCAAAGTGTGTATTAACTTGTGTTTTTTTTTTTTTTCAGGTGAATCCCAATCATCTGAGATCCTCCTTGTTGATAAATCTTACTCCTCTCTCTTCAGTGTATCGCTGTGGAGTATCGCTCACTGTGAACAAAAGAATGACACATTTGTGCTACACTCTGCCCTGTGGTAAAGAATGCATGTTGACAACTGAGAAGCTTACTATATCTATGGCTTAGAGATGGTTTATGTTGTTTCACGGAAGTATTGAACAAGCTGCTGTGTATTATCTTCAGTAATGCTATGATCCTAATGAAGTATTGGGTGTCAATAATCTGTGGTATGCAATAGCATATCAAGCTTAGAAAAATACTTGATTTACCAGATGTTATTGATCCACCCTTTAGCACAGAAAGTATGAGTGTCATAACTGGATATTTAAAGTAACAAAGAGCAGGAAGTAAATTTCCAAATTTTCATTTTTTGTGAAAAGAAATCTTATCTTTGTGAATTCCTGTCATCTCTGGACCAATACCAGATACTTACTGGTGTATCCAAGCAGTACTTAATCACCTTTTTAAAAGTTCAGAGAAGTTTCTGTGGTTTGTTTGAAAATATCTCAACTTCGCTGAAATCTCCAGGGCTTGCTGACAGTCCTGACTCTTTGTGAATGAGGCCCTTTTTATTTTCCCTTCATTTGTTTAGCTCTTTACCTAATTGATTTTCTGTGCTAATACACTAAAGGTCTGAAGAAGGCAGAGCCTCAGGTGTGACAGATGAAATAAGGTGCTTTTAGTCATTGCTTTTATCTTCCATGTCTAATGTGTTGGTTACAGCTGTGCAGTTTAACAACAAAATCAATACATCATTTGCTGCTGGTACCTGAAAGAATTTGGAAGCCTGTTGGTATTTTAACTATTAGGTTTCCCCCAAAAGACCTTTCTTCCTCAGCTCCCCCCTGCCTTGTTCTTCCTCAAATGAAAGGCTGCAGAAACACAAAATCCCTTCCGGTCTCCTGGTGTTAGTATATGCATGCAAATTTATTAACCATTCACCTTACTGCTGATTACTAAGGCTATGTTATTGGAAATTACATCATACAGTTGATTTATTAACTTTGCATTTATGTCTAATATAAATGAAATTTGGGGTATATGTACTGTTAGCATTTTAAGAATATTGTTCATGAACAGGAAAAATAGGATGGGTAAATAGAGAAATCATTTGCACAACAATGAATGAACAAAGCTCATGGCCCTGCATGAAGTCCTGATTTGCTGATGCAGCCACAGAAGTAGTCTTTTGTCCCTGTTTTTAAATAAACATCTTTTGACCTGAAAAAAGCAGAAAATACCAAGAAAACAGGGCTCTGCCAAAGAAAAGGCAAAGTGATGGATTTAAAATAATCTGTCAAGTCAAAAGGTGTCATGTGGAATATATTATAATATTTTCTTCTCATCTCCAGATTATACATTAAATTAGGTGATCTTAGTCTTCACTGCTCTGGTACAGTATTATTTACATCTTGTTTTCCTCTGACTGACATTACTATTTCTGTGATCTTTCACACTACCATGCTTATTGCCATTTGCTTAGGAAATCTTTAAACATAAAAATTGCCCTCTAAATAACATGATTGCCTTATTATTGATTTACCACATAGTTTACTGTAAGTGTTCTCAGTGCAATGCAATGAAAGATCTGTGCCAAGCAAATAACAGGTTTGAGTCCAGAAAGTATGAGAGCAGCAGCACAGTCCTGCAAAGAGCTCACTCATTACTGTGAGACATTGTGCACCTCTTCCTTCTATGAATTCTGACCCAGCCTGCTTAAATCACACTCTGCACCATGACAGATCTGACACAATGCTTATTGGAATGCTCATTACACTATGATGTGTTGTTTTTCTGACTGAATTTTGAGATTATTTTTTTAATGACTTATCTGAATGAAATAATCTAGGACTTGTCAATCTGATATTAAAGCATAATAATCTGCTAATACTATTATAAGTAGGATTGATCAAATTATTGTGGATAACAAAAGCATCAGTCTGAATATGCATCCTGCTCTTGAGATAGGTGAAAAAAGATTTAGGTTTGTGATACTATGAATTATTAATTTTCTTACTTTTTTTTTTTTTTTTTGTCCCTGGATGTATTTTCTAAAAATTATCTGAGCTGGCATAATCAAGAATTAAAAATAAAAAGTTAAGTAAAATAAAAAGAAATAATTAGTGTTACTACTGTTCTACTAGTGTACTATTTTATCATCAATGATATACTCAGCAATGTTCAACTGCCCATTAACATAGTACATTAGTACTGAAGAAATCTTTCCAGATACAACAAAACTATTTTAAAATACTTTTATTGCCAGGTATATGTTCAATTCAGGATACTGAAGTTTCATAGTAAACCAGATTCTTAGGATTTTATCTGTGGTAAGCCAATACCATTACTTGAATAGCCCTCACTCTGGGTTTCTGACTGTTACTAATTGTTTCTGACTGTTACTAATTGCAAGTGACATTTACATCAATATTCGCCAAGCAGGTCTTCATCTTCAGTGTTGCTAAGGGATATCCTGATAGATTTCTGAGGCCAAAAAGGGATAGTCATGAACAAGTTGACTGTCCATACAACAGAATATACATAATTTTACCAAATGGCTTCCAAAACAAGTTCCTTACTTCTTGCTGTTTTAGGGCATTTCTCAGAAAGATGCTGTCAGAAAGGCAAACTATCTCATTGTAGTGATTAGCACATTGGGCAGCCATAACCTTCAGAATTTGCCAATTCCTAATTGCTCTCAGAGTTTAAAATATGAATGGAGATGGTATTGTCTTCCAATTGTTAGAGTTTATTATGTCTTTGTTTGCTACTTATATAGCACTCATTTAACCTTTGAGATATACTGATGGACAGTAATAAATTCATCTCCTCTTTTGAATAAGAAATAGACTCAAGCTTCAGAATAATTTTATGCAGATTAGAATGCTTTTCAAAATATTTACATAACGTAACCTGTAAACAACAGATCTGGGTGTAGTGTCCAATTAATTGTTACACCAGTTTATTATCTTATCAGCACCAACACCACTACCCTTCATTTCCCTCCTTACACCTCCAAGGATTTGATTTGATTTCTTACCACACCAGCGTGAAAAATCATATGCATTTTGATACACGCTGTGATACTCAAATCCCTTCTAAAACCTCTTTTTGCTGGAATTATCCATGATAATATTTATGTAAGTCTAAAGGTTATGAATACATTGTTTTGGGCTTCTATTTACTATGCTAAGCTCAGCACTGTGAAGTTTGGTGCTAGACATCTTTAAAAATGCATTCTTCATAAGCAATACTTGTGTGAAATATGGAGATTTGTTTTGCTTTTAAACTTGCTATAGAAGACTTTGAATCTAATAAGTCCCCAAGAATGTCCATCACATCCTTACTGTGGTTAGAACAGGATAGATCAAAGTTCACTATAGATCATCATATAGTCAAGGTACCTTATAATACCTTAATGACACTCTTCAGGAGCAGCCATTATGTCCTATTTTTCATGCTTTTCTTTCCAGCTGAAGACCCCTGTCATGTGGATATTTTAGATATTTCAGCACTATGGTGGCTTTTCCTTCTCAGAGTACATTATTTCACTATTAGTGACCCTTTGCTGTCTTTCTTAGGGGATGAAAGTTGCTGACAATGATGGTAGATAGTAGAATTTGGGTGCCTCAAAATCACATACAAAAGAAAGCAGCCTTTCACTTCAGAGACTAGCTTTAGACTTCACAAGAACTAATCCTTTATGTACTGGGGTATGCTAAATAAAATGCACCATTTGAGATTCTGATACTGCGAAATATTACATTCATAAATATTCTTCAAAAAAAAACCACCGAGCTTGTTATTCCTAGATACAGAGGGCTCTAGTACAAAGTCAAGCCTCAGGTACTTGCATTTCAATTGCCTTTTCATCTGCTACATGTAAAATAATATTTTTAAAATGTTGGTATGAAGTACTTTATAGCATATTTAAACTTGCACAACATTACTATATAGCTGGCTGTCAAGATGCAGGAGGTCGAAAGGGTCACCATAGCATCACCCGGAACAGAGTCACCAACCAGTATGCATCTCACGGCCTCAGCCAAGACAGCTGGGGGCACCAGGACAGCCCCAGCCTCAGGTATCAAGCACCTTCCTGGGATCAGAGATGGACAAACGTTCTATACAAACTCCTTTGCTGGTGCTTAACTACATTTTGTCAATACACAACAGATGAGAGTGTGAGTTTTCTATGTTGAGCTACAGGTGTATTTACTGGTTTTCTGTGGACATTGAGAGAAAGGAATTAAGTCAGATTTTTTTACATTACCTTTATAATGAAAAGTCTATATTTTGAAGAATAGCAATATTAAAAAAGGCCATGTATGAAAATCAATTGTGTGAAATATTTCACCAGTTCCGGTGAAAATTTGCAAGTGCAAAAGAAAGCTTTGGGTGATTATCTCAATCAAAATCAATGAAGAGAGGAGAAAGAGGGCCTAAAATCTGATCAACACATCTGTCAATGAAATTGAAAGTATCATCTTTACAGTTTGATTCAGAGAAAACCTTCTTATTTTATTTATCTATATATAAAAGGCATTTTATTGGAGAATACTAGTCTATATGTTCTTTGGCTTCAAGCCAGGCTTGAGATATTCTCTTGAAATGCATTTTAAAACGGAATTAAAAAGAGAAACATATTTATTTACAAGTCATTACATATCTTTCCCTGTATTCCACATACCCAAATTCCCCACTTAATCAGGTTCAGAGATGAAAGATCTGTTTCCTTGCAAAATGCTCAGAGCATCATCTCGGATGGGGAAATGGCAGGTTCTTAAGCATTTATTGTAAAATGCCTCATGCAAAAACTTCAAATTAGTCACCCGCTAAATTTATATCATTATTTTTTTATTTGTAGGTAGGGAATAGAAAAACTTTGTTTTATGATCATACATTTTTGTTGCTGTTATTTAAGTTTATATGGAGTTTGTAATCAGACATTTTCTTTTTTATCTGATAAATATCTCTTGGACAAGGGAAGCCATTGCAACCAGCTGGAGCAATGTGACTCCTGCCAAGGTTGGCAGAACTCCTGACATACCATATGATTTAGATGTTCTCGGCCAGAGAGAACTGCAAAATATGGAGGCGGTGTAAAGTGATAGGGAAAAAACAATGTACAGAGCTCAGCCTGGGAAAGAAGAGTGAATCTTTTGGAAAATGCTTCTCTCTGGTCCAGAAATCTCAATCAGACACACAAACATTCATAGATACATTCAGAAAGAAGTAATTACTCCTCAGAACTGGGATGGATAATGATTGGTAGATGTGAGATTCATTCAGGCAATGGCTACTTTATAAAACATATTTATATTATGGCTCAGTGGAACACTACCATACTCACTGCAAGTTTTATTCTTCTCTTTTTTTCAAGCTTATTCCTGCTATTTATTCAATAATGACTATTCAAGGTGTGTTAGACATGATGAAAGCGAAGACATCCTCACTTTATTTCTAAGCAGGCTCATCAGTACACATCAAATATCTACTTTCTTTCCTTCTGAAGCATAAATACTGCATTCTTCTTTTCCTATTGCCCAACCACTGAAGAACTGAGATACAGGTAATGTAACTTATACTGTATTTTCAGGGTGCTCTTTGGGAGATGGGAATCTAAATGCTTCTCTGGTTTTATGCCAGTGGAAAAGAAGTGATAGGAAGAGTAGATAAGCCACCATTACAGAAATATGTAGCTCTCCGTCACACTTTTTTTTTTTTTTTTCCCACTCCAGGCTCTTACTGACAGAAAGACAAACAGGGAAATTGCCTTACATCTTTTTTTTTTCCCCTCTAGCTATAATGACATTAAGAGGCTCACGGGAAAAACAGAAAAATAAAGCAAAACCCAAGCCCCAAAAGTAAAACAGAACTCATACAAATACTATACAGTGTTCCAGCATGAAATCAAAGTGGAATATTAATACTTCACTTGATCCCAAGTCCAAAATATTCTCCATATAGGCGTATCTTCTTTCCTTGTTCCTGTTTGATACTTATTACAGAAGTGCTGTAAATAACTTTTTCTGAATTTTCCTGTGGAAATGAAAGTAGCTGACTGAGGCTGACAAAAATGTGAGTATGCTTTACTGCTTGAGGATCCCTTTCCATTTTTCTGGTAGTTTAAAAATTATTTAGTTGATCCATAGTTGCTTCCCAAAGCACAGGCATTGCTTCTTTATTCAGTTGGAACATTTTAAATACTGAACATATATTTAAAAAATAAATAAATATGAACTCTTGGCCAAAAGAATTCTACTCCTGAGACATCTCCTTGTGACCTAATTTGTCTTCCTCTGAAAACACATGCTCCATTCCAGACCCCATGGAGACAATTTCTTCCATACCCTCCTCATGGGAGTAAAAACAGACAAAAAGGAGAAATAAATAAAAAGGGGAGCATGCACATATTTTGACAAGAGTATGTCCAAAACTATAACAGTTTAAAAAATCCAAGTATTTGGGAATGCTCCACTAAATTCATTTCAAAAACAAGCTGTTTGCAAACATTGCTTGAAGTGTGATTTCTACTACTATTTCTTTTATTTCATTAACAAATCTGCCTCCTACGTTTGTTTTTATTACTTGTTCAAGCCATGTACAGCAAGGAGAATTCACATTCTTGTACTCGAGTTTCAACAACAAACTCAACCAAAGAGCTGCCTGCAGAGACCAGCCCAGATTGAAGCTAAATTTTTCTGCACATCTTTTAACATGTTCATGTTTTTGGCAGTTATATTATAGTTATATTCCTACTACAGCTGAAGAAATGATATAATTATCTTTTTACTTTCTCTCCCTGTCTCCTCTGCAATCTGAGATTTTATAAAAATACTTTGTTCGCTCATCTCCCTGATATCTGTGTGCTTGTTTTCACTATGTGTTGAACATTCAGGTACTCAATTTTTATTAGTACAAGTAATCAGGAAAAGGATGTGTTAATCTCCAGTTTGTCAAAAGCAATTTTAAAATTGTCTATTTAATTGTAATACTCAGTACACACTGCTTTGGTTAATTAGATGTGTCAACAGAGGCAAGAAAAATATAGCAGATGATCAGTAATGTATGAACATAACTGCGCACAAGTTGAGGACGATGAACAATCATTGAGAAATTTTTTTACATATTTATGTAAATTATGTAAATTTTATTTAATTTAATAAAAGCTGTTATGCCATTTCCTTGATGTGACAACACATAGTTTCTATATAAAGAAGTATCACATGAGTGGAATTGTCCTCAAAAGGGAAGTTTTTATGTGAATTAGGAGATTTTCAGATGAGAACATTCTCTTTTTCCCAATCTTTCACTATGCATGTACATACTAGATGCTAAAGTCAGGGGGGTTCTGAACTGTAATGTTTTTTTTTCTTTATCCTAATGATGTTTCACTGAAGCTGCATTGAAAAAGCTGAACAGACAGACTGACACTCACATACACACAGACAAGCAAAAAAGGAGGGGGGGGAGATGGTTGGGGAGGGAAGGAACAAACGTTTCTTAACAAACAGAAACCCCACAGGGTTTCCTCCTCTGCCAAATTACTCTTCAGCCAGCCCTTATTAGTCCTTCAAAAAAATGCAGATCCCAATGTCCAAGTGTCTCCTAGTTAACTGGTGCATTTTGCACCTGTACTTCAGTAACAGAAGACAAAAGTCACTTAAGTGGGTCTTTGAAAAGACTTCTTACCTGAAGTATGTCAGCGACTTAAATGTAACTTCTCTTCTTGAGGTATAATATAATTATTGATCTCAGTGGGACTGATTTTACTTTTATTTTTAATAACATTTTCATGCTTCCTCAATGAGAAAATTTTCTTTAATAGAAAATTGAATCTCTGTCTGGATTTCTTACTAGGGTTGAAGCAGGGTGCAGAATAAGGTCTGTCTTAATATATTAGTGGTTCTTTGACTTTATTATAATACAATATAAATTAAATACTTCTAGCAGATACAAGGACAAAGAGCAGTTGTATTTGTGTAGTGATATCTATACTAACTTTTCATATATTATTTTTTTATTGATTTGATAAATCAATATTAATCTTAGCAAAAGACAAGGAAATAGAATAGACATATTTGCAATTACAAAAGTAACAGGAAGCTCAAAGTTTATGAACTAGTGAAAATGTGATTGAATGAATTGAAAATATAATATATATGAAGCTTTTATTTTATGTTTTACAATTAATATTTTATGATTATTAATGCTTTTACGCGGTTTTACAGAAATTCTAAAGTAAAAAATCAATTAGCATGATATGTAGGACACTCCAAAAGTAATTTCTCCTATTTATTTCCATGGAAACTACAACAGATACAAAGAGGACAATAACTGCATTTGATAGAACAAATTCTCACCTACAAAAAATTTCTTTTCAGCATCGTCACCAGCATTAGCTATGTATATTCACCAGCAATGCAAAAGAGCCTGCAAGCCATTTTTGTAAAAATCTGCACCAGTGGAAGTGACTGTCACCACTGCTGAAAGGCACCACCCACACCCTCACTGAGCTCACAGCCACTGTTTGGTCTCCATAAAGGTTCAGCAAGCATCAGTAAATGTCAGTGGATGCTACTTTTTCTGCATGGAGGAATTCAGTTGAACAACTTTGCTTCATATGCATTTCTCTGACAGATGTCGTTTTGTCAGACTACCCCTCTGCTGCCATCTGTCACATGGAAACAAAATGTAATAGAATATAGGTGAGAAAGTTCAACCTCTATTGCCATACCAAAAACAGTCTTCTCTGATACCATGGGACATCATAAAATAGGAGGCATTACTTTTGGAGCAGCACATCCTATTTTGCTTAAAAGATAAGAAAAGAATACTCACATCAAAGAATAAACTATACTTTGATTCATAGAATGTAATTGAAGTTATCATTGATAACAATTGCTGTGATTCTTTAGGAAAAATATAAAACTTTGGTTATCACTGTGTAAGAAACAAATTCGTAGCAGAATCATTGACAACATTTTAATGAAGAATAGATGATATTTTGAATTCTCAGTTCATAAGAATGTATAGCTAATGTATTAGAGCATTATGTCATTGAGATTATTTAGCAAGACCTATGAAATTACTGAACTTATATTTACTTTTTTACTCACTTCACTCTTCTTCAACACAACTCTAAGGTTCCATATTTTTATATTCCCTAAATTAGCCATGATCTCAGTAAATAATTTAAGGAATTAAGAATGTTGACCTATTTATTCATTTATTTATATCTCATTCCTCCCTTCTTATTCCAATTTTCCTTTTCCAACAGTGTTGTCCTGTTTCTGCTAGTGAAGAAAATAAATTCAGTAAAAGAAAAAGAAAGCAACACTAATTCTACCAAAAGTATTTTAATGAAAGTAATGGTTTTGAAAATTTTTTCTTCACTAATATTTAGATATTTTTCAATCTGTTTGCAAAATTTCTATTTTAATAGTTTTGGTGTTTTTTTTAAAACTTTATTGTAAAATTTTTCTTTCATATTTTTTCAGTGTAGGGAATGTTCTTTTCCAGGCACAGATTATGTTTTCACTCAAGTTGATTTTGACCATTTGCCTTTTTCTCTGTTTTCCCCACAAATATGTATTTATAATTATTATTACTGAACCCAGATGAATTTCTATATGAATATATATATATATATATATATTTTTTTTTAATAGGTAAATATTATCTTTTGAGATAAGTATGAAAGCTTTTTTTCTTTCTTCTTCTTCTTTTTATTTTTTTTTTTAATTTTCCTAATTTGAATATCCTTGAAAATGGGGTTTCAGATTATAGAAAGGGAGTTGAGCAAGAAAATTGTTCATAGTAGATGTAAAACAAAGAATTAATAGGAAACACTTTATGAAGAGATTTGAATAGCTTTTCTTTGTTACAGAAAAAAAATTATGCTCTTTAACACAAGTAAATTTGTTTGTGCATTTCATTCTGCGTCAAGCCAAGACAGGATCAAAGGAATGATAAAATGTAATGCAGATTTCATACTAAGAATTCCATGGATATTATATGGAATCACAAAAAAAAAAAAGAGGACTTCTGCAGACCATCTGGTCCAACCCATCCATTTAAACCAGGGGGAGCTCCCCAAGATTTTGAGTATCTGCAGTAGATCCCAGGAGAACTTCCTATGCTTCAGTTTGTGGCCATTTCCTCTTTTCCTGTTGCCACACACTGCTGAAAAGAGTTTAGCCTTGTCCCTTTCCCTCCTGCACCTTACATATTTATAGACATTGATCAGATCTCCTCTGAGTCTTCTTTTCTCAAGTCTGAACAGACGCAGTTTGCTCAGCATTTCTTCATAAGGGAGATGCTCCAGGCCCTTTATCATCTTTGTGGTTCTCCTCTGGATTCTTTCCAGGAGATCCCTGTCTTTTTCATATCAGGGAGCCCAGAACTGGATACAGTACTCCAGGTGAGGCCTGACCAAGGCAGAATAGAGGGGGAGTGTCACTTCCCTTAACCTGCTTGTCATGCTCTTTTTAATGCACCCCAGGATGCCATTGACCTTCTTGGCCACTGGGCACACTTCTGGCTCGTGGTCAACCTGTTGTCCACCAGGACCCACAAGTCCTTCTCTGCAGAGCTTCTTTCCAGCAGGTCATCCCCAACCTGTACTGATGCATGCCCTTATTCCTCCCTAGGTGCAAGAGTCTGCACTTGCTCTTTTTAAATCTTATCTGGTTCCTCTCTGCCCAGCTCTCCAGCCTGTCCTGTCAGTATACTTCTTCAGTATACCTGAAGACAGATCTTACCAGTAGAGACTGAGTTGAAGAAAACATGGTATAAACATGGTACACATCAGGCTTTTTCATGTCCTTTTTCTCTAGTTCCCCTGTTCCATTCAGCAGTAGGCCCATACTTTCTTAAGTCTTTCTTTAACTGCTAATGCAGTTGTAGCAGACCATCTTGCCCCCCTTCACATCCCTTGTCAAACTTAGCTCTAGGTTGGATTTGGCTTTCCTAGCCATATCATTGCATGGCTGAACAACATATCTTTATTCCTTCTGGGCCACCTATCCCTCCCTCCAATTCTTGTACGCTACACTATATGTTTGAATTTAGTCAGAAGTTCCTTGTTTGTTCTCCAGCAGAGACCAAGGTGGCTGAAGTTCCTCATGAGGACAAAGACCTGCAAAGCATGCAGACACAGCTGCAAATCCATTGGAAAATTCCTCTGGCAAAATCTGAAACAAGCATGCAAGAAAAAACCCTACTTATTCAGAATATATCTCCTCTTAATCTTTCTTAATAGTTTCTTCTAAATAACATCTCATCATACATAATTATACTTGTAATAAAATATTATCATAATTGAATATCTGTTTCTTTCCTACTCAGATTTTTTTTTCAATTTGAAGCTTACATTGCGGATGATCCTGAGGGCTTCTTTTCCTTTAAGATTTATTGGAGGATAAGACCCTTTCTTTCTGAGTCTACTTTCAACAATTCCACTATCAATCTGTGACATTTTTCCAAATGTCTGAAAATTAGTTGTAGAGAAAGGTTCCCGTGCATTCAGAGAGTGTTAGTAAGTGCGTGGGAGGTGTAATGTGGTAGATACATTAGTTGCTATACATAGGAATTAAGTATATGCAGCAAGAATAAAAGGAGAGTATGCAATCAGTGCTGCTACCCTCACTGGATTTTGGACGGATTGTAGCTAGTTTGACCTCTATACTTCAAATGGTAATGTCTGGAGAACTCTGAAAGATAGAGCTTATGATTATTAGTGTAATTAACTGAATGTAAGCAGAAGATTATTACCAATAAAAGACTTTATTCTTTTCTCTTAGCTATACCTAGATCCTGCTTTCTCCACTGCCTAAAATCAGTACTTACATATTATGACATTTTTGATGATGTATACACATTCCCACACTTAAAAACCCTAGGAGAGAGAAGCTATTTTATTGTTTTGATTAGATGTCTGGGTTCTGTCATTCAGATGTCTGGGAAAAATAAGTACAAAATACGTGTTCATTTGAGGTTGTATTTTCAAAAACAACAACAGAATAAAAAAGAAACAAAAATTCTACCCAAATAGGGATCACCTAGCGAGTAATAACTTCATTTCTGCATAGCTCAGGGGGGTTGCAAGGGGAGTGTGAAAAGTTCATTATTATCAACCAGAAAAAAAACTGAACGCTAAGAAGAAAGAATCGTATTTCCTATTGAGATTTCTCTCAGACTACATGATTTGCATGAAGGGCGCCACATCAAACACGTTGGGTGCCCTTTTTCAAATATTAATGTGAAGCTTGTTTCAAGCTCTCTCTTGACTTTGTGCCACCTTGTATCAAAGGAAGTTAAAAGTAGGACTTCGGAGGAATTATACTTTTCCAACTGTTTCAGCACTTAGCAAAGATCTTTCCATATTTGATCAGTTCTGCTTCAAACTTTTATTATTTTGATAAAGATGCACTTTTTTTTTTTTTTTTCCCACTGAGCATTTTATAGCAATCTGATCTGGGCTATTTTCCACTGTTTTTGAAGATTTTAATTTTTGCACTGGTGGGTGCCACAACTGACACACTCAGAGCATTTATATTCTACATAATTACATTATCTACTTTAGTCTTTTTTCCTGTGTCTCATTATTTCTATTAAATTTCTGTTAAATATTTATATATCTGAATAAGATTACACCAAAGTCTGTTTCAAAAAAAAAAAAAAAAAAAAAGAGCATTTAAGATTGTAGTAGTCTGAACTGTCTTAATCTCCTCTAATCAAACTTCTAAACACCTCAGTCTAAGATAATGAAAATGTTTATTTTATAGTTAATGGAGGAAAAGAGGTACATCCCCAAAATAATTCAGACAAAAATGTTGTCTGGTAGAGATTAGATGGATTCTCCATCTTGGATACTCCAACAGTATCAGCTTCTTTCAACTGACTATAAAATGAGTCTAAAATACTAAAATGCATTAACATTTAGTCATAAACATCTAGGTAATTCCCACACTAATTAATACTAACAACACGAAAATAGAAAGTGGACATGATTTCAGTTCCCTTCCCTCTTTTCTCAGAAATAAAAAGGGTAAGAGAAAATTCACAAGACTTTTTTTTCTGAGCAACTCCAACATAAATAAATCTCTCATAAGAACAGATAAGGCACATTATAAATAAAAAAGAAATTATTAATTCAAGTATGATATTGTGGAAATATGCAGAACAGCAGTCCTAGAAGAATTTTGTCCTTACAGACTGCAGTAAACACAGTCTGCAGGACAAAAATGTGAAATTCAATGAAATAGGAAAAAAGCTGGTAAATGGTAATTTAGTAAGTTTTACTATACTAGCCTGAGAACTAAATGTTCTATGTAAATGCTGGGAATAACTCTCATGGGCTATGGTGAAATAACATGTTCTCCATCACTAGACAGATTTGTATCTGAAATCATCATCAAGAGAACACGGATCTCTCCACTTATTAACATCCAGGGTGATGCAACTAAAGATCTTGAAGCATTTTCAGAAAAGAAAAAAGAAAAGTACTCTGGAGAAGAAAAGTAAACACATTATTCAGCTTCTAAGACAAACCTTCTAAGCTCTTTTTCTCATTATTTTTCATGGAGGAGAAATTAGAGAGAAATTAAAGTGAACTAGTGACAAAAAAAACATGAAAATGTAACAGTTCTATTAAAAAACAAAACAAAACAAAACAGAAAGCAAAACAAACAAACAAACAAACAAACCCAAAAAGCAATAAAATTTAGACAGGATGGATTCCTTAGTTTCTTCTTACTACAGAGAAATGTCGTCATAATGAAATCAATTAGAATGTTATCTGTAAGTCAGAAAAGAAGGAAAGCTTATTTCAGGAATTAGCAACTGACAAGGTTTTTTAATGTAAAAAAAAAAAAAACCAACAACAACAACAACCAAACAGCAAAGTAATTAACATTTTTTTTTCTATTTATGCTCCTAAGCAAAATAATCTGTACTATCATATTATAATCATATACTATTAATAGTGGCACTAGTTTCAAATTTTCAGTATTAATTACCTTTAGGAGATTAAATTCTGTGCTACAACTTTGGCAGTCTGTATTGAGACAGTCCAAATTCTGGCAAATTTCTGTTGAAGGGTCAGATATGTTACAGAGTTGAAACAAAAAGAGTTTGTTATTTCAAGTTTCCTGCTAACTTACAAGAAGAGGAAGGAGTCAATGCTCATCTGAAGTTATCAAGATGATTAAAAGACTTTTATTAAAAAAAATACATATTTTTTCTGATTTCAGTGACAATTTGAAATGAAGATAAATGGGAGTTGGATCATTGTAGCTACATGTTGCAACAAATTCAACCATATTTTTCTACCCAGTTTAATAATGTTTCAATTTACTTATTTTGGACTGTATTATACATCAACATCCTATACTATCATAGAGTAGGTTGAAAAGATAAATGTCTTCATGGGAAATATTTTCCTTCATCTTACTCTCTGTGAGCCTATTGAATTGTATTTAACATATTGTTGCTGATGTTACTCCTTTGTATAAAGTTCTAGTATATATCACAAGATCTTGAAAAGTTTTAAAACACAATGTATTATCAAACAAAATATTAACAAACATATGGTCTGTACTTGTTTCCATATCTGTAGTATGCCTGCACCAGGAAAAAGATATATGTCCAAAAAAAGATATATATTCTCCAATCCATTCCAGCTTGATCCTGTTTTTCAAAACTACCAGTAAGATGTGAAATAAGATTGTGCTCACCTGTCCACTGTCAAGGACTAAACATTTTACCCTGACTGCAAAGTTAGACATTTATGTTCAGGAGGATTGGGCATATTTTATTTTCATTCCTGTGCTAGAAAATGCCCTAGGAATATTCCATTTCAAGTCATTCTCTGATACTGCCTTTATTTCTTTTCTAGAGAGCAAAACCAAAATCTTATCAGTTTACATATTTATTGATTTTTTTTTTCTGGTTTACAAACCATTCTGTATTCTTTTGCTTTTCATTGTTTCTGAACAGAATTTTTTGATATTTCTGCTCTCAAGAAAGCAGGAAAAGGAAAGAATAACAGTTTGCTCCCTGCAGTCAAAGCATGGCAATTTAGAAAGTCTCAGATGACAGTTTATTTTCCCTAACTATTCAAATAACAGTGTTATCATTAATACATCACGTGCATTGAGGATTGAAGATCCCATTTTTGCATTGTTTAGCGGGAGTTGCATACATCTGCACAGCATTATGGTTCTGACTAGCTGCATAGCCACAGCAGACATATATGATTGCACAGCTTGGCATTTATGTTCTATTAAAGCAACAGAAGTAACAGAATTAAGTTGTAGATACAAAACAAAGAAATTACTTTCAGCTTTTCCAAAAGTTCCTATGAAGTAGATTCCTGTCTTAACTGTTCTACTGGATCAAACCAATGTGTTTGAGAGCTGTACTTTCCAACCTTTTTGTCCCAAATCACACCTTAATACTATGTTTGTAGTCTAGAAATATGATGGAAATGCAGTTTGCCTGCGGAAAAGCAATAGAACAGGCATCTCAGTGCATATATCCAAGTCTCTAGATACTGTTTTCTAGTAATTTAGGTTGGAGTTTATCCCTTGGTATACAGAGTTATGATTTCTTCACACTGAGGGCTAATACGAAACGCATTAACTGCAAGCGGGGAGCTATAAAAATCCCGAAAGCCAATGGTTTAATACATGAATTTTCAACCCAGCTGATACTGTATAAAGTGTTAGCAGTAAACATTGGCCCACAAGGGATTACCAGGTTGTATTGTATGCTCAGTGTTAGACTTTGATCACTGCTTTTTGATGCTTATGATGTTACTGTTTGCCTTCTTGTACTGGAACTGAGTAGCACGATCAGCAACTTCTTTTCCACAGATGTCTCTTTCTTGGCTAGTGCTATATAACAACAGAAAGTATATGGGGAAAAATAAAATAAAATAAAATAAAATAAAATAAAATAAAATAAAATAAAATAAAATAAAATAAAATAAAATAAAATAAAATAAAATAAAATAAAATATTTCTACAGAAAAGAAAGCAATAAATACTCCTTCAGATTAGCTTACTACTTGTTTGGCAGTGTCAGTGTATTCTGCATATCATATTAAAAGGAATACCTGCTTTATGAACAGACACAGATTAAACTAGTAGAACTAGTAGAAGATACTATGTAAAGGAAAGCATAGAAGTATGTTAGACTTAAAGGAAGTGTGATAAAAGAAGTACTATGACAGAAAATTGCATTATAACTTATTTCTGAACATCTTGAGTAGACTTGTGAATCCAGGATGCAATGCAGGTACTTCAATTTGATGATGTTTATCTAGAATTTTTAAACAGATACTTAATTTCCGAAAGTGGATAGCTTTATAGATAGGTTATTAAGTTGAGCATTCCTTTTTGTCAGATAGGATTTTAAAAATTAAATATTATTGGATCATAAACTTTTTTTTCCAAGAAGGACAAGAAGTAATAAATCTGTGATTACATTAACTGCAGAAAAGTTAATAGATATTTTAATTAAAGAACCACCCTAACAGGATTAGAATTCACCATCCTATAACAGCTGAATCATGCAGTGTTTCATTATAATTTCTGAGAATGTACAGGTGTTAAATTAACTACAGGACTCTGCATAAACTAAAAACATATTGTAAATTAAAATGAAAAATTAATTTTCAATGTTATCAGTATAAATTTCAGACAAAGCCTGTTGGCCAGTGAATTTGCTGAACTTATTTATGTATTTATTTATTTTTGAGAACGTTGACCACTGTCATTAAAAATTTCTAGGAAATGGATCTATTACATTAAACTTTATTTAGAAAAAAGTGTGGCAGAACTTGTCTGCTTTTCTGATCATAATTGGAGCAAAAAAATGTCCTGAACATCTGAGTGGACAGACCTCTTGTAACACAGGCAGCTGCTCAGTATAGTGCCAGGTACAGAATAAAACTGTATTTTCTACCTCTACAGAGAGTGCCAGTGGTGACTCAAGTGCAAACAACACAGCTGGCCTGAAGGACTGCCAGCAGCATTTCCCAAGTAGTTAGCAGAATAAATGTCGTGGTATGTGCCAGCTAGAAAACCTGTTAAGATCAGTGCTTGCCTTCTGGTTCACACCCTTGCAGGAGCAAAGCAATGTATCTGATTTGTGCTGAATCGTGTAGATATAATATCTCCATTTCACAGTATCTTTTTCTCTACACTGCCCTCCTCTGAATTGCATGGGAGGAGAAGGAACCTCATTTCATTTATTTTTTTATTTTAAATTTTCTGTTTATAACGAGCTAAACTCCACTCACTCCTCTGTATGTCCTTGATTTCAACTCCACGTAAATAGGATTTGAAATTAATATATTAAAAAAAAAAATCCTCATTGAAGGAAAAAAAATCTTATGTTCACTCAAGCCTCTACTTTGTACTGTGTGTACATATAAAATGTCATGAAAATGAGAGTAAATACTGTGTGTTATTTTGATAACTGACCACAAATTTTCTTATTTCACTGCAGAGTATTTTTCATGCTAAAGATTACTGAAAGTGATTGCTGGAAACTGATGAATTAATCTCTTGAATGTATAACTTGTCAGAAGCAATCTACTGATGGAATACTAAATGCAGATGATTATTTCCAGTGGTTGGAGGAACATGTAAGCGGTCTCTGCCTCTAACTTAGTAATAGTGATGTTTTTTTCTTTCACTCTCAGAAACTATTTGCTCTGTTTCTGTGGTAAAAACACCATTTCTTTCAAAAATTTCAGACTCTGACCAGGTTTTATAGATCACTTTTTGCGATATATAGGTTTCCACAAGAAAGACTTTTACATGACAATGAAAGCTCTCTGATCTAACAAAGAGCGCTCTTTTTAAAAAAGGCTCACAATGTTGTCTACTTCCCTGTCAACGGCTTTAAGTAAAGACACAGAAGTTCAGATTTTTCAGATTTAAAATAGACATCAACCCTGTAAATGTTAATAAATACATTTATAAGATTCTTATTTCAAAAGATAAGCTAATATAAGTTAAAGACAATGCAAGATAATGCACATACATTGGTATGGTGTAAAAGGAAAAAGATTAAAGGCATATAGTATTAATGATCAGATAATTAACAAAATACTTCACTTGGCTGTTGGAAACCCAAGCATCCCTACAGACTGGAAGGAGAGGTCCTTGAGAGCAGCCCTGTGGAGAAGGACCTAGGGGTCTTGGTAGACGAAAAACTTAATATGAGCCAGCAGTGTGCCCTTGCAGCTCGGAAAGCAAATGGGATCCTGGGCTCCATCAGAAGAGGGGTGGCCAGCAGGGACAGAGAGGTGATTGTTCCCCTCTACTCTGCTCTTGTGAGGCCCCATCTGGAGTACTGCGTCCAGGTCTGGAGCCCCCAGTACAAGAAAGACAGGGAGCTGTTGGAGAGGGTCCAGAGGAGGGCCACGAAGATGATCAGGGGACTGGAGCACCTCCCCTATGAGGACAGGCTGAGGGAGCTGGGCTTGTACAGCCTGGAGAAAAGAAGGCTGCGGGGTGACCTCATTGCAGCCTTTCAGTACCTAAAGGGAGCCTACAAAGAGGAGGGGAATCAACTCTTTGAAAGGGTGAGTGACAGCAGGACAAGGGGAAATGGTTTTAAGCTGAGGGAAGGGAGATATAGGTTGGATGTCGGGGGAAATTCTTTACGGAGAGAGTGGTGAGGTACTGGAACAGGCTGCCCAGGGAGGTTGTGGATGCCCCGTCCCTGGAGGTGTTCAAAGCCAGATTGGATGGGGCCCTGGGCAGTCTGGTCTAGCATTAGGTGGAATGGTTGGTGGCCCTGCACGTGGCAGGGGGCTTGGAGATTCATGATCCTTGAGGTCCCTTCCAACCCTGGCAATTCTGTGATTCTGTGATTCTGTGAAACAGCTGTGGTTATTGTCTTTAAAAATGGTATAAACACAGCTTCATTTTTCACATCCAGTCCTGTTGATATTTTTTGTTTGCTTTTCTTAAGACAGGAGCTATAAGGTTGCAGTGGGAGCAGAATATATTGGAATTATTTCTTTATTGTCTTTATTACATAATCATTCCATTAACATTGTATCAGATTCATCACTATAAAAACAGTGTTGAGTTATAATTTATAATTTCCCATAGCCACATTTGGATATGAATTTTAAAGAATGTATTTTGATTCCAATACATTTTGAGAAACAAACTCCATCTGCTCCTTCCCACTCTTACCTTATGGTTGATATTTAGTTTAAAAACAGCAATGTCAATGCAGCCCATTATAGAAGACATTTAGGCAAGAATTTCTATACTATATTGAATATACTCTCAATAGTAAACATGATTTGAACAACTGGCATTCTACTTCAAGGTTATTAGTTTGCATATAGTACAGTCTTATATCAAAAAAGAGGTATACACTGCAGTGAGAACAGTGTGAACATTGTGAGCAGTGTGTACAAAGAGAATAATTATCAATATAGGACATCCTAAGCAATCTTCAAATTTTATATCCTAAGTACAAGAAAAGATAACTTGAAAATAATGTCTTCATTTTACACACATTAGACTCCTTTGCAGCCCCCTCTCCCTTACACACTGATTTCAATAGAGAAGGCCCATAGCCAAGAACATTTTATTTATGCCTTTCATCAATTTGTAGAAAATAACTCCAACACAGAGAATGGGAGGGGAAGAAAACAGAATTTGCCATATGTTATACTATATAAAGAATAAGCTGACACATCATGGAAACAGCTCTTCATTTCCCAGGCTGTTCCCTGCCCTCCACTTTATGTACAAATGCAGTCTGTGTCCTTGAGATGATGGAGAATTCAGGCAGGCCCTGAGTCCTTGCCAAGGGATTAGGATCCTGGACCATGACTCAAGATTCTCAGCTCCCCAGTAGGCATGTACAGACAACAATTAAAAAAAAAAAAAAGTTGTAATTCTGGTTTGGGCTTTGTTTTCCTTTCATACCATCACAGAATAAATCAAAATAAAATAAAACCCAAACAAGAATAAACGAAGATAAATGATATTGGAACATTTGATTCAGGTTATTGCACGATTGTGGATTCATGGATTTATGGTGGGTTTGGGGTTTTTTTTTGGTTCATCTGTTTTTGGTGGTTTTTTTTTGTTTGTGTTTGTGTGTGTGATTTGTGATTATTATTATTATTATTTTTTGTTAGATTGCTATTACCTATTTAAGTAACCTATGAATTTCTAGATACTAAATGTAAGCATTCATTCTCCTCCCCTCTCCTCCTTGCCAGCACGTCATACCGTAACCTGTACAGATGCACGCAGTTACTCCTCAGATGTAAGACTCTACACTTGTCATTGTCGAATCTCATGCCCACTACTCCAACCTGTCCAGGTCTCACTGAATGGCAGCACAGCCTTCAGTGTGTCAGCCAATCCTCCTAGTTACACATAAAATATTTAGGCAAGCAATAGAACTACTCTGAGTTCTGTAATTTGTTGATGTTAATCCATTTGGTCAACTAATAATTTCTTGTTTTTCTGAATTAAGACTTCATGCAATATAACTTTAATTCATTGAATTATACTTTCATGATCATTTAAAATTACAAAATCAAAATTTAAGCTATCAACATTCTGAAAATGGCAGAAAAAATAAGGAAGTGAAGACAAGGGAGAGAAAATTTTGCCATACTGTAATTTTTTATGCTTTTCATTCCTCTAAAATAGGCAGAAGCATATACGACCAATACATTTCTTTCTTGGATTAAGTGTAAATTGAGGCTAACAAAGAGATTACAGTATGATTTCATAATGCTTTTTTCAGCATTTTACAATCCATTGAGAAGTCCTCTGATGTACCTAACACAAATACTTAAAGCAATTTTACCTTAACTTCATTGAGTTGATAGGCTACCTGCTATTGTCAGTGACTTAAAAATTCATTGCTCCAGGCTCCTGTCAGTTAACACTTTCCAGGGCAGTCTGACTCCATTTTGATATGTCTAATGTACTGGAGGAAAGCTGAGTGGGGTATTATTAGATATCCGATGTGCAGCAGCAGTATGTACAGAGCAGGAATGAATAAATTCATTTGTTTTTTCATTCTCTCTGGATTAAGTATATTGACTTCCTTCCTATTTAAGATGCTCATGCAAATTTATCAGTTTAATCCTTCATCTCATACTCAGGTTTATTCATAATCTGATTCAGATTGTTGCACATATTTGAAGTGATCATCTATTTATGTGAATAAAGGCAGCAGTGCCACATGATTCTGTTCGTACACTTCTTTTTGTTTGGTTGTTTGACTGTTTGTGTGATTGCTTTGATTTCATTTTTCTAACACAGGTTGAATACCTAAAGGATGGCTTTGACCTAGATAGGCCACACCATATCTTTACAAGTCACAACTGCAGGCAGAACAAAGGGGTCTCCAAATGGACTATGCAAACTGTGATGTTAGACTGCACATCTGGAAAGTCACTGCAGCTATTGACCAACACTTGAATAGTTCAAGAACAAATATTGAAGAGATTAGGATCTTTTACTCTCCTTATGTTGTAAATGAGGACTTTTGCTCTGCTGAATTTTAATAGCTTCTAATCAGCCTTAGTATTATTTTGTAAATGTTATTTTTAATTTAACAAGATGGACAATGTACAACTTATATGTATAGTTTACAGTTTTTCATATGCCATTAATTTATTTATATTTTTCTTTTGAATTCTTTGTGAAATGTTTATTCTAAATTCTTGAATAGAGCAATTAGTCAACTTTTCCTAAGATTGTACTAATAGTTTTAAATTTAATGCCTCTGAAATCCTGGGTAAATTTAGAGTGGGGAAATTATATTTAAGGTAATAATAATTATTAGAATTGGTGTTATTCATAGAGAAAAGTTCTCAAGTTAATTGAAAGTAAATACCTACTGATTTAAAGAAGAGTTTAAAAATGCTGGTTTCACACAGAAGATTAAAACAAAACACTTCAATGTTTTATAGCTGTTGAAATACTATTTTAGAAGACGTGGATTTCTGGACACAGAATGGAAACATGGAAATATTGTTTACAATAAATGTTTGATTCTACATTCTAAATTTTTGCATATGAATAAGATCTCTGGGCAAGATTTATGGAGGAATTTAGGACATAACTCCCACTGGAATCTATCAAATGGAAAATTAATTTCCTAGATATATCTTTGACTCTAGTCGCTAATCTTTTTTGCTTCTTCAAAGAGAGGCAGATTTACTGATTTCATTTCAAGTCTTCAATTATTTTAGCTTTTTTTTTTTTTTTTTTTAAATGAAAAAGAAAATGGTTAGAAGCAAAGCCCAGAGAATGATATTTAACTACTTTTCTTCAGTATTCTGCGTTAATAGGCAATGCAAATATTGTATGCATTAATAAGTAGTAAGTTTAAATGTTGGAAAAAAAGAACCAAAACAGGAAGATAACAAGATCTTGCTTACCTGTAGGGTCTGAAGTTCTTGAGATATTGTTCAAAACAGTCCTGAGATATCTGAATCTGAACTGAAATTCAAGTAATCCTTGAATAGCATGATGTCTGAGAATAGTTGAATTCAGCCTTCAAGTGCATGTAAATTCTAATTACAAAGGTATTATATAGTTGAAATAATTAACGATGACTAAAATTTCTTTTTCTCATTGTTTCTGAGACCAAGGCTTATCCATTACATCTGAAAATTTATTAAAAATCAAAACAAAACAAAAATACACTTTCCCTTTACTACAGTGCATTCTTTCAGCAATTATAATTGCACACAGCACTACCTTACTTGTTCAGTTTATTTTGACAACATTGCTTTAAGGACTCATTATTCATAAGGTAGGAGGCAACCTTTGAAGATGATAAGAGCAATTCAATATGTTCTGTTCACGTAGCAAAAATAGTACTTGAATTCAATCTTCTTTCAAGTTTGATCTGCCTCTGAGAATCAGGAACGGTACAATAGAAATTAGTATGTGTATAAAGTACCTACAAAAAGATATTTTGCAAAGTGCTCTTTCTCATCCTTCTCTTGTTCTTGTTAGCTCTGGGTGAGCTTTTTTTCAGTTTGTTGAATACATTATTTAAAAATGTAAGCCTGGCTTACTGGAATAGGCATATGAATCAAGTCAACAGGAAAATAAAACAATAGATCTCTTTTACCCTTTTATTCCTTTAACCTAAGACAATGTCATGGCAAAGAGAGTTGACCTACATGGGAATGTCAATCAGATTTTGGGAAAAAAAGAAAAAAAAGTTCAGTTCTGATCTTACTTGAAAAATTTAAGGAAAAGAAGAGAGGGAAGGAAATACTGTGATAAGTAAAGATAGCTTGATTAATATAACTCCATGAAAGTGTAAACAGAGTAGAATACCTTATCTGTCTGCTTGATTCAGTAAAGCAATAGCATGGTAGCTTGCTTATTTTTTATTTCTTCCATTTGCTGTCTTGTGTTTATTTTACATTACGGGACATTTATTTTGCAGGAGGAACTTTTCCTCTTATATCATGTCTCTCTTGTGGTATCATACTGTGTATGTTATGTTTATTCATGAACAATGAAACACATTTCCAGGGCACTAAGGAATGTATCACTTTAGATCTAGTCTCAAGCTATGCTTAAGCCTATTCCTGTTAATAATTTACTTAAAGGGACTTAAGCACTCATGTAAGTTAATTACATGCTAAAGGGTTTTTCTTTACAGACGTGAAAGTTATTTTCTTCTGTGATTACAATGGTGCTGTTTTATAAACAGTATAATAAAGATATTGAGGCTTATTCTCTCTTATCCATACTGCTTTTATGACACTGATTATTCACACAAGGGGATCCACCAACAAATCTCATGGAGATGTCATATCAAGCTATGTTTGTGATTTACTTCTTTAGGATTCATAATATGGATGAAGAAAGAAAACAATGCTTCAGATTGCTGGTGAAACTTTTATTTCTAAATTTGCCAAAAACAACAGAAAGTTCAAGAATTTTGGAAGTGGGTACTCCTACAAAATCAAATAATTTGTAGATTTTTTATTGTCTTGCTTTGGCAAACCTGACTCAGTACTAAATGTTAAACCCCTAAAACTGCCCAAGAGAGTCATTGTGGAAGATGGCAGTAGAGTGGCAGCTAACAGTCACTGCCTTCACATACTTCCTTGACATAGTCATATATTCTGGCATCCTGTTGTGACTGATTAAACAGATATAATTTCAAAACCACAGATGGTTAAATGGGGAGCAGAATAGTGGGTCTAGATCCAGGGCTTTTATCTCTGGATTTGCCGAAACAAAAGCAAGATGAATTTGCATCATCTTCAGTGTAACTGGCTTTTAATCAAAAGTGATTTTAACATAAATATTGAAGGTTTTGTTCCTTAAGCAGCATGATTGTTTGCATTTCCCCTTGAAGCAGGATGTAAGTGCAGATGCCATTCAGCTGGAACGCTGACAGCCAGCTGAACTGTAAGGGCCATGACCTCACAGAAACTATAATTTATGTTGAGGTAAAACGTGCAAGTAGCTTCCAATGAAGAAAGTAGAAAAGAACTAATAACTAATATGCATTGCATAACTAATATGCAATTTCTTAGTTACAAACTGAGACAAAAACAGTCAGCCAAAAAAACCAAATTTTTGTCCAAATGGTCATTCAAAAGGTTCCATTGGCAGTTAGGACAAACAAAGCCTTACAAATATTAATAATACAACTAATATACAATGCTAAAGTGATTGCAGAAACTTGTAATGAATGGGATTGTTCCTCCAGATCAGACTTCTAAGGTAAATGCAAAAGTTAGATTGTCACATAAGCTGTGTGTACCAGCATAATCAAGAGAGGATGAGGCTATTTTTCCCACTCTTTTCTGTTTCAGTAATGTAAGCACAAACTAGGTTTTATTTCTGCTAATTCACTTAACAGATTTGATGATTAAAGAGAGTGAAATAATAAAATAGTGAATGGAATGAACACTGTTTACTATCACTATACTATACTAATAAATACAGTTTGAGTATGGCAGTCACACTGCATTTTGTTAACGGGTGTGACTTCACTTTATTTACCCTCTGAAGTGATGATAAAGATGGCATTTGAATAATAGGAGTGAATTAAGGAGATCATAAATCCTACATTATCTAATAAGCCTTCTTCCTGAGCTCGTCCAGTTAAAGAGCCAAACCAGATCAAATCATGGCAGAGTTGAACAATATACAGTGTAGTCACACACAGCCAGAATACCCTTAAGAGTTTTATCTGGAGGAAGGAAATCTACCTTAACATTTTGTGAAAGGAGGAAAATTCACAGAGTCACAGAATCACAGAATGGCCAGGGTTGGAAGGGACCTCGAGGATCATGAATCTCCAACCCCCGTCACATGCAGGGCCACCAACTTTCCCACCTAATGCTAGACCGGGCTGCCCAGGGCCCCATCTAATCTGGCCTTGAACACCTCCAGGGACGGGGCATCCACAACCTCTCTGGGCAGCCTGTTCCAGTACCTCACCACTCTCTCCGTAAAGAATTTCCCCCTGACGTCCAACCTAAATCTCCCTTCCTTCAACTTAAAACCATTTCCCCTTGTCCTGCTGTCACTCACCCTTTCAAAGAGTTGATTCCCCTCCTCTTTGTAGGCTCCCTTTAGGTACTGAAAGGCTGCAATGAGGTCACCCCGCAGCCTTCTTTTCTCCAGGCTGAACAAGCCCAGCTCCTTCAGCCTGTCTTCATAGGGGAGGTGCTCCAGTCCCCTGATCATCTTTGTGGCCCTCCTCTGGACCCTCTCCAACAGTTCCCTGTCTTTTTTGTACTGGGGGCTCCACACTTGGACGCAGTATTCCAGATGGGGCCTCACAAGAGCAGAGTAGAGGGGAACAATCACCTCCCTGTCCCTGCTGGCCACCCCTCTTTTGATGGAGCCCAGGATACCATTTGCCTTCTGAGCCGCAAGGGCACACTGCTGGCTCATATTAAGTTTTTCATCTATCAAGACCCCCAGGTCCTTCTCCACAGGGCTGCTCTCAAGGACCGCTCCTTCCAGTCTGTATGGATGCCTGGGATTCCTCCGGCCCAAGTGCAAAACTCTGCACTTTGCTGTGTTGAACCTCATCAGGTTCACCCGGGCCCACCTTTCAAGCCTGTTGAGGTCCCTCTGAATGGCATCCCTTCCTTCCACCATGTCAACCGCACCACTCAGCTTGGTGTCATCAGCAAACTTGCTGAGGGTGCACTCAATTCCATCATCAATGTCATTGATAAAGATGTTAAAGAGCACCTGTCCCAAGACAGACCCCTGGGGGACGCCACTTGTTACTGGCCTCCACCTGGACATAGATCCATTGATGACCACCCTTTGTCTGTGGCCTTTCAACCAGTTTCTTATCCATCGAGTGGTCCACCCATCAAATCCACATCCCTCCAGTTTGGAGATAAGGATGTGGTGGGGGACCATGTCAAAGGCCTTGCTCAAGTCCAGGTAAATGAGATCAGTCACCTTGAAATCAAATCAAAGAATGGAGGAGTTACAAAAATACAAGATAAAGATCCTCAAATCAGTTGTCACTTCAGGACAGACTGTGGCGTTATTATGAACATACACTTTTTATCACCATTAGTTCAATGCTGTGCTAGGAAGTAGTAGAAAATGAGCAGAAAACAACTGAAAATTCATGGAAAAATACATTCCGTCATTTTATGAATCATGCTACATTCCCATTGTGAAAAACACATTAACTTAAGTTATGCTACAGATAAAGTGATGGAAAAGAACTTCAGAAAGAAATAAAGACACAAAATATTATCAGATTGACAGAACAGCTTAATTACAAAGATAGATTAATTACTGCAATATTCCCAAACTTGGAAGGAAGATGAGTGAAGGAGGGAGAGATACATAGAGAAGGGAATGAATAGTATTGATAAATTATAACTACTATCTAAAATTTTAAATAGTAGACAACTCAAGGGGCACCAAATGATGGAAACTTTAAAACAACCAAAAAGAAGCATGTTTCACACAGCACATAATTAAAGTATTATACACATTGCCAAAGATTATTTGGATACACAACTGAAAATTTGTTTGAAAAATGAGTAAGCAAATACACAGAAGAAATGACAATTCAAATCTACTCATCAGAAGATTGAGAATAAAATATCTAATTTAGGAAGTCCATAAACTGGTGAACTGTCACAAGGAATTTAATGGGGCTAAAAAGTAGAGATCATGGAGGAAGTATCATTGTACTCCTTTTGATTCCTCAGTGACTTGGCATGTCTAAAAAAAGACAGACCAAATTTACTTAATTTACTTAACTGTCAACACACAAAGCTGAAGCACTGATAGTATGGAGTGTGCTATTTGGGAATTGAAAGAGATATGCAAGCTGACAATTAGTAAAAAAATAAAATAAAAATAAAAAAAATCTCTGTTATAAAAGCATTCTTAAATAGTAATCTAACTGGAAATAAACATGTACATTCTACTACTCTAAGGATAAAAGCAATATAAAACCCACCTGAATAAGAAAAATATAGACTATTATATAAGCATTTTAGGAGACTGCTAAGATTCAGCCAAAATTTCTGTGAAGTTATTTTAAGATAATAATAGGGTCTTCTTTTAGTTTTAATAAGAATTTTCTCATAAAGTATTGATATTTATACCAAAAAGTTTCACTTGATTCAGTGATGATGTATAGATGGCTGTAGACTGCTGTTAAATGAGATTAAATACAGCTGATGACCACTTACTGGTAGTGTTCCTCAGGGGTCAATACTGGGGCCAGTATTGATTAATATCTACTGATGATCTGGACAGGGGGATTGAGGACAACCACAGTGAGTTTGCAGATAACACCACGCTGGGAGGAAGTGTTTTTCTGCCTAAAAGGGATCTGTATAGGCTTGACTGATGGTGTTTCAACAAGACCAGGTGTTGGGTTCTCACTTTGGCCACAACCACTCCAGACAATGCTACAGGCTTGGAGCAGATTGGCTGGAAAACTGTGTAGAGGAAATGGATTTAGGATATGTCAACGGTTTATGGGCTGGCTCGGCCCAGTTCCGTGACTAGCAGGGAAGAGGGATTTCGCAAAATCCGCGCCTCCGAATAAAGGGAACAGAGGACCCCAAAATAATTAAAAACAGCGGCAACGATCTGAGGAGAAACAAACTAATTTACTAAATATAGTATCAGAATGCAAGATAACACACTATAATACAATATAATTAAATTTGAAGCTAATAAATCAAATATAATGAGAGAGAGAATGTCTGAAAGGTGGATAGGCCTCACCACAACACTGAGGTGAGATGCACAGTCCAGTTGAACAGCAGGGAGACAGGAGGAGAGCCGACGAAGAAAAGCAGACAAAGAAGAGCGAATCAGGTGACCTTGCCAGGAGTTATATCTCCTTTCTGTGACTGCAAACTCCCCTGGGGAATATAGTTCTTCTCTTCCAGGCAGGTACCTGGAACTTGAGCATTAACAGTTAAACTTCCAGTGCCCCACATGATTTATGATGTGGAATGCCGAAAACCAAAAATCACATAACCATGACAGGGTATCAATGCTTGTCTGAACATGAGTGAGCAGTGTGTCCAGGTGGCCAGGAAGGCCAATGGCATCCTGGCTTGAATGAGAAAGAGCGTTGCCAGCAGGAGCAGGAAAATAATCAGTCCTCTGTATTCAGCCCTGTTGAGGCCACACCTTCAGTACTGTGTTCAGTTTTGGATCCCTCACTACAAGAAAGACATTGAGGCTCCAGACCATGTCCAGAGAAGTGCAATGAAGCTATAAGGGGGCTGGAGCACAAGTCTTAGGGGGAGTGGCTTGAGGGGGCTGGGATTGTTTAGTCTGGAGTAGGGTTGCGGTCAGTCTCTTCTTCCAGATAATGGTGATAGAAAGTCAGAGAATGACCTCAAGGTCCACCAGGAAAGGCTTAGATTGGATATTAGGAAAAAAATATTCTCAGAAAGAATGGTAATTCTTTGGAACAGATTGCCCAGGGAGATGGTGAAGTCACCAATATTTGGAGAGTATGAAGATGTGGTGCCTGCAAGCATGATTTAGTCGTTTGGTGGTGATGGGTGGAAAGTTGGACTAGATGTTCTTAGTGGCTTTTTCCAATTTTAGTTATTCTATTGATTGTAGCTGCTATAATAGTCTTATTTAGAAAAATACTTCACAGTCAAGATTTGTTAAAAAATACAGGAGATGGCATTTAATTTTGATGTTTGATAGCAAATCATTTCTTCATCCTGAATGAGGGCAATGTGTCTGCTTATTGTGTAGGTTTTATGAGATGTTTGATGCCTTTAATATTTATTTTCTTTCTTTCAAAATGTGTGAGTAATTTATATGGACTTGAACAAATCACCTGACAGAACATTTTCTTGACCTTTTCCAGTGTTGAGATTTGTAGAGAAGAAATACACAGACCTAGAAAGAACAAAGACCTTAAAGTTCATCTATATATGTCTGTATACAGATATGTGTGTGTGTATGCAGGAATATAGTCTCTTACAATTTTCTCTCGGTTTTATATTCCCAAAGTTAAGCATGGGCTTAAGTACTTTGCTATGTCAAGTAATCAGTGCATATTAATCAAAATTCATAGAATTATAGAATCCTTAGATTTGGGACAGACCTCTGAAGTCCATCTAGTCCAACTCCACTGTAATGAACAGGGACACTGCAGCTAGATCAGGTTGCCCAGAGCCCCATCCAGCCCGACCTTGAATGTCTCCATGGATGGGGCTTCTACCATCTTCCTGGGCAACATCTTCCAGTGCTTCACCACCATTATTGTAAAAAACTTCTCCCTTATATACAATCTAAATCTCCCCTTCTTTAGTTTGAAACCATTTCCCTTTGTCCTATCACAACAGATCCAGTCAAAGAGTCTTTCCCCTTCTTTCCCTTTTCTCCCCATCACTCCCCAGGTCACTATCAGGTCATCTCGCAGCCTTCTCTTCTCCAGACTGTACAGTCCCAGCTCCCTCATCCTGTTCTCATAGAAGTAATTTTCCATCCTATGGATCACTGTTGTGGTCCTCCTCTGGATGTGCTCCAACAGGTCTATGTCACTCTGTATTAAGGGTTCCTGTAATTCCTATAGAAATATTGTTTTTCTAACCGATAGCTATAGGAGGCTTTTTTTTTTTTTTTTTTTTTTTTTTTAATCTCTCAAAGTATTAAACTATTGAGTTTAACTAAGTATTTTAATTTATTTATTTGTTTGTTTGTTTGCTTGTTTATGATTATTTTAAATAATGCATTGAGCATATCCCAATATATGTAATTCCAGTATAACACAAGATCCACTAAGCCAATGGATCTACGAGTAAATATTAAGAGCAGAATTTCATCCAGACATTTTAGAAAAATTAAACAAGGTAAATATGGAGAACATTCAGCACAAAGGAATCAAATATCAAAAAGTTTATATGTGTGTTAAATGAAATGTATATGAAAGTACCATTATTTATAAAGAAAGTAAGTTCCTTTATGCAGACATGGAAATCTACTGCACAATTTATTTATTTTTATACCACTGGTATAGGCAGTGAGCCTTGCAGCCAAGTTCAAGTTGCAACTACAAACAACTAAGCTTGCAAAAATCAATCTAAATGTCCTTTCTTGTTATATCATCATAAATGAAAACTGAAAATGGAAACACAGCTTGAATAAGACATAAATCTTATTATTAATTAGTATTTTAGTGCAGTTCTTTATGGTCTGAACATAACATCTAAAGAGTTTTCTTGTTAGACACATTACCATCTACAGGTCTGATATACACCTCGACATCGATTGTGCATTTAAATTCCATTTACTGGTTAGAGAATTTTATCTCTCATGAAGAACTTTATCTCTAACAGGTATGTTTGTAATGATTTCATAACAGAAATCAATGAATGAACTTATTATTACTTCTCTAAGAGGTAGAGCATGATCTCCAACAAACTGAAAGTTACTCTGGAGTGATTAGGTAGATTCTACCTTATGGTATGTTTTTATTCCTTCTTGGGGAACACTGTTTCCTATTCTAGATTGTCCTAATACTAAAGACATAGAAATGCTTATTGGCTTTGAATTTTTGCACAGTTTCAATATAAATCTTCCACTGAATTAATTAGTTTCATAATCAGCTTTTATCTATTTGTTTTTTAGCAGAGATATTTTGAGCTCTATGTCAAGCACTTGGCTGATATGTGATTTTTTAAAAAAATTATTATTATTTTATTTTTGCATGTGAACGATGTCTATATGAAGCATTTACAAATAGTGCAAGCTTTCTGAATGTTTCTTTCTGAATTTGAAAACATTTCTTTCTGAATTTGAAAAAAATATATAATCTCATATTTTCCTCTCCATGCTTTGAAGGGACATATCCTTCTCAGATGACATGCTTTTTAGGCTGCTTTCATAATATTCTGAGAACTGGTGCCAACGAAACAGAAAGGGGATATTTTTAAGATAAGAATACAAAAGACGTCTTTTTTTTTTTTTTCTTTTTTATTTATAAATATATGTAATTTAAATACTTTGCTTCAACCGAAAAAAAAAAAAAAAAAAAGTTTACTCACCATGTGCTCATTTTCCCTTCGTGCACAAGCATTTGCACCAAGTAGAAAAGCAGCAGTAAATTATGATGCTTTAACCACAACAATAGATAATAGATTTTGAAGTGAGCATAACGGACCAAGTACAGTTCTGCTAACCTGCTTCCACACTGCCCTTGACAGCTACAGAGGTCTGCAAGGCAGCTGTACTGTGACTGAACAACGCATTGTTGCTTCCCTTGCCCTCTGCCTGGCTCTTTGGTTTTCCTTTCTGGGATTTGCATGCAAGCTTATGTAACTTCTTCTGAAATGTGTTTTAAGTACAGTAGAATTCTTTACAACTTGTCAGGAATACACAACAAAGATGCACTAATGCCTAATTGCTTCGAAAGAATAAAAAGGACTTGCCTTTGGGATGCCTTATTTATTTTCCCTTTTAAGGAAAGTGTTACACAGTGCATCTTTCTGGCTGCCATCACACAGGATGTCTGTCAGAAGCTACCTTTTTTAACTGACAACCCATCAAATTAATTGCTTTGTTCTGAATATGGGTTTGGATGATGACTTTTTGTTGTTGTTTTTGTTTTATTTCATTTTGTTTTATTTTACATGCTGATAAGGTAGCTTTGAAAGACAAAATATAGACATTTTTGAGAAGGACAAAATGGACACTGCAGGAACTGAAAAAGTAATCATGTTTATAACCATAAGAGGTAAGTAAAACTATACTGAAATGGTAAAACAAATGCAGGCATCTTGCCAGCATACCACTCAGCCTGCAGTACAGGTCTTTTAAAACTTTGTCAAATATTTTGGCAGAGAAAAACTGCTGACAAATTAATATGTTCATGTCCTGCATATAGCATCTATTTTGAACTGTAGCATTACACTAAACATATTTTCTTAAATACACTCACTTTTATCAGATTTATTTTTCCTCTCAGAGGTTTCCTTATCTACCTTAAACTATGCAAGAAATTTATTCTTTCAATTGTTTGTTATAAATATCTCAGATTAACAATTAATTACTCAGGCTTACAGAAGACTTTTGACACTCCAATAATTGTGTATAGTTTTTCTATATTACCTATAACTGTATCAAAAAAGCAAAACTCTTTAGATGACTAGAAACTGTCTAATTTTAATTAGACTTGCAAGATTGTGCTCATTATGAGTAAATAAAAGTGGTGATTATTAGCTTTGTTTGCTAACTAAAAAAAGTAAAACAAATAAGCATAAAATATTTGTTAACATCAGACTAGTAATACTATGTATACACACAAATAGACACAGACATTTTGACTACATCCTCATATGTATTTATATGTATGAGTTTTATTTGAAAAAAAATATACTTCCAAGCAAAACATCTTATTTGTATTCTGCTAAAAGGCATGTCTATTAAAAGAAAGTAAAGGAAATGAAGGGCTCAACTTAGGCATTGAAAATGCATGAAAATAATATCCTTATTTGATTGAATAATAGTACTCTCAGTCCATATCCAAACTGCATGGAACTGGATTCAATACCTTCTTCTCTCTGATGAAATTTGAACCCTGTTCACCTAAATTGAAACTCTGTCTATAATCTGTACACTGTGCAAAAGTGTATGATGTATAGTCTGAATACACATGATGTTGTGTCTTGGGACATTTGCCCAGTGCATTGAATAAGTCTTGCAGTTAAAATAAGTCTCCCACATCACCTCTCTCCTGAACTCTACATAATATTTGACAGTGCATATGCATTCAAATCATAGAATCATAAAAACATAGAATGGCTTGGGTTCGACGGAACTTTAAATATCATCTATTTCCAACCTTTATGCTGTGGACAGGGCCATGTCCCAGTAGACAGTGTTTCCCAGGAAACACCAGTAGAAATGGCCACTCTGTCCTCTAACCTTACTATTTAAGGAGAATAAAGTATGCTGCTAGTAACATGGCTGCACCCAAATTCAGACTGCTCCTTGGAGTGACTATAGCTATCCAAAAACCAATTGTCATTTCTATTGTTTTACCCATATATCAAAAAAGGTTTGCAAGATAATTCTCCTTACTACCATTGAAATATTTTAGAGAATAGGCAGTATGTGCGTTTGGAAATGTTTAAAAGGAAAATTAGAGACGTTTTTCTTCTCCCTTTTCTCTCTCTCTGTCTCTCTCTCTCTCTCTTTTTTTTTTTTTTTTTTTTTTAATTTTTTATGTCAGAAAATAGTTTTCAACTCTTTAATTTACTGATTTTTGATCCTAAAATCTGTCAAATTCTATCTAGTCGAGATGCACTTTTATATGTCAATATAGTTCTTACCAGTCACTTCGGTGATATTAAATTGTGCTTAGAGAAATAATACTATACAGTAAACACAGTAAATGAGGCACTGAAGAAAGCATCTAATGATATTTAGATGCCTTTGTAGATGCCTACTTGATTCCAAAGGCAGCTTATGTTAATACTGTAGTGTTAAAATGAGGCTGTTATCTGCCGATGTAAAGATACCTTTACAAACCAGTCAAGGATAGAAAAATAACATTATGCTCTCTGATTAATTGATAGGTTCAGAAGACCAGATAAAGATATCAATAAACGTCTAAAGTGTGTGTTAAAACACAGTCTTAGACCAAATAGGAAAGGGGGAAAAAAAAAAACACCACCACACATGCACACACAAAAATTCAAAACAACATCAACAAATCTTAAAAAAACCACAGAAAACAAAAACAAAACAAAAACAAACAAGAAAAAGAACCCCAATAATATATAAGTTGACAGAAAACCTTGTAGTAAAATAATGGGACTGTAGAGAAGCAGAAAATTGATAAGAAAATAGAACTGATTAAATCAATTCTATTAGAGGCTCTGAAAGAATAAATGATTCAATACAGGTAATCTGCAGTTCAGGTTTATTCAGTAACCCACTGAAGGTCTTTGTCAAAACCTTTTGACAAGATAATTAAACAGAGACAGTTATGCAGCACTGGGTATTTACCTCTGTGAAATTAATCAACGCATCTTTAAATTTCTATATCCACACTTTCTTAGCAGTGTCACAGCGACCTTTTTGTATGCCACTAACAAACTTCTTCATCTTGGCAGCTTCAAATTAGCATGCAGTTTGACTGTACTGTTTTGGGAAAGATATTTTTAATGTGTAAGTAAAAATATGGAGAAAATGTTATGTTAAAATCCTAATTTGTTTGAGCTTCTTCAGACTGGATCGTCTCTCTGTATGTCTTGCTGTTTTACAGATGAGGAAAATACTCTGAAAAAAAACATGATAAAATCTATACAGAGCTTCATGACAGCAGGCCAGTTTGACTATTCCTGTGCTGAATGGAGAGAACCAAGCATTCTGGAATCCTTTCATCTACCTTAGACATCTATTTTATAATGGGATAAATAGCTTCTGAAGATGCTTCTCTTCACTGACAGAACATAGACTCTAAGGATAGAACTAATCTAATGTTTATTAGTTTCTAAATAGTTAGTTGATTAAATTCTAGATAATTAATGTAGACTCATTACAATGAAATAAAGAAATACAAGAAGATAATCAATCTGACATTCTATCTGTAAGATAAAACGACTTGCCTTCCAGAAGCAGTGTCTTTTCTGGCTTCTGTAAAGTTAGACTAGCTTTGACGACTTTATACAAAAGACTTAAACACATGTGAATGAGTACCTTGATAGATGAATGCCTTGCCTAATTCAAAGGGTACTTACGGCTGTGGAGAAGTAGTTTGTGGAAGAGGAGTGCCTATCATTTGTATTTATCCAGGGTTATAGGCAATAGAGGATAATCTAGATACAATACATAAATGTACACATAGAGACATAATGTCCTGTGCAACTTCTTTTCAGTTTCTTTTTCTCTCTACACTGGATACCTACAGATATTATAACAGATACTATAGCTTTTAAAGACTATTCTCATAGCCTTTCCCAGCTTCTAGCAGAGACATTATCTCAGTGATTATGTCAATGAATTTTCCTGGCTGACTATGCATTGATTAAAAAAAAAAAAAAAAAAAGTGTCTAATTCTACTGATTTTTAATTACATTGAAAGATTTGCTATATTGTGATATATTATGCATTAGACCACTATTATTCTGCCACAGGATAATGAGGAATTTTCAGTTCTGAATTTTCTGTGCTTTGGCTAAGTCTCTTCTAGTTCAATTCACTTAAGCAATAAATAAAATTAGGTTTTGCAATTTCTCATCCAGTGATAAGAATCTGTCAATCTGCCATAATGCTTACTTAACTCCATATTTTTTATTATGTACAAGATAAATTTTGATTTCAGGTGTCTAAGAGGGAAAGCTCTAGATCAGCATATTATTTGATACTTCTGTATATTTCCCAATATGAAAAAGTATTTTTAAAAGGCAGTAACATCATGAAAGAATATTATATCTGTGTTTTCTCCAGATTTATTAACTAACATATTGTCACTGTCTTGCTACTAGAATATGCAATGATATGCAAATCATCTAGAAGTTCAAATTAATATAATAAGATGTTCTTTTATTTCTTTCTGCTAATCATTTCTATGAGATTTAGTTTGAAATTCTTACTTTTCTTTTCCTCCAGAATTTCATTCATTCAGAATTTCCAACATTTGGTATCTTCCAAGGAATACTTCAAAGGATTTAATGGAAATGACTGTGTATTATAAAAAGGTTATTTTGAAACTGCAAGCAAAGGTTTATGATATTTTTTTTTTTTTTTTTTTTTTTTAAATATCCTACTCTGTGGTAATCTTTAAAAAAGCAAAAGGAATTTTTGTTTCTGCTTGTTGATTTTGATGATCATGTCACACTCTTTTTTATACTAGACATCTAGGTTTTAGAATGTGCCTTTCAGCTGGCAGAAATAAGTTTTACCCCTTATAATGCAGCTTGACTTTCCATTTCTCTACAACAGTTCTAATTGTAAATCAAAATTCTACATGATCAGCCTTTAAAAGAGTGACAGCTTTTGTCTTGACGTATTTGCCTATGATATTAAAAATCTTTGTGCTGACTTTGTGGTTGTTTTGCCAATGTGTTCAAACCGCCCTTGCTTAGTTATCCTTTTTTATTTCTTCCTTAACTTCAACAGTCAGTGCAGGACACAATCTTCTAACTTTCATGACTGTCTAGGCAAGTTATTATTATTTCAAAAAATGTAAAATATTAATAAGGAAAAGAACTCTCTAAAAATAAATAAATAACTATTTAGAGATCTTTCTATGTGGCAAAATGCAGTTTGTAGCTTATGGCTTTTAAATATAGATCTCAAATTTCTTAGAGTGTGATTTGTTTTGTTACCTGTTATTCACAGGAACAGACACTGTTTTCCAATTATGGACTAAGAATCTAAACATCTCTTTTCTGAACTTTCAGATGACTGCATTCAATTAACCAGCTAGGCCCCTGTACTCTTCTATTTCTCTATATTTGGGCCATCTTCTTAGTCAAGTCAACATGAGGTTTTGAAAGTAATTTCAGTAGATTAAAGCCCATAGGTTTGAAACAAATGTTAATTCAAAGCCAGTACTTCTAAATCCTGTGAGACTGCAGCCACAGAATCACTCACAGGAGGTGTTTGGCACTCAGGGATAGTGCTCAGCATCTTAATGAAGCATATAAGCCCTCATCACACAAAAGCCAATATTTGCACCTAGTTTTCACAAGAGAAATTGATTCTGTTGAGCTGAATCTACAAGTAAAACTGTTTCTGTTAGAATTCATGCCAGAATTGCATGCTTTTTTCTTTTTTCTTCTTCTTTTCCCCTCTATCCCCTCCCCCCCCTATTCTTTGTGTATGTATACACTTGGCAGGCTTCACTAAGATAATGTGCTTTTGCATCAAGAAACTATCAGTAAAAATTTCAACAGGCATCCCAGAGTAGCCTAATGTGAAATACTGTGGTACTTTTTTCTTCCTGATCAGTCTTTCAGTATTTATGGAAGATCACTCTCTGGCAAGACATAAGTAAATAAATACAGAAAACAAAAGAACAAAAAACAATGACAAAGGAAAACAAACAAACAAAACCTAAGCCAGTATTAGATATGACTTAGCACACAACGAAAGATTAATAATGAAGCAGAAAATGATGAAATTCCTTTTAAAATTTGTGTGATCTTCACCATAATATATGAAATTGGTCAAATTTGTTTCTCAGGGTACTCTGGTATTTTGAGTATATTTTCCAAACTTATGACCATTTTGAGTGTCTTAGTAAATACTGGCAAACTTACTACTACAGTGAGCAGTGATTCTGGTTCTTAATGCTCAGGGATCAAAGGTGGAGGCCTGCAAAAATATCTCAATGTCTCAATGTACCAGGTCCTTTCTGGGTGTTTTGAAGGGATATCTTTCCTTATGGAGATCATGACTTATGGTTATATTGCAGGACAGTGTAGGAAGGCTTTCTCAGCCAGGAGAAACAAAGTAAATCTTCATAAAATAGATGGTCAAAACATTCATTCACAAAAATAACTTACACTGTCAACACTGACCAGGTAGATAAGCGTGTTCTTTGTTTATAACATACCTGCTGGTTGTAGGGAGATTTGGCAGAAGGTTATGTTGTTTGCTGCCATGCCACAGCACAGTTATCAATCTCGGGTATCACTGGTCAAGGTTCCTGGCCAGTGCCACTGCTCTGCTATTTATTTCCATGCATCTTTTTTTTAACTCTAGGATCTTCTTCCACTTGCATAATCTTTCCTTCAGCCACAATATTCACTTCTTTCCAAGATGCCATATTTCTGAGGCCAGTTCTTTAAAGAATCCCTCTCTACAGTAACCAAACACTGTTTTCCTGATTAATTTAATCTACAAACAGAATAGCAATGTTTGATTGACCATACTAATCAGTGATTCTGTCTCATGTCTTGTCTTTATTTGGAGGATTCAGGACATACCATTGTTTCAGTCCAGGTGGCACAAAACTTTTTCAGACAGCCTGTACCATGTGCAGCAAACAAGTAGGAACCTTGTGCTTAAGAGCCCAGGAATTAAATTTTGGACATAAGCACACAAAACACTGTTATCTGCAACTTGTCTTGGTGATTGCAGGGAAGTTGAAACCTAGAGAACTTAATACTGCTGGGGGGAGGAAATGAATGGGTAAAGTTCTAAGTAAAGTCCTCCTGAAATACCAACTGCAGATAGCTTTTTTCTTTCTGACAAATGGATAAATGCATAGGACCTTGCATGCATCAAATATATAAAAATATTGACCTGAAACATTTATTGAATTAATGCAAGAGATAAGGACTTGTGCCAAATCAGATGGGATCACATGTAAAGAAAATGATTTCCTTTTTTTTTTTTTTTTTTTTAATAAAATAGCAGCCTGATACTCCTCTGCTTAGTTCTCTCAGAATACAAAACTGAAAGAATATATTTCTAATTGAAATCTTCCAATGAACATCTAAAAGAGATGAAATATTTTTGTAATATATTTGTTCCATGTGTTAGACTCTAGAGAATTTCACCTAAAAGTTTAGCTTTCTCTGTTTAAAGCCAGTTCTCTGCCAAGAGAGAACTGCACAAGAATCTGTGGGTTGTCCTGGCACTTCAGATAAAAAGTATGGAAAAGTGCCTAGAACAAGCCTCTCAGGCTCCTCTGTCATGTTGGGAGATGCTGTTGAGTCAAAGCTCCCACATTTGGCTCCTGCCTGAACTATGTTACAGGAGATTTTCAACTATGCCTACGCCATCCATGGATGCATTTCTTCTGACCCTGGCCTGAAGATCGTCTTGGCCTCAACCTGTCCTGATCATCAGGAGGCTGCCCCTGTGCCTTCACATTAGTGCCTGGGACAGTGGAAGACCTCCAGCTGCTAGGCCTTGTCCTGGGGGACTCTGGGGTGAGGCTTGCTTCTTATGGTCCCTAGGAAGAACCAGACCTCTATGCTGGTGTTGCTTGGTCCTCTGTGTCTCAAATGGTACTAGATGTTTGTGCAAGAACAATTGACTTAGGATTTGTGACGAAATGGTTTTTCAGATAATCAGTCACTAAGTACGTTATTCAGATGATGAATGTCTAATGTCATTAAAGATGGCACTGAGTATCTGAGAAATTTATATGTGATTGTCAGATGTAACACGTGATCTATAAGAGTTCTGTACCTTTTTGTAATGATGCTAGAGGCAGAAAAGGACACTCTGAATCATTTAAAGAGGCACTGAAGAGTTAATATGTAAACAAGCAAAGAAGAGACAGATAAACAGTTTCTAGCTTATATGTAGAAAAATTTCCTGTTTAGTACCAGAATTAGAATTTCTAAGTCTTAGCTTAAAGCTTGTTCAGATGAATTATGCCTATAATGTCATTATGAAGTAGTGAAAGATACATCAGCTGCATTCTCCATAGATTTCCCCATCTGAGGTGAGCCTCAGGTCACAGAACTATTACAGAAAAGACAGATCTCTGCTTGGCAATATATCCTTTAAAAGTTCAAACTGAAATATGAACTTCTACCAGGTAATTGTAACTAAAATTATTATTATTATTATTTTTTCCAAGTCAACTAAGTGTGATAATTTCTGTGGTTGTAGATGTTATTAACAAGTCTTGCAAACCTAAAGAATGTAGCCTTTGGATAATCTGCAATCAGACATGGCATCAGACTTTTCCAGATCAAATGTGAGGTGGCAAGAAAGCATTTTTAGGTTTTGGTTTAATTGACAGAGTACTGGTAGACGCCCCACCCCTGCAGACATTCAAGGTCAGACTGGACAAGGCTCTGAGCAACCTAATCAAGCTGTGGATGTCCCTGCACAGGAACTGGTCTAGATGGCTTTTAAGAGCCCCTTCCAACTCAAAGGATTCTATATGATTCTATGAATATACATTCCTATAAAGTTTTTTACCAAGTAAACACTGTCTGCTAACACAACCTAAAAACTGTTTTATTTTTCTAATTTATTATTTTTATTATAATATCAATTGTCATTTCATAATGTTATCATCAAGGAATTCTTGATATCTTCTGAACCTATCCTTGATCTATTCATTTGACCAGCCAACAACTGACACAGAATTTGTAAGGAAATTTACAAAAAACAGACCAGTGCCTGAATGCAAGGGAAAGCAAAAAGAAAGCAATTCTTTAAAGTTAAATATCAAAGGGAGGCTATAGTTATGCCTTAGTAGTTCTTTTTAACACACATGTAGCACATATGACTCTGCACATGAATTTACTATTTCACCTGTGCTTAAGCTCTTTTCAGTTTCAATCTCTGTGAAACTTGCAGACTACTGGAGCTTGTACAAATGTGAATGTTGAGCATCTACGTAATTTCTTATGGAGATTTTACATAGAATACGACACTGACAGAGCACAGGACTCAATCCTTCTGCCAAAGTTTTAGCAAAGAGACCTGAAGAGACTTAGACAGCTCTTAACAGTCACTACAAATGTCATTACTTTCCAGGAAAGTGTCGGGAGAATTCTAAAACTTTAAATTAGAAAATAGATAATACATCTTACAGGTGAATGATTTTCCTTGGAAATAAGCCTGAAGCAAGCTCTGGGTGGCCTAGGCAGGAATAAATGAAAAATCCTAATTGTCTAGTATCTTAATCTAATCTCATACCTGCTCCAAATGCTTACCTCCTTCTGAGGGATTTGGATTCCAATTAAGTAAAACACTTAAGTGTCTGTTTGATTCTAACAGACTTCAGACTTAAAGTCTTTAACTTGAATTTTCAACAATCGAGCACTTTACATAAATGGTTTGCATTCAATTAGTGGAGATAAATATATATAAATGTATGAATAGCTGTGAAATTTTCAGGTGTTGATATTTATTTGTCCAAATTAAAATGTTCATGTTTTTTTAAAAACAACAAAAAAAGAAGTTACAATATTTTATATATCAGTCTAGTAGGAAGCAAATTTGCCTTTGAAGATAAAAATACATTTAAATACTACCTCAGTCCCAAGGTTTTCATATCTAGATTTTAAATCTCATGTGATAAAGCTTCAACAAAATATGCCTTGTAAATTGTTATAGTGCCAACAGTCTCTCCATGTTGCGATGGTAGTATTTTTTGTTTAGATAAATATCAATATTTCTAGTATAAACAAGTACAAGAGATTATGGTCTACACAGACAAGACCAGTACAGTAGGGAAGAGGAAAGACAAAATATAGAAGTGACTCTTGCCATGTAGTTCATAGTAATGAAATTATATTGTCTCATCAGGGATGTTTTAGATACTTCTTTAATTTTGTTCTTTTGCCTGGGCTAAAACCAGGAGGGAATTTCTAACTGAATAACAAAAGAAAGGTGAAGTGATAAATTTAGTACTGAATGAGAAATAGTGTCCAAATTTTCTAGTTGGGAAAAAGACATTCAGAAAGAAACATTAGGTCTGATGCTTTCATTACAGTATTTGGTCCCTTCTTGAACAATAATTTCTGGATTGTTTGGTCTGCCTATAATCACATTCCCCAGTCACACCATGCTGAAAGAAAGGAAAACTTTCTGAGATTGTGCACTAAGGAAACAACAACAGCATTTCTGGCCTTGGGTGAAATAAAACTGTACTGGGCTAGATCCTATCACAGGGGAAAAACAGTCAGTTCACATTGTTTCAATGAAATTAGGATCAAAGCAGTTTACTGATTTATTAACAACTTGTTAGCAAGGTTCAATATCAACATTAGTGATAAATCTCGCCTAAATGAATCACCAGGCACTTAAAAAGCATAAACAAACAGCTACATGTTTCCCAACCCTGCAACTGACCCCAGGGGCCCAAGTGCATCCCTCACCTCCAGCCCAAGCAGGGGTGCCAGACCCCTCCTGCATATCCCCACCTGGAAAATCTCCATCCTGCCCTGATGCCTGTTTAATAGAACTTTGTTTTCTCCTGGCAGTTCCTCAGTCACTGCTTAATCTTGCTGGTGCTAGCTGACTTCCTTTTTAGCATGTCAGTTTGGGGCAGATACCCTCCTGGCAGTCCTGTGCACATGGCACACATGCATCCCCCCACACACTCACAGTCCTACTTTAATAGTTGGGGTTACTCTGGATATTCCAAGGGTGGTCATAGCAGCAACTTCACAGATCTATTCTACTCTTTTCTACAGTACAGCAATAGTTCCATAAACAATTTTATATGAGAGATTTTGAGGTTTTGATCTCTCAACTATTTATTCATGGTAGTTATTACTGAGAACAACACACATGCACACAAAAATTAAAGTGATGTGAAATCCTCTGGGAAAAATATTCCTGAGTTGAGAGACCCTGAGTTATGAGCATTCTGACAATTGATTTTATTGAAATTTGGCTCAACATTTTATTCCTGGGAGATTAATGAACCCTGAGCACTATCAAACTTTTATGAAGAATAACTTTTATCCTTTTAGAAGCATCTCAAAAATTATCTTGTAGCACAGATATGCAATGCAATTGATACAACCATTCATTGTTTGACACTGCATGCATTGGAAAGGTTTTTGAGGGTTGTAGATTTGTCTTCTGTGAGAAGGAATGAGTAGCTGCCAATTGTCAGATAGGAACGAATCCCAGATGGCTCTAAAAAGGACCCACTGCTGGCAATATTTAAGAAAGGGCTAAAAAACACCAAAACACAGCTTTCTGAGCATGGAGTGAGAAAATGGGAAACAAACGTGCAGATACCAAAGTCAGTGAAGAAGAAAGAAGAGGTGTTGCAGATGCTGGAGCAGAAGTTCCCTTAGAGCCAACAGAGAAGCCCATGGTGGAGCAGTCTGTCCCCTCGAAGCCCATGGAGCGCTGCTTGGAGCAGCCTGTTGTGGACCTCACAGTGCAAGAACATGGATGTGCCCTGTATGAAGCTGCAGCATATTGAGAACCCACACAGGAGTAGGCTGCTGGATGGAACTGTCGTTTATGGGGGACCCACAGGTGGCCCTAAGTTGTGTCTGTTTTGCTTGTGATGGTATCCTGACGTATGACCTATTTCATTTTAATTTATCCTTGTCTTGCTGAGGAGGAGGAGTGACAGTGTGACTTGATGGGTACCTGACAGCCAGAGAAGGCCAACCGACTGCATTTAAACTGGTAAAAAAAATTCTTATGGACTTGGACTTAATTATAAATTTGTCAGAATTAATAATATTTGTTAACCAACTATTTTAAATGGTGAAATAAATAGAAAATAAATAGGTGTGTTGTTATTTTAGACATTATGATAGTAGACTGGAAGTAATATCCACATATATTTCAGGCATGTCCAACCTGTGGCCCATAGGCCACATTTGGCTCACCCCAGCTTGTCCTGCAGCCACTCCCTGCCCTGAGCTGTGGCCTGGCACAGTCCCAAACATGCACTCATTGCTTGGCAGTACCCAGACACAATCAGTGTGCAACTGGCATTGTCTGGACTGAAACCAGGAAATGGGGAGGGCACAGTGGAGTGCTAACTGAAGTTACAGTAAATAATTGCATGTATTTGGATAAATAATCCTATGAAAAGTGACAAACAGGTAGCCCCACTTTCCATTTTGAAAAAGGAATTTAAGAATAGGTTTCAAGATTGCTGAAAAATATCAAATTCTTAGTATATTTGCAACTCCATTATTAGTTGACATAAATACATTACCTGAAAATTTTCAACTGGAATGTGGAGACTTGCAAGCATATATTCAACTCAAAAAATATAATCATGTCTGTTTACTAGACTTTTATAAGACTTATCTTACCAGAGAAGGTTATCCCTTTCTTCACAATTATGCCTTATTCACATCATCACTCTTTGGCAGTAAATCTTTTGCCATCAAACCAGCCTGATGTGTTAGCATCATAAAAGCAAGGTCACATATCCCATTAGTTTTATCTTTTTGTTCCTCTTTTTTAGGTTTTAATTAAAAACAAACAAACAAACAAACAAACAAACAAACAAACAAAAAAACACAACAGTATTTATGTACATGAACTATATTACATATTTTATATGCAGCCTAACACAATTCCTCTACACTTAATGTGGGCCAGGCATGCCAAAAAGTTGGATAACTATAAGAAAAAATTCTTACAGTGAGGGTGGTGAGGCGCTGGAACAGGTTGCTCAGAAATGTGATTGATTCCCTGTCTCTGGAGACTTTCAAGGCAAGGCTGGATCAGGCCCTGAGCAACTTGATCTAGCTGTGGTGTCCCTGTTCATTGCAGGGGAGTTGGACTAGGTGGCCTTTAAAGGTCCCTTGCAACTCCAGGGATTCTATGATTCTATGGTTCTAATTGTTAGAGTACAAATTTACCATTAGCAGCAAAGAAATATAGTTTTGCAGTTTAGCTGAAGGATATTTCAACAACCGAATCATTCAAACATCTGGTATAAATTTCAGTTCTGTTAGCATAAACATAGAATGGGTTTCATTGGAAGAGACTTTAAAGATCATCCAGTTCCAGCACCCCTGCTGTGGGCAGCATTTCCAACCACTAAATCAGGCACTAGATCAAGTTGCCCAGTGCCCCATCCAACCTGGCCTTGAATGCCTCCAGGGATGGGGCATCCACAACTTCTCTAGGCAGTCTGTTCCAGCCTCTCATCATCCTCTGAGTAAAAAATTTCCACCTAATAACAAATCTTCATCTTCCCTCTTCTAGTTTAAAATCATTCCCTCTTATCATTAACAAATCATGTAGAGTCAGTTTCTTTTCTGATTATAATCTCAACTTAAATACTGAAAGATCACAATGAATTTTTTAACTGTAATACTTCTGCATTCATGTTGTATAACTTTTAGAAAAAAATAAAAAGGCATTTAAAATATCAATATATGGAAGAAGAGAAAGAGGAAGTGCCATGATGTGTATTTGTAATTAAATAACATAAAAGCCCAAACTAGGCACATAGTTTGTTCAAACTCCCCAATTCTGGATCCACAGATCTGCATAAAGTAAAATTTACAGTGATATTTTTCACCTCAAATATGCAGATTTTATTCATTGCCTCCTATTATAATTTCTTCAGTGAACTTGTAAAGTACATACAACTGGATGGGAAATCCATCCGGCAAATATCTTTCTTTGATGCTGCAGATTATCCCAGCTAACTTCATTAACATCATGGTAATGCTTTCAGTCATCATTGTTCACTCCCATTAAGTTTCCACTCAATTCTATACAGCAAGCCTGAAGAAATCTTATCTCACCTCTCTCACCCTGTTGTATATGCCTTTCTTTCACCTCTGACCTGGCCAGGAGGACAGGTAATCAGCCTTGTAATCTCTTAGATTTAGAGTCTCATCATAATATTGTTTGCTATCAGAGAAATAAAATATGGACCCTCCCAAGGGAGCAACAGGAGAGGTTTATGTATCATATGGGAGAGATGTGCTTACCTGCATGCCTTCAGTAGCAGAAGAGAAGAGCCAGTGTCAATAATATGATCCTAAATAAGATATCTATGCAGCTGTTATCTTGAAATAATAAATAACACTTAAAAGCTTAAAATTAAGTTAATTTACTACTAATGATGAATAAAGATAATATATAATACTAATAGGATAATGTGAAGTTGTCAGTTTTAGCTTAGGTAATATGCTTGACAGGAATGTAGCATGCTGAATTTTTTTTTTTTTCAAAGATCTCCATATTTTTAAGAAAGATATTCTTGTAATTAAAACTAACTCTCACAATTAAGATGGTAAGAAAAAAGTCAGAAGGACTTCAAAGCAGAAGATACTGATGGTAAGGTTTAGGAAGAAAAGGAACCACATAAATGATTTTAATTTGGCTAAATTAAATTTTTGGGAATAAAGTAATGACCTAAGTCCAAAGATTTTGAGGTGACTTGTATCTTCTGCTAATTCTCCATTTTATATCACTTCTTTAGCATTATTTTTTTCTGTCTGTTTAAATAAGTTAAAATGTAATAAAAGTGTTCAAATATTGAAAGGACCACCTTTTCAGCACTTTATTCTGAGTGTTACTAGTTGTGTATTCTGAGTGTTGATAAACAATAAGTATAATGTGTGCTTAATGACAGGTTGTTGTCTTTTGTGAATAGAGACTACTTGAATAGATTGCAAGAAATCTATTTGATGAACCTTTCCTTTTTTTTTTTTTTTTTTTTTTTTCCTTATTTCCCAATTGTTTGTGGAGAGAGTTTAGTTTTCATGAATTTGTTCACTGAGAGCAATTCCTGAACTATTTGATTAGTTTCTGAAAATAGTGAGCTAAAGCAGAATATTTAAGTGCAACAGCTTTTCTTCATAAAAGGAAAATTTGAATGTGCTTCATACTAAAATAATAAGTTGCATTTTTAAAATTTGTATTTTACTAGTGTATAATATATGGCATATTTGTAAATTACAACTGTGTGTGTCAGAGTAATCTTATCCTCCCTGGGTGCAGGCAAATATCTTTGCTTTACAAACCTACTAGTTTGATAAAGTGTCAAGAAGGAATGGATTAAACTAAGACAGGAAGAAAATCTCCATGAAACCAAGCTTTTTATATATATGTTTGCCAAATTGGACTGTGTGATAGAATGGGCTTCCTCATATTCACTTGTGATTACTCTCAGTCTTCATTTGAGTGTTGCTTATCTTCTTGATAATAGTTGGGGTTGACTTCATTAACTTGTAATTCCCCTTCCCAGAGGAAGGTCTTTCTGTCTCAGACGTACACCTTTAGGTATTTTGTCTTTCATGGAAGTCCTTGTAGCGTATTTTTCAAAGTTTATTACTAAAAGTAGACTCCCTTGTATGTCATGCCTCTTGTCAATTAAAATTTCTGATAATTTTCCTATTTACTCCTGCTACCAGCAATTTGTGCATCACTGGTCAGTCCATTGATTTCCCTCCCGGAAACTTATTATCAGAGTTGATCCAGAGTAAGTTCTTTATTTTATGGTTAGTACTTCTCCTGGGCCTTCTAATCTTTGAATCTTTCTCTTACTGACTGGTTTTCTCTACTATTTTAATTTTTTATTTATAGTTTTACTGTTCTTGCATTCCTTCTAACACTCTCCATCCTACTATGTACTACTCACAACTCTGTTGCAATCCTGCTTTACCTTTTACACTGTCATCGACCACTACACCATTACAACATAAAATTTAATGACAGATTTCTTGTTTAGCTATATAGACAATAATTTTAGATATCATTTCCAGATTTCAACAGCTTTTGGAACCAGGAAAAGAAGAAAAAAAAATTATAAATAAATAAATAAATAGTTGGATGGTTGAAGAAAAATTATTGTAAGGATGTTTATTAGACCAGTGATTCAAAATTACGTATCTGTTGGAGAAAAAAATATGATTTCTTCTGTGTTCATCTGTTTGTATTTGCTCATGTGTTGAATTTTTTCCAGTAGGGACTAGGACAGAAAGAATACTGGGGACGGCATATACTTGCACTTTGTCCTGACACATGTTCTTGTATGCCAGAATCAATTTGTGCATATTTAAAACATTCACAGATTACATCAAAAGCTGAGCTATCAGTGGTATTTGTTGTTGTTGCTTGCTTATGTATTTATTTTTTCCCCTCAAGTGATTGTTTTCATGAGATCACTTTGTTTTCCAGTGCCTCTTTTGCTTAGCAATGACTAACAGGATTTGTTTCCTCCATGATCCTTACTGGATCTGGGAGGAAAGCTTAAAAATTCAGGCTGAAAATTTGGGGTAGATTAGCAACATCAGTATTTCGTGCATAGAGTAGATTGTTCTAACGTAAATAATGATTCCTTTCTGTAGGAATCTGAATCCTTTTCCCAGGAAATATATTTTCCCAGTTTTTCTTTTCCAGTGTTTGAAACAAGAAAAATATTGCCACACAAGCAGTGCACTTTCAAACTGATAAATGTTCATTAAAGCTTCAGATTTAATCTAAACATTTGGCAAATATGCTTGCAAGAGATTAATTATGTCTAAGACAGTTCTAAACATGAAACACCTTGCTAAAAACAGGTACACTCTAACAGCAATAGTTTTCTTATTTAAGAATAAATGATAATCCACAGAATGTTAGCATGCAAACTATCCATGAATATCTTGTAGTGAGATTTTCTTCTTATCCAGCCTGTTCTGTTAAAAAATACATCAGGATGACTTGTTTTAATTATCAAGTGTTATGATAGAGTGCATTCTCAATTTGGTGCAATGGAGTAAATGAATTACATTCATTTTCCAAGTGTTAATGTTAACTACATTTATGAAACTGCTGAAGTGGGAGATTCTTTTATGAAGATAATTCATTCAGATTTTGTCATTACTTCATAGAAACCAGAACTTTATAAACATAAATTTACACTCAAATCATAATGTAAAACTTCCTAATCAAGAGCATTGATCTTACCAGAAGAAGACATAGAATTTTGCTTTAAAGAAACTTAAATTATTTTATTCTGTTCAATTATAAATGATTTCTAAAGACAGAAGAAATTATTTTTATCTTAGATGCATTTTCAGTCTTCCAAGGTTGAGTGCCTGCCATTATTGGTTTAGTATGAACCAGATCAAGTCCCAGGCTGGCTTTCATTCACATCAGCGAGACTGTTGGTGCCTTTATCAGTTACAGAAATACTGCTTGACCAAATGAGTATGATATCCATGAGAGTTTTGAAAATTTATACAGATTTTTTTTTAATTAAATCTTTGTGTTTTAAAATTTAATCTCTCTTGGTTTTAGCTGGGACAGTTAATTTTCTTCATAATGTCTTTTGTAGAAGTTAGGGAATGAACTGACTGTAGTACCTGCTGTTTTTCTATCAGGTCAAGAAAAATTTTTTTACCACTGATGACGTTAAATAGAGTTTGGCATACACGGGACTGTCTCTCTAAAATGGTCAGAGTAATGGCACAGTGTATGGTGCTTAGCAAGGTTAAACCTCATTGCATGGTGGAATGAGAAGATGAAAACTCCTTGACTTTGTGAAAGTACTGCTCAACAACATCTGTGTGTTATCAAAATATTTTCATCTTCAAAACATTGCACCATAGCAGACACTATAAAGACAATTAACTATATCCCAGTTCAAATCTGACACAGTGAACACTGATACAGTTCATTTCAAACAGACAGTGAAAGAATAAAGCAAGGCACCCAACAACCAAACTAAAGAAAAAAGAGTAAAGAATTATAGTGGAAAAGAAAAACAGAGCATAGTGCATAAATAATAGATAGTATAAAAAATTCAACTTGTGTAACATTTTTAAGCAACAAAAAGAGTTGAAAATGCTGGATTCATTTGTAAAAATCAAAACTCACCCTAATGTATGTTCACTGTTATTATTTACAGTCTATACAAAGCAGAAAGGGTCAGTCCATTTATGTCCATTCTTTTATTGAATCTAGGAAAGATAAAAGTGGACTGGTGTATTTTTCATCTTTTGCCTTTGCTTTTGAGGCGGACAAGCTGATCCACCACAATAGGTGCTCCTCTATTCCAAAGCCATTTCCCATCCTGCCCTTTCTCAAGCATTTTGCATCATTGTGGGAAGCCAGAGACATTTTCCGTGACGAGCTGCAACTGCATCACCTTCTTTATAAAGCTGCAATATGAGCTTTCAAAATTTCCCACAGTTTTCACCAGTTTTACAGCTCTGAAAAGTTATCACAAGAGTTTCTCCAAGTATTGCCTCACCTAGAATATAGAGGAGACTTTTGCCTACTGTAGTCAATTATCTGACTGGGAGAGATGTGATACAGCATACCAGTAATTAACATAATAATTAACACAATTGATAAATTATTACCTTGTGCCAAGGTATTGCATACCACATTTGGACTGATAAGCTTAATTGTTACAAAACACAACTTTTTCCCCTCTCAAGTAAACTGTGATGCAGGTCAGCTATGCACTTCTCTTATGAAGAGAGGCATAGGGAGTTGGGATTATTTAGCTTGGAGAAGACAAGGCTCCAGGCAAACCTCATTGTGACCCTCCAGCACTTGAAAGGAGCTTTACAAGCAGGAGGAGGACCAACTATTTACATGGTCTGCTAGAAATGGGATAAGGGGGAAAGGCTTTAAACTAAAGGAGGGTCGTTTTAGGTTAGATGTTAAGGTGAAATTCTGCACTCAAGAGTTTGGTGAGGAACTGGAACGGGTTGCCCAGAGAGGTTATGTGTACTCCATCTCTGGAGGCATTCATGACTAGGTTGGATGAGATCCTGGGTAGCCTGATCTAGTGGGTGGCAACCCTGCCCATGTCAAGGGTATTGGAACTAGATGATCTTTATGGTCCCCTCCAACCTGAGCCACTCTTTGAAACTATGATTCTAAGATATAGGCCAAAATAAGACTATTGCCAGATCAGAGCAAAATCTAAACACAAAGTTCATTCTTAATCCATTTCAGAATGGAATTCTATTGTTGATTTCTTCACAGCAAGCACTGCATTTAGACTCCAGGTGACCTGCTGTAATCCTTTGGCCCACCCAGGTTCTCCCTGTCTATTGTATATACCAGAGAGTAAATGTAGTACTTTGCATCTGTCTTTATTGAATTTCTTTCACTTCGGAAAATTTCTTTGTTGTACAGCTAGATTTGCCTGATATACTTCCAAGTAGACAAATGGTATTACTTCTATAAGTATTTGTGTTTTATGATACTAGCCTAACCTTTTGGCGTGCTTCCCAGAATGAACAAATGATACCCAGGTAATATCTTTTTTTTTTTTTTTTTTTTTTTTTTTTTGCCATAGCAGTCTCTTGATGTAACCAATGTTAATTACTCCTGTCTGGAGGAAGAATAGGAAAATAGTAATTCACTTGGCTAGATCGTACATTTTCCCATCTCTGAGCATAAATATACACACAGACACAGTCAAGATAGTGTTTGCTGATTTCCCTGCCTGATTCTGCACTTCTTGATTACAGTACTTTTTTACACTTTTATCTCCTCAGCAATGTCTGTGACTACTCTGCATTAAAGTATGAAACACTGTCATCTGAAATGAGGTTTTGTTAATGAAAACTGAACAAACTGAATAAGTCTATGGTCCAACTATACTATATTCTGTATTCTGTATACACTAATTTAATCTTATGCCTGACAAAAAAATGGAAATAACTTTGCTAATGTTCTTAATTTAATTTTGCTTTATTTCTCTTGGAGCTGTTGGTGTGTGGGAGTGCAGCTTCTTTCCTGTACTGGACAAGCTCTTAGAATGTCTGTATAAAAATTTCCTTGCATGATTATTTATTTTTATGATTTTAGAAAATAAATGCTGGAGTGAGATGTCTGTCTGTCGTTTTCTTATGATCACTGCAAATTCCAGTTATCATTGCCTCAGGAAAAGATAATTTTCCTTGGATGTAATGAATAAGTTGTCCAGTCAGCAGATACTTTTGCCTCACAGTGCTTTCATAGCCAGGAACTCAAACTTTTCTGTTATCTGGCAATGATTTTTTCAACATGTTCTGAGTAGTTGACTACTTTCATCCAGTTTTATATCAACTACACTTCAGATTTTCAAACCTTGTCATCATAAACATGAACCTACTATCTCAGTTACAGTAGTTCTCAGGAAGACTGTTATACTGTTCGACGTAAAACAAAGGTTGTAACATTTCATGTACAGACATTTCTAAAAAATTATTCTTTGTCATGTAATCTCACTTTTAACTAGAACTTATTCATTATAGAGAGGCTTAATTACACTTTATTTGTTGTCTTCCTGTGAGGTATTTCCCACTTTCTTTAAAAATAGTGCAGCATGCCAGGCACTTTTAGATTAAAATTCATTTGAGAAGTAATGAGTATACAGTGATATGAACCATACTTCAGAAATATCTATTTTTTTCCACAATTATAAAGGAGATTTGTAATGATTAGTTTCTAAATAGTTTAGATTTCCATCTAAAGAATGTGAAAAAATGTTGAGTATGAAATTGGACCCAAGCCCTTTTCTTATGCAGACATGGTCCAGACCTGTAGAACATAAAATGGCATATTTTAATTCCTGTATCATTTCAGTGATATAAAAATACAGTGATGTCAAGAAAGCACGCAATGTCATACCCTACTTCATAGTGATTCAATTTAGTCTTTTTCTGTTTCTGACAATGTCACGTGTAGGAAATGTTTCTAAATTAAAGGAATGTCATGACTATTACATCCTTCTTATCCACCAAGCAAGTTCTGATTCCTCACAATTCTCTGTTTGCTCACTTTCCTTAGGTTCTTGAGAATCATTATAATCAAATTCCTACTGTGAGTTTCAGGTGTTTATCACTTTCGAAATAATACAAATATATGTTAATATATTTGTCATGAAGAAGTATCATCTACTAATCTTGAAGATAACAGTATGATTTAAGGCTTTATTTAAGGATTTATATGGCAGTGATATGGGGGCCAGTTAGCTTTTTAATTTTCCAAATTTGGCATTCGCTATAGTACTTAAATAATCAATTGCATGGTTGCTGGGATGAATGTATTTTTTTATAGTGCTTTTATTTTACATATTTATTCTATCACTAAAGAAGAGAATTGTCTTGACAGTTCTTTCTCCTATTTGGAAACTGATTTACATCACAGAATCACAGAATCACAGAATGGCCAGGATTGGAAGGGACCTCGAGGATCATGAATCTCCAACCCCTTTGCCATATGCAGGGCCACCAACCTCCACATTTAATACTAGACCAGGCTGCCCAGGTCCCCATCCAATCTGGCCTTGAACACTTCTAGGGACGGGGCATCCACAACCTCTCTGGGCAGCCCGTTCCAGCACCTCACCACTCGCTCTGTAAAGAACTTCCCCCTGACATCCAACCTAAATCTTCCCTCCCTCAACTTAAAACCATTTCCCCTTGTCCTGTCGTTATCTACCCTTTAAAAGAGTTGATTCCCCTTCTGTTTGTAGGCTCCCTTTAGGTACTGAAAGGCTGCAATGAGGTCACCCCACAGACTTCTTTTCTCCAGGTTGAACAATCCCAGGTCCCTCAGCCTGTCTTCGTAGGGGAGGTGCTCCTCCAGTTCCCTGATCATCTTTCAAGTCTGTTGAGATCCCTCTGAATGGCATCCCTTCCTTCAACCGTGTTAACCGCACCACTCAGCTTGTGTCGTCAGCAAACTTGCTGAGGGTGCATTCGATTCCATCACTGATATCATTGATAAAGATGTTAAAGAGCACTGATCCCAAGACAGACCCCTGGGGGACGCCACTTGTTACCGGCCTGGACATAGATCCATTGATGATAGAATCATCCTCTGTCTGCGGCCTTTCAACCAGTTTCTTATCCATCAAGTGGTCCACCCATCAAATCCACATCCCTCCAATTTGGAGATAAGGATGTGGTGGGGGACCATGTCAAAGGCCTTGCGCAAGTCCAGGGAAATGACTTTGGTTGCCTTTCCCTTGTCCACCAAAGCCGTCACTCTATCACGCACCTTTCTTTGCCCTCAGCGTGCCCAGCAGGTTCTTGCCGAGCCATGCCGGTTTCCTACCTCCTCTGCCTGCTTTCTTATTCAGAGAGACAGAGAGCTCTTGTGCTCTCAGGAAGGCATCCGTGAAGAGTAGTCAGCTCTCCTCAACATTTTTGTTTTTATATCCTAAGATATAACTATGAGAGTCAGTGTTACTGTTACTATTGATTGATTTCTGAGCCATAACAGGTTCTTAGGCATTACGACCTGATAATTTACTCTTAAAAAAGATGAATATTTTGAATTCCTTGTATTTAAAATATTTTGCATTTCTCTTACATCTAGCAATGGAGACAAAACGATATTTCACTCAAGTTTTTCGATGCAAATCCCCAGAATATCACTATACAGACTTTCTGAAAATAGCTCTAAAAGCCTCTCTCACAGTCTCAGCTTTTTTTTTCTTTTTTCTTCCCCCCCCTGGGGGCTTTAGATAGGCCTTCATATGTAACCTTTTCACTTGAGAGTTTCATATTGAGGATTTATACTAAATAATACATTTGCTTATCACTTTTTCTTGTGACATTTTAAACTCTGTTTCTGGTCACTGAAGTAGCACTTGAAGATACAACAATTTAGTTGGCAATCTGTCTTAACTATTATGCATGATAAAGAAAATCTGAGCTGTGATTTATGGAAGTATTTACTCTGCACTTCACAGACAATTGAAGGTATGCTTTGATATTAAGTGACTTGGAGCAAAACAAAACAAAGCACATAGGACTGAGATTTTCCATAAGAATTTAATTCACTGTATGTCTAGGGATATTATTTGATAAAAAATGTCTGGGAAAAGAGGTATACATCTGATTCAGAGTGAACATACAATATACAGGTAATTTATGAAAGTGAACAAAGGAATTGCTTTTCCTTTTCTTACAGAGTGAGTGTTGCAATTCTAACGATTTTAAATAAAACATTTGTAATTACGTTTTACAAAAAGCAGTAAATAGTATTTTACAAAATAAAGTGAAATGTTCTGTGAACCACTGCTGCAGATCTATAATTTGCAAAAAAAAAAAAAACAAAAACAAACAAACAAACAAAAAAAAACAACTCTGTGAAAAGGGTTAAAAATGAGGTATTCTATATTTATATTTAGTTAAAATAAAACATCCCAATTTTAAACGTACACACATCTAAAAAATCTAAGAATAATTTCAGTAAAACAGATGTTTTCCTCACTCATGCTTGAAATCAGTGATCAGAATAAATAGCAAAATGCAACATTAATGTATGGAAATTCCTAAGAAATATTACACTGAAATTTATTTATTTACCTATTTAGAACACAAGAGACTAAACTATTTCTTATTTAAAATGTTATATAAAATGTGTTGCATATCAGAGGTCTTCATTGCTTTCAAGAAAAAAAAGAAACAAACTTTTTTTCAAAATTATAATTTTGAAAACAATAAAATGTTAAAATTTTCATGTCCATCACATTTTGTCTATCTAAGGTGAAACTCTCTATCAAGTGATCATTCCTTAATCAGAGTTAGGGATTCCTGAGTGCAGATACTACTTCTTGTTTTAATGGCATGGTTATAAAAGATTTTTCTGAATATTCTTCCAACGAATCAAGATATTTTGCAAAACCTATTCAGTCATGAGACATCTGGCTGAAACTTACTCTACTTTTACTCATTTCAGCTATAAAATCATCTGAAATGTTCATACATGATTTGTTTTTGTTTTGTTTTGTTTGCTTTAGTTATTATTTACATATTTTATTACACTTGAGTGAGACCATCTTTTTAAATGTTATATCAAAAATTCAGAATTATTAAATTGGGCTGTTTTAAATAATCCAAAGTATTATTCCTTGATTTTCAATATTAACAGCCAGAAAAGAAAAAGTGCTCTCTCTCCTGTGTTCTTCTTTCTCTTTTTATCTCTTTTTATGAGAGAAGCTAAGGCATAGGCTATATATAAAAATTTAAATAAAAATTCTTAAAATTAGAATATGTAGTAATTTAGCAATAAAATATATTTGGATTAGAGCTTTGAGTTCCACTTCTGTAATAGATTCTTCTTCAGCAAAACAATGAACAGCTTCTGCTCCAGGGAGTTCGGAAAAATAGCCCTTCCCTCTGCATATGAGGGGAAAAAAAAGAATAAAAACTGAAAACATATGAGGACACTTGGATTTATTACTCATTTATTGTAGAGATACTTTGTCAATAAGAAATTAGCAACACTGGCTTTAAATATTTGAAGAAACAAGAAAATGTAAAGGCCAGAGCCCAGTAAGCAAACATTCATGAAAAATTACCCAAATTAAATCTGTGTCACACTTGATAATGAGATATTTGCTTCCATGGCCTTTTCTATTTTCCTTTCATGATGATGATGAGGTGGATGTCAGTTTTAATTTAATAGTATCATATAGATTTTTCTTTGGTAATATCTTTACAGATTAGTATACTCCAGACATATAGATAATAACAGATATCAGCTGTGAAGCCTATACTTTAAGGTGGGACAAATGCATCTCCTTGAAAAGTCATGACTTCGTAGTAAACAGCAAATTATAACTATTTTTTATAGCACATAAATATCACTTGATAATCAGAGGATATAAATGGATTTTCCTTCCATCAAAAGTATTTTATAATAAATACTTAACGTCAAATAACAAGATCTTTAATAATTAAATGAATCTGAAATCCTATGCTATCAGAATCTCTAATGAAAAACAGAACAGCAAAATCCGAGATTTTTGACGGCAGTTCTGCAGACAGGACAGTATTTATTCTTGGCCTTTTTGTTCTTGAAAGCTTTTGAGACTGAGAAAAGGAGCCTCTGAACAGACTTTGTAAAAATGAACTCTTTTAAATGCTCCTTGTTGTGGTATTTTAGGTTGATTAGAAGGACGAACTTAAGTGACATGTAAAGTCAAATCCAGTTCTTGGATTCACCTTTAGTTTTTGTTGTTGTTGTTGTTTTTCCCCCAAGAAGTAGCTCAGAGTTTGCTACTATTCAAGTATTACCATGTAAAAGGGTTTTTGTAATTTTTTTTGTAAGGGAAAAATTTTGTAGACAGAATTAAATGAAAATATTAGTCTAAATATATGTCTGTTTTTCAGAGAAGTAACCAACTTCCAGATAATTGTAATAAATATTTCTGTCCGAATTGGGTTGAGTCAGGAAACCACCACTGTCACATGTAACATGCCTTTTAAATTGTTTTCTTGGAAGAATATATCTTGATACATGACAACAATGATCTGGATTATCTTACTGTTTAGAGGAAAAAGTGTTTCAGAGTTTTTTTTTTTTTCCATATGCTGAGTTCATTGACTGCTTTAGGATAGCTGTGAATAAGGTATGTTGGATTTAGATAAAAAAGAAGATCTTATTGGTTAAAAGAAAATGTACAATTTGCTTTTTTTTTCTGTCAACAGCAATGGGGATATTATAATTTTGGGAAAGGGGAGAATAATTTTCTCATTTTCCTATACACTCGTGATATTGTTTAATTATGAATTATATAAATTATGCTATGATCTGTGAGCAATAGATAAAAGCACTATCTTGTTTTTAGTACTACATTAATTACCAGACATTCATTCTTAAATTGCTTTTAGATTGTGCCTTCAAAGCAAACAAGATATGACCTATTCAGAAATCAACTGTCTATTTCTACTATTGCATCTGCGCAACAAAGTGAGGATAACACTCCTTAAGGTTAAAAAAAAAAAAAAAAAGTGAATATTCTAGTGAATATTCTAGTATTAATAAAATTAGTTGCATTTGGATAACTTATGAATTATATGTTTATTTTTATAATTTTATTTTAATTATTATAATTTTATTTATATAAAACAATATTTAAAATAAATTTGCTATTTATCAAATTGCAATGCTTTTGAAACTGCTTTTGCTAAGGCAGGATTTGTTTTTAGGAAGCCCTTCATAAACATGCATTAGAGCTTAGCTTTCACTACTCGAAAGGAACAGAATCTTCAGATGTAGTTCAGCAGGGTGAAATAAAATACAGACTGTAGTGTATGCATAAGGAACAACTGATACAATCACTAAAAACAAAATTTCACATTAAATCACAGAGTAAGGGACTATGAATTCATCTTTGCAAAGACAGACATGAAGAAACAAAGAGGTTTTCAAAGCAGTATTATGTATATAACTGAGCTTAATCCAAGTGCAGATGTATGTGATTGAAATGCGGACCTTATATGTTTGCACACACACATACACACACAAAAAAAAACCACACAAAAGTTCCTAACTCTCATGACACACAATTATAATCAATTAACATTTATTGAAGAAAATCGGTTTTGAAAGTTCTTTATCTGAAAGCTGAAATGCTCAGAAAATTCACTGATATTAAAAAGAAACTGCCACAGAGCCCGAAAACTGAAATTTTGCCAATGCTAAATTTAGTTCACTGAGTCACTAGATGATTTTGCAGTGCAAATCTATCAGCTCTGATAGATTTGGCTACAGAGTCTCTTACCATCATTGTTTGTGTGTGGAAAGCCACACACAAAAAGTAATTTACATATTTATTATGTCTGTTAAAATTATATCACTAAATTGATATCTACAAACATTCTCAGATTTATCTCTATCAGTTTCAAATATATAAATGACTCATATTATTGAAAATAATAACAAAAGCAAGTAATTTGCTAGATTAGATAACTGAGAAATAGCTTCAAGGCCTTCTGTAAAGTTTCTTATTAAAATAAAACCTTTCTTTAGGTCTTTACTCAAGCAGATGTTACCGTCGTGTACATAAGATGAATAGAGTTTCAGATCTAGACAAAAAATCTTACGGAAATTTAAGAAAAAAAATAGGAGCTGAAAAAAGGTAGAGTTAGAATGAACCATTACAGACAAATCTCTGGAAAGAGAAGCAAAAAACTGAAAAAGAAATGGGTGAAGTAGTTCAAGCCTAAGTGTTCATGATCTACATTGACCCATTTTAAATTGCTGGAGAATGAGACTCTAGGAGTGGAAAAAGTATACTTTTCCTCCTAATAAATAAATAAATAAATGAAATGAAATGAAATGAAATTTTGGAGAAAGGAAAGAGAAGGTTGTAGAAATATGTGTAAAATACTCCATAATCTTTCTGAATTGAGCTTTCACTAGCATTTTGTATAAAATAATAGAGGTAATACAAAATTCACTGTTAAAATCTGGACTTTAGAGGGGTTAATACTAAAAATGGAGGTAGAAAATTTCTATTGCAATGGGAGTTACAATGAGAAAAGCAGGAGATTATAGCAGAGTCTACATTTTATAATTTGAGTTGTTATTATTTATTGATTTATGCAAAGCATATTTTTAAAAAATTATTTACTTAAAAAGTGAGATTTCAATCTTCATGGTAGTTGACGTTTGGTATTCCACTGACACAATGGATGTCAGTTGATCTAAACTGTGTCAAATTACTGTCCACGATGGACAAAGATGAAACCACTTATTCTATTTAGGACTGAAAGATGGATTTAAATTGTAGTTCTAGGGATAAAAGGCTAGTGCTTCATTAAGTAAACTATTCAATCTTCATGCTTACTCCCGTTATAAAACTATGATCCTACAATGACAGTGAATTTCTTTGAAATAATAGTACAGTCATTCTTTGAAAAGAAAGTCAGGATTTTTTTTTTTTTTTTGCTCTGCCTTGCAACTAAATAGCAGATACATAATTTATATTAACCTTGACTTGTTCTTCACCTACAGATTCTCCTGATTTTATATCATAAGGGAGAATCCTTTCTTCTCTAAAAGTGAAAACATGAATTATTTCCCTTATACAGATAGTTTCTTTTCATTTTCATTTTTTAGAGGAGCCAGGGTTCAGCTGAAACTATTCCTAGCTTTAAAGAAGTAACAGCTCATTTATATCTGTCAAACTTGTCCACAAATCTTGTCACTTTGGGCTGAATCTGTATAATATTCTCTGAGTGGAGTTTCTATGGCTTATATGCAGCAGTAATACTGAGAACAATGTGGATTTCCTTTTAGATGCTGATGTCACAAAAGTGCCATTGGGGTTTTCAGGGTTCCATTTTACACAGCTATATTCTTAGCAGAGTGCTAAAAAAAGTACTTACAAAAGTAGTACCAATTACATTAAGAACTGCACTTGTACTGAAAGAATTGTCATTAGAAAGTCTCCATAGCTCACTGCCCTTCTGATATTTCAATTATTTGGTTGTAAACATAGCAAAGTATATATTGATTTTCTGGGTATTCAAGTTGTACCTCTAAGTGCAAGACAGTAAAAGGGCTTCATTATTTGAAATTATACACTATTTGGTGAAGCCAATTTTTCAAGTACAAAAAAGCATATTTTATTTTAAACATGACATTATACTAAATAGCTGGGAGGAGGAGGGGAGTGGTGTTTCTTTAAGATTCAATAATCAGTACTTATTTACTGCCTAGAGAGGTTGTGGATGCCCACTTCTGAAGGCATTCAAGGCCAGGTTGGATAGGGTCCTTGGCAGCTTGACCCAGCAAACCTGCCCATGGCATGGGGATTGGAACTGGATTTTGTTTAAGGTCCCTTACAACCTAAGGCATTCTATGATGCTACAGTCATTTTGAGAAATCCTTTGCTCTTAAGTAACTTCTGAGACTCAGTATGTGTAAAGAAAATTAAAGCTGACCTTAATTCCTGATAGATATACCTGTGCATTTTTAATTGTACGTGTACATATGTGTTAATTTATGCGTTCACATTCATAGAATCATAGAATGGCCTGAGTTGAAAAGGACCTCAGAGATCACCTAGTTTCAACCCCTGTGCTGTGGGCAGGATCATCACCCACTAGACCAGGATGCCCAGAGCCACATCTAGTCTGGCCTTGAATGCCTCCAGGGAATCAACAAATTATTTACAACATATGTCAGATAGGAATGGGCTGCTATATCTTTCCTCATTACTTTTTTTTTTAAACAGGACAGCCCCAAACCCCATTACCAATATGGGGCAAACAACAACTAGTGAGAAGTTAATGCATTCAACAGAGTGAAACTGAAATGCATTTTCAAGTTTTGGGAAAGCCTCCATTGTACACAAAAATGTTCTTCAAATTCCAGATGCTCTTACTCATTATTCCAAACTGGAAGTTGGTGGCCCAAATGCGGAGATACTCCTTCAAATCAGGTCTTCACAAAAGACAGTACTCCAGCCAGGCCGTTCTGCCAGATGCTGATCTCCCAGGCCAAGGCTGAAAAATGAAGTACACCTATCCAATAGACTAGAGATTAATTTGAACAAATACATAAGTAAAACAAATCAAGAAAATGAACAAACAAGCACAAAGAAATAACAAAGCAAAAACCTATATGCAATTTCCAAGAGGAAAACAGGAAAAATCATACTGTTGGGTTATTATGATACCTAGGCTTTCCTCTTCAATCCCCCAATCTCCCCTCCGTCCCCAGTATTTTACGTATGTCATGTTCTCATGTACAGATCTTATTAGCACGTTATTCTGAGAATACGAATAAGATGTCTGAAAGTTTCTGGTGTCCAAAATAAAATAAAATGTCTTTCTTACTTCATCTTTGTTTTTTCCTGGTTTTAAAAATAATTTTTACCAAGAAGACAAGCATTAGACTATATTTTCTATCAAATTATGTTAACTTTATTTTTAATTAGTGCCTTACAAGTAAGAATATCTTAAGTATATCATGCTGCCCTTAAGAAGTCTATGGAATTCCAAATAGGTTTCTGTTTTTCAGTCATGCACATAATTACATAATTACAGTGTATTTACAGAAAGTAAAACAATGGTTGTTGCAATGGATCCTTTCCCCCTTACTGTGACAATCAACAGAAGAAAATCTTGTTTAACCAGCCACTTGAGACTCCTTTCATTGGTAGAACCCTATGTAAAATGTAGAAAGAATTATGCATCTAATGGTAGTCTGAAGTTCAAGAATGTGCATTCATTACAAACATTTTTTGCATTTGTTTATAAATTTTCACTTTCAGGAATGATCACTATGAGCTGGCCAAAAAATAGATGAAAAAACTAAGAAGGTGTGTTTACTTCCACCCATGCACTTCTGCTTACACAATGTCCTTTGTATTCACTGAGGTTCTTTTTGAATGTGAGGAAAAAAGGAAATGTTCCATATATGCTAATATACTAAATAGCAGAGAGGAAATACCTTTTTCATTTCTAGTAAAATTATTCTGTTTACTTGGAATCTTTTTTTCCCCCCCCCTTTTTTTTTTTTTTAATATAATTATATAACTATTATACGCAGCAAAGATTGTATTGATATGACTTTTTTTTTTCTTTTTCTTTATTTTTTCTCTTGTGATTTTGCATGTTAAACCAAAATTTATGTTCAAACTCTAGTCCAGTGGCTCTTACATTAAACTGTATAGTCCACAGCAATATGGTCAAAGTAGCATCCTGAAAAGTGGGAAATTTTAGGCTGAGTAGTGAATTGGCACCAGACACCATACCTTGCTTTAGTTGTTAAGACATTGGATAAAACTTGAGTTAGACTCAGTTATATGGGGCTTAAAACAGCCAGTACCAATTAAGCATGCTCTGAGAAAGAATGCCTAATCAGATCCCTCAGGGTATTTAGACAAAGGAACACTTGGAGTAGGATTATTCTCATGTACCTTTAGCTATATAAAAGGGAGACAGCAGAACCTGAACTAATCACTCCAGCCTTCTAGAGGAACAAAAATAAATGTATTCTGAAGCATTTAATTGTATGTATTTCAAATACTCATCTTAAATGAGGTTAATTAATCCCTTTTGGAGACATCCATGTCTCTCATATGACTGCTAAATGGAGGTAAGGTGTTTAGCTCAATCTGACATTAGTTATGTCACCTTTCATATTCTTGGCCTGGTTGAGCCAAGAACTATATCGCTTTGTCACCTGTGTCTGCATATGATCACTGTTTTGCTTGCTATTTCAAGAGTTTCTTATTCTGTCAGAACTCTTTTTTTTATTGACTGTTGGCTTGACTACATCTGAACTACATGGGAATCCAGTTCAAGTTTGCCAGAATAAAGATCTGATATTCTTTTGCCCAAAAAAAGATAACATTTGTCCTGTTCTGGAACTCTAATACTACCTTTAGAATTGCTTTCTGAATCTAACCAAACATTAGTACTGATTTGCAGCTTGAATTACTGATGTTTATGAGCATACACTAATGCTACGGCGATAAGTTCAAATGGCACATCAATACAATTTGCTTTTTATAATGAGACAGTCACTAGTAATTACAAACCTAATTAAGCAACAATTGATTGTCCAGGTACCCTGAAGCTAAACCTTTCTTTGTTAGTCCCAGATGAGAGTTTTTGGCCTTTTCTATATAAGAAAAAAAGCTTAATTTGCTACATAAAGTAAGGAGAAGTTTAGGAGTTGCTAAAACAGACTTGGTGAACCCATCACAAATACATTAAAAAACCAGAGAAATTGTTATAATTATCGATACAGAAATCTGTCATTGAGACTTTCGAAGTGTTGTGAGAAATAATCTGAAACATAAACAAGAGACTTGTTAATTATATTGGTCTGCTGTGCAGTTATTCCATTAAATCAGCAGTTGATAGAGAAGTTAATATATACTGAAATTTTGTTACTGTAGTGTATTAATGAAAGGACTTAGATTATTAGGGTGCTATCTCAGTATTCAGGCAGATAACAGAGTAATAATTTAACATTTACAAATGAACGGTACACTACTATCTTTATAGCTAAGCCATACAGGTGCTTTTTCATTCCTAAACATTTCAGTCTTCAGAAAGTTGAGCTAGACTTTGTGGAAAATGTAACTTGAGAGTACCTTGGTCTAAAAGTTGCTCCTAGAATGACCTACCATTCAAAACTGATATTTTCACAATATAGTGTTTAGTGTCCATTTTTATGCCAAAAATCATTTACGAGTATTTCCTCCTTCTTTTTTTCAGCTGCTGAATAGAGTTAATTCACTTCTTTATTGTTATTTTTCAGTTATAACAAAGTTCTTTAATAGTCCTTAGAGCAGGGACTAAAGTCCACTGTTCCTTTTCCCATGTTTTTTGTAGATTCTAGAATAAAAAGTCATTCTTTATTTTTTTGAAGAAGCCATTATGGGCAGATCTCAATTTTGGGTCTGTTCACTTTGTTTTGTAATCTGAAACAGTAGTGGATTTCAATCTGGAAAGTGAGCCAGAACTATAAAGAGATCTGGAATCAATTTTAAAAAGTAATTTTTAGGAAGCTTACATCAGAATTTTGAAAAAGTTGAAGATTATTCCTAGAAGCTGGTTATTGACTTGAACCCTATGAAGCTGATATTGAATTGAAGATCATATTCCTCATCCAGGTGCTTAAGAAGAAGAGTTGTTAATAAATAATACAATTTCCCAGACTTATATGCACATTAATAAGGGCGACTTTTTTTTTTTTTTTTTTTTTTTTTAACAAGAAAAATGATGGCATTTCAGTTTGGACCATTAGCAAATACAGGTGAGATGAACCAATCTCTTCTGAGAAGGAGCAGACATGATCAAAGAGTGAAAGGTTAGATGATCAGAAGCAAAAAAAAAAGAAAGTTTATGGACTCTCAGTAATGTCCTATCATCATTAGATAGGAGTTTTGTTAATCAGTATGTTACAACTTTATTACTTTGGAGAAAGGGGAAATTCCCTTGGCACATTGCATCACTGATTCAGGTTAGCAGACTTTAGCTCAGTTACTGCCTAACCGATCAATTGTATAGTTCATGACATTAACTGCTTCAAAGTAAAAAAATGTTCCTAGTGAGAGTAGAATGAAAAAGGGGAGATTTAGGCTTATTTTTGCTTTATGAATGAGAATATAGAAGGGCATAAATGTTTTCTGTAAGGGAATTTTTAGCTTTAACTGCATACAAACATAAAATAATATAAAGTAATTCAGAGGATTAGTAGAAGTATTTTCCTTATTCCTTCTTTTTTTTTTTCTTTTTTTTAATTTTTTTTCTCCAGCACTACTCTCAGAATTGTGACTTCCATACTTGAGTTATTGTTGAAGTAAATTACATCTTTAAAAGCAGAGCAGAAGTCTTGTGATATGATTCCAAAGACTTAGATTAGGCATGTATGTTTCTCCCCTGTGTCCCTGTCTCGGAAATACAAAGAGAAAGCTTTGTTCTAAGTCTTCCTCTTATTCTGTTTCAGCTAAAAACAATAGCTGACACTTTATGATGAGCTTTGGCTATTCCTCATATCAGATTATGCTCTTTAATACAACCAAAGAAATATAGATGAGAGATTCAGAGAATAAAAAATTTAACTCAGCTGCTATAAAATGACAAAATGGGGAAAAAAAAAAAAAAAAAGAATTAATTCAAGGCTGGTTTAGAGAACTATCTTTTTCAAGTATGGACTAGGGGATTAGTAGAAAGTTTGACAAAGAAATAGAAGAACATTTTGTTCAGGAAAGTTGGTAACCCATGAAGAAATTGGAAATACTTAAGGAAATGAATATGCAGAAAAAAAAAGTTAAATAATCTCAAGGAAGGACGTGAAATAAGAAAGATTGCAGAAAGATGAAAGAGACTGCATTTTCTAAGCACTTTTTAGTAAAACATCGTAAGGCACACTGTTCTGCACAAAGCACTGCAGAATGGCAACCTGTTCTGCACAGGCTGAGCTAGATAAAAATCTCAGATAATTGATCTCTGTAAGTTCTTTAAAAGTTCATCTGATCTGCTTAATATAAACTGAAAAAAAAAAAAAAATCATGAGTTTTACTTATTTATTTAAAAAGCTTATCCAGCTTGCAGCTTTTTGTGCTTGCACTATCAGTTGCATATAACAAAGGATTTCTGCTATGGAAACAAAGAACTACTCACAACATTGTTCTTCTAGGAATTCCTACTAAGTTCTTTGCAGATAATCAGGCTTTCAATAATCAGTTAAAATATTCATATTTAGGTATAATTAAAACAGGGTTTATAACCTGGATGAGAGCACTGAGTACACACTCAGTATGCTTGCAGATTACAGCAACTTGGCAGGAAGTTTTGATCTACTTGGGGGAAGGAGGGCCCTGCAGAGTGATCTGAATAGGCTGAATCACTGAGCTGAGACCAGTGGGATGAAGTTCAACAAGACCCAAGTGCTGCGTCCTGCACTTTAACCACAACAACCCCAGACAATTCTGCAGTCTTGGAGCAGATTGGCTGGAGGACTGTGTAGAGGAAATGGACCTGAGAGTATTGGTCGACAATCTGCTGAACACGATTCAGCAATGGCCCAGGTGGCCAAAAAGGCCAATGGCATCCTGGCCAGTATCAGAAATAGTGTTGCCACGAGGAGCAGGGAAGTGATCATCCTTCTGCACTTAGCTTTGGTGAGACTGTGCCACAACTACTGTGTTTAGTTTGGGGCCCCTCAATACAAGAATGACATCAAGGCTCTGGGGTATGTTCAGAGAAGGGCAAAGAACTGATGAGAAGTCTGGAGCACAAGTCTTATGGGGAGTCCCTGAGGGAGCTGGGATTGTTTAGTCTGGAGGAGGCTCAGGGGAGACCTTATCTACAATTACTTGAAGGGAGGTTGTGGTGAGGTAGCGATCCACCTCTTCTTCCATGTAACTAGGGATAAGACTAGAAGGAATGGCCTCAAGTTGTGCCACGGGAGATTCAGGTTGGACATTACGAAATACTATGGTAGATGATAGAATGGTAAGATGCTGGAATAGGCTGCCCAGAGAGGTGATGGAGTCACAATCTCTGGAGGTGTTCAAGATGTTGTTCAGAGGGACATAGTTTAGCAGGAAATATTGGTGATAGGTGGACTGAATGATCTTGGAGGGCTTTTCCAACCTTGGTGATTCTATGAAAGCAAAAGTTATTAACAGTGTCTGAGCCAATTGTTTCATTTTTCTTTTTTGTTTTTTTAATCTGGAGAAAAGGAGGCTAAGGGGGGACCCCAATACTCTCTACAGCAACCTGAAAAAACACTATGGCAGGATGGATGTTGGTCTCTTTTCTCAGATGACGTGATTCGATGAGGAAATGGTTTTGAGTTGGGCCAACAGAGGTTTAGATGGCATATTAAGAAAAATTTATTCAATGACAGAGAGAGGAACAGGCTGTTCAGGGCAGTGAAGGAGTCCCCATCCATGAAGAGATGTGCAGGTCTAGTGATGGGACTCAGTCAATAAAACTAATGACTGGACTTCGTGATCTTGAAAATCTTTTCCAACCTAGGTGATCCTGTGCTTCTGTTTATAAATTAACAGAAACAATTAAGCCTTTTAAAATTTTGTTCTGTAATCTTCTGACTTGTATTGATTTCTATTGATACACTCTACCTAAAAGTTTTGTTGGGATATATGAATACAAACGTTAAGTGGTAAGAATTTTATTTATATTTGTATTGGATCCAACTAATTAAATTGGATATTCCTTTGTTCTGCAGAATATCACGACAGGGATCACTACTCCTGTATTCAGATACGATTCACTGAATTTCTCAAAGTGTTGTGGACTCACACATAGTTACAGGATTGTTGCTATCCAGAAAAGTGACTCTTGCTATGTCTGTACAGCCATGTTTTGAAAAGGCTGAACTGGAATTTTAGTCATAGTGGAATCATCTACCATAAAACTGCCCTCTGAGTGCACATTTAGTCACACATTAAATTCATTGAAATGGCTTGTAATATTCTGTTATTAACAACTCACCTCCATTCTTACATGGAGAAGAACTTCTTTAAGGTAAGGGTAAGGAGCACTGGAACATGTTGCTCAGAGAGGTTGTGCAGTCTCCAATGTAGATATTCAAAACCTGTCAGGATGCTACCTGTGCAATCTATTGTAGGGTACCTGGTTTAGGAGTGGGGTTGGACTCAATGATCTCTTGAGGTCCCTTCCAACCCCCGTGATTCTGTGATTCCTTATTTATGTCAACATTAACAACTGCTGACAGGTTATCCAAGTTTCCTATAAAAAAATAAAAGAGATTGAATAGATAAGAAATAACTGAAAATTACATGCTTTATACAGAAATAAAATAAAATAAAATAAAATAAAATAAAATAAAATAAAATAAAATAAAATAAAATAAAATAAAATAGAGCTTAATACAGAATATGACTCCAGTCAGTGAGCTCCTATGGTATTTCATAAGCTCTCATTGACTATCACAGAGAATTAGACCAGCAAGTTCCTGGCTCCTGTGGGGAGAAGGGGATGATAGATGATACTATGTAAAAGCTTCTTCTGTCTACTTGTGACAGGTGCAATATCAGGGTACGGTGAAAAGGGAAAACAAAATGGAAACAAACCAATCAAACAAAAAACGATCTGCAAAATTTTTAACTTGCCACCAATAGGAATCTCCCCTAGAACAATTAATCCTTTGTATTTTTGATAGTAAACTGAGGGCGAGATGAATCAGCCTCTCAGGGTATTTATCTCTTTAATGACTACATTAGTTGACTATGTGTCCAGATGATACTTTTCTGACAAGATACCTAAGTTTTAGATTAATATAATCTAAAGTTTTAGGCTTAATATAATTGAGATGAATCCTACACACTGTAATACACAGCTGAATACTGCCAAATAGCAAGGCATGCATAGTCTAATAGTGATGAAGCTGGCATAAATCTTGAATGGAATAGAATTAAAGGAGAATATTAATCCAGTTTTAGTTGAATGCTTTATTAAATTTTACTTATCTTATATTTTAACAAATGTTTCCAAATATAACTTATTATCTTTCTTAGAAAAGGCAGCACATATGGTTCTATTTGATAGCTTCAGAATGAAATGCCAGCTTGCATAAGTATAGACTTAAGGAAATTTTCCTTAGAACCAGTAACATATGAGGTAAGTAATTAATAGGATTTATAATTATTTATTATGTTCAGGAAAATATTAGGAAAATATACAATATCTTGTGTCTTTAATTTATCCATTTTGTTCTCTCACACTTTCATTAAGTCTTATAGGTCCACTAATTTCAGGAATAAAAACCAGAGCTAATGCTTTTTGGCTACAGTGAAAATACCCCCTTGAAATGTCTTTTTGAATACTAAATCAGGAGTAACTTAAGGACCACTGGCTTGAATAAATGTGTATTAAGATGATACATTTCAAATTAGCAGATATGTTAGTCAATTTCTGAAAAGCTGGACGTTTGATACTGACTGTATTACTTTATTCACTTTAAGAAGGTTATCAGAAAAATAGAAATTGTTTGAATTAATTAAATCTAATCAAATATATACTTTTTTAGGAAAGCTTTTAAATCACTTGCTGGCCTGATATCTACTGCTTACCATTAAAAAAAAAAAAAAAAAAAAAAAAAAAAAAAGTTATGACTATCTCAGAAGAAGAAATAAAAAAAGGGCTATATGACAGTGCATACAGTAGGGACTAGGAACTAAACTCACAAGAAGACGTGCTGCAAGGCCAACAACAACATAAAGCACAAGAGGCTTTCCTGTTGCACATTCAAAACCAGAATTTTGTTTATTGACTTATCTACGTTTGGCAGTAGAAAATACTGATGGCACTGTATTTAAAAATTACCTTTGTTATTATTTCTTGTGATCTCCTTTTCTATTGCTATAGTTTGTTTTTGTTTTCAGTGGAGATACAGATTTATTTCATGAGTGTTACTGAGAAATAAATGAGCAATAATGTTTTTCAGTCAAACTGCAGGCTCTTTAAATTATGCAAGCCTTGACTTTGTAGGGGAAATCTAAAAAGGTCTGGTGACTTCTAGCACATTTAATGCATGAGGCTGAGCTTTAAGCAACTTGACCGGGTTAGGAACATGGATGACAACTGACCTACTGTAGTAAACATACTTAGGTAAAACAAGTATTTGGTGACTCAGAATTTCTTTAAAGTTAAAAGTATTATCTGAATTGTCAAGAAATTCAATACTCCAGATTAGTTGTGCTTTGTTCCCAGGAGCCTTCATGTCTGTCCTTCTCCTCTGTGTTTTCTTCTGGATCATATGAATCTTTAACATGAGGCTAACAGTATCAATAATTTTGGAAAAGAAAGAATTGAAATAAACATTTTTAGATGAATTATGGTTGAAGCCAGTGAAGATGCTACTTTTAAAACTATCTGACCCTGTTTTCAGTCACTTTTAATTTTGTACTAAACTTCAGGAAAGATAATTTGTTTGTGAAAGTTATCTGCAGCAACTGAGATGGATTTTTGATACTCTTTAAAACAAGACAAAATGTTACTCCATAAATATGGAGAGTACATTGAAATTCACAACAGAAATTATGTAAATTTCTTGATCAAGACTTGTATAAATGAAGAAGGTAGCACATGTACAAGAACTGTACTTTCAGCTTCAGAATCTCCATTTTGTAATGCAAAAGATCTCATGGAAAAAATAAAGGTATCACAAAAGATGTTAAGACTTTGTAGACTTGAGTGACTAAAACTGCAAAACAGTCTGTATGCTATGCTTATGTTAAGCTGTGGGTGTTTTCTGTGCCACTCCATGGCTGGGAATGGTACCCTGTCTCTTCCCTGCTTAGATACCATTCTCAGAAAGAGAAAGGTGCTTTAGCAGAAAGGAAAGGTGCTCAGAGAAAAATTATAGGTTTGGAGATTATTATGCTGTGATGTTGCTGGGGACTGAGCAAGGATCCCTAGTCTGTAGTGAGAAATTTGAGAAGAATGAGATCTAGATTTGATGGATTAGAAACATAAGACTCAGATAGCCAGCAGTTCAAGACAGATTGGTAAAGGAAGGAAGAAATAGGTAGAAGACAGACTTTACTGGAGTATATGTGATATGATAATTATGTCACACTCCAATGCAATGAGAGGATGGCCAGCTGATAGAGTGACTTGGTACTAGGGAAAGAAAACACGTCACTTGTATTACCCAGACTGCTTTTTCTTCAAAATTGAAGGGTACATACTAAATAAGTAGGCAGAGGATGTTAAAGTAAGCTGTTCTGATGATGTTTTTCTGCCACAAAACATCTGTGGTGGTATTTTAAGTCATTGAAAACTAATTTTTCTTAATGGTCATTATTAATAACTTCTTCATTTTTTCCTTCATAATTAACACTGTGGGTTCTCATGAGAAATCACCTCCCCTGATCTGCTGGCTACACTTGTGATGCAGCCCAGGATATGTTTGACTTTCTGGGCTACAAGCACACACCACTAGCTTATGTTCAGTATTTCACCCACCATGCTTTTTTATAATTCCTATCTCAGTTTAATTTAACAGGGTTATAATCCCTTTCTTTTACTAAGATGATGGGAAGATTGTAATTAATATTTATAAAACATTAATATATTGAAATGATTACTGATATAGAGATGCTAAACAGTTATTTGTCTTATTTTTAAATGAAGTGAGATGAGGCTTATTTGCCAGAGAATCACACAAAGAACAAGATAAGTAAAATAAAGTGCTAAAAGTGACAGTGGACCATGGGAAAATGTTATTAGAAAGTACAACAAATAAGTTCACTAGCAAACTTGTATCTGTTTTTGTGTTGTTGTTGTTTTTGATTATTATTATTATTATTTTAATGATTGGGCCAGCAGATTTAAAGATGATTTAGGAATTCTTTATTCTTTTCAATACAGTATTATTGTAATCAAGTGTGACTGGTTACATTCCATATTTAGGCTAAAAGAGGGAATTTCTGAAAGTGAGCTTCTTTAGTCTACTTAGAAGAACACAAGACAATGTCCAGAACACTGATTAGACTAACAGCACCCCAGCAGTTGACTTACTAGAGGAGTGTCTCAGATACTGTATCTGAAATAAGACAGTGAGAGAGATTCTAGTTATAAGGAGATGTCAAACATACAGAAAAAGATTTTGATCAGTTCATGGAATTGAATTGCTATAGAAACAGAACCTAAGCCATTTAATTTTTTTTTTTTTTTTCTTAAGTAAGCATATATAAACAACTGTAGGATGTGTTAGGGAGCGTGATAGTGTCAGACACTAAAGTTATCTCAACTGAAGAAGGGTTAAAGGAGTCATCTGTCTTTGTCTATTGCATAAGATGCTCTACGTCTGATAATGTTTTAATTTAAAGCTTTAACACTTTGATAAGACATCTATTGGGTTCAATATTTTTTTTCTCTTTTTGATGCCTATCTCCGCTTTGTAGCATGGGATGAAAAGATTTCATAAAACATAGAGATTGGTCACAACTAGAGATAGGATATTAGACACCATCTTATAAAGAGTCTTTTAAGATAGGACTGATTCATCACCAGTGCTGAAGTCAAGGAAATATTTCCTATAGGTTAAATCCTGGAATTTTTGTCTCCCTTCTGTGGGTTGGTACTCTAATTCCTAGAATTCTCTGTAGTGTTTCAATTAATTTAGTCTCTAAGTTTACCTATATTTAAGCCATGGCAACAGTTATCTCTTTTTTTCAGGGGATAGTTACTTTTGAAGCTTTTCCCTTTCCTTTTATTTATTTATTTTTATTTAACTTAAAACTTTAGTCTGTACAATGTGCTGTGTTTTGCACATAAGCTGTGAACCATAAGGAGAAAGTTTCTGTTGCAATTCTAATGGACTTTTGTAGATGCCTGAACATAACTCAGATGTTCTTGTGCTTTGGAAATATATGATTATTCACATTACAGTTTTAAGCAATGTTTCTAGTTTTCTAAATGAAACAACCAGGGAGATTTCTCTGCCCTTAGTAGCCATGTTTATAATTTTTTTACTGGTTACATTATTTTCCGTCATGTGAAAGAGACACACGTGCCAGTGTTGTGCTGTTCTTGTTCAATTTGCAAACGCTAAGAGAAAGTCTGACAAATTCAAATGTTTACATCATGCTAGTTTATCACCATCGTATAGGTTAAAAAGTCAACACATCAACTGCTGTGATTTTTCCAGCAGAAAACAGGTGTATGTTGATTACTTCGGCAGCAGAGAAACAGTGACTTAGGCTCCCACTCATGGTGTCATTATGGTATAAACTAACTGTTGAAAAATGGTGACAAGCTGTGATGTGTAGAGAACTAAAGATAAAGTTTCCAGGTGTCTGCACAGTTCATAGTGTGAACGAGAAAAACTTTTACATTCATCCATAGAATTTTGTACTACATTACACTTAAGACAATTTCATTTTCCTAAGTCATGATAAAAGAAGGAAAAGACAGGACAAAAGAAAAAGAGAACTGGGATCTCATGCCAATATAAGTTTAGATCCAGGCAAAAAAAAAAAAAAAAAAAAAAAAAAAAAAAAATCAAAACAATAAACTGTGCTTAAAATAGGGCATGTTCTCATGGGCTGTTCTGGATAGGAGCCCAAATCTTCAGTTTATTTTCTGAAAAGAAACCACCTGCAGAAAGCTGATAAATCAAATAAACATTCAGTAAGCTTTGTTTAACCATAAACATTTCATACCCTGATAAAAGCAAATGGATTATGATAACATCAAAGGGAAATATATTATTGATTAAATAGTTTTATATATTTCTTCCTAAAACAGAAAGGTTCTTTGAAGATAATTAAATAATATAAAAACTATGCACAAACATAAAAATAGTACTTTGAAAGCATGATGTATTGATTTTTCTGTATCATTGGGCTTATAAGGAGTAATGCAGTACATATACTTTGGTTACCCTGGGCAATTAAATTTATTTTAGCTAGATTTTTTTGTTTTTGTTCTTACTTTTATTTTTTGTTTGTTTTAATTATTTAAATTAGTTTGTAATAAAAAATCTAAGCCATAAAGAACTATTTCAAAATGCTCAAATGCTTTTTCCACTAAAAATAAATAAATCATTTGAAAATATGTATTATGAAGATTGCATTAAGGGCTATAGAAGAGGAAGAAATATTTGTAATATGAATAATCTTTATAGTATCAAAAGGAAATAACTAAAATAAGTATATGTTTACCACATCAAATTATGTCTACCAGACACAACAAAACATATATTCATCCATGTTATGGATGATTAACAGCTAGCATTGTCTGTCATAATGGGAAATAATAAGTATTGATTAATATTTCTACACAGACACACCTATGTTGATAGGGATGTCTGAGAAATTATATTTTACATGTACTGTGTTTTTACATGCTGTTAACTATACAAGTATATTTTGTTGCTGATGAACTGATCTCACTGTATTATATTGGAAGAAGAAATGAAAACCAGTTCAGTGACTGGAAAAATTTCTTGCACTGCTTTGCTTTTATGTAGACAAGACAAAAGATACAGAAGATGAGGCAGTGACAGAGGGAAAGGAACACATTCCAAGAAATATTTTGGTTTGCATAGTAATACATCATTGTCATGGAAAAATACAGAGACCATCTGCACAGCCTTTTCCCTGTGTGGTATCCACCTTGATCACTACAGTGCATGAAAGCAACAGGAAATGTGAAATTTTTGGTTCCTAAAATGAAAAAATGTAGTTTTGCAAGAAAAACACAGAAATGGGACTATTACTGGTCATCCTACACAGTTACACTTACTACACCTTATCTTTATTGTTAATTATAGGCACCGCTTATTGTTGTAGTAGTCTCTCATTGCTCGTCCTCTGCCGACCGAGGGCGCCACTTGCCAGCGAAACCGACCCCAACCGGGCCGGGACCAAATGCTCACACAGACCCCAGAGTGTGTGAGGCAAAATGGCGTTTATTAAAATGTGGTAGGCACTTAAATATTCTTGTCCCGCTTTGTCCACACCCCTTGCTTACCTGCTGTCCTATTGTGGGGCAGCGTTTGGCAAGCCCTGAGCATAGGAAACCTGACCCCGTCACATACCGTTTCCTCGCCACGCCTACTACATCTCCCCCTCCCTATGCTCAGGAATATCCCGTAACAGCGCGATCGCAACGCGAGTACATCTCTCACAACTGTTCCTTCGTTTTGTGATACAGAATCCGTTGGTCCATAACTTGCCACATGATCCTTGTGAGGCAATTCTGGAAACACATGATTATGCACGGCAAAATGGCCGCAATACAAATTATTGCGAGCAATACTAGCGCAACTACCTTAATAATTTTCGCAACCCATCCTCCAAAGTTGCCAAACACACTTCTCAGCCAGTCCCCGATGGGGTCGTCCTCCACTTGGATCTTCTCCGTATGGTCTCGCAGGGCTTTCAGCGCTTTATGGATGGATACACTGTGGTCGCTAAGATTGAAGCAACACATTCCTTCTAGGTCTTCACATCCATGCCCCTGTGCCAGGAGCAAGAAGTCGATGGCTGCTCTGTTTTGCAGCACCGCATGCCGAATGCTGTTTGTGTCTTCTAGCATCGCATTCAATATTAATGTTGTTAAATTCGCCTGCTTAGCTGACCAACATGCTAGGCGTTCTATCTGAGCCAAGCTCTGTGCTGCAGCAACCCCAGGGGCGAAAAATGATGCGAATATCCGTGCTGTGGCACTCCATAACTCTACCTCATCGTTACAATTCTCCGGGAGAGGGCTCGAACGCTTTCGGCGACGATGGTGACCCGTGATGCTCGGGCCATACTGCATCCATGTCGTGAAATTCGGAGACAGTAATGTCAGTTCCCCTAGGTAACAGGGTCCTCCTAAGGCATTGTGCGGGATGCCCTGCCAGGCTCTATCCCCACAGATCAGGAAGATTCCAGGGGGCAACGCCTTAGCCGTTTTGTTATTCCATAGCACCTCGTTGACCCCCCGTTTGAAAGTGAACCCATACCCATAAAAGTCCCAAACTGCCGTACAATTAAATGAGGATCTACCGCTAGATTTAGAAAGGACCCCACCCTTTGACAAGCAGGTTGTATTGCGCCCTGTGAAGACCCGTGTTTCATTTTTGGTATACCCGCAATAACCCGAAGTAATGGAGAAAGCCTCCGTGTTCACAGGACTGACCACAGTCCAAGAGGTCTCGTTGTATGGCTTCAGCCGCGGATCTGTGCCTGCCCACCGGGCAATTAAGGCCTGCAGTTGTATCCGAGCAGACACACCCCGCAGGTAATCTCGCCCCAACAGGGTTCCCGGTACCTGCGCTACCAGCGGGGTCAGCAGGACGGGCTTCTCCAGGGAACCGTCTCTGTTGACCACGATTATCTCGATCTGCTTGGCTGACCTCCGCGTTGGAGCAGTTCCCCCCACTCCCGCTATAGTTTGAGTGGCCCCCGTTGGCCACGTGGGCGGCCAGTCGGACTCCGCAAAAACCGTCACATCCGCTCCTGAGTCCACCAGGGCGGTAAGGAAAATAGATCGCGGCCCTGGGGAGCCAGCGGGAAGCTCCGTAATTGCGGCTGTAATCTTCACCAAGGGGCGCTCCCCGCAGCTCAACGATAGCGCAGCTAGTGGCAGGCCTAGATCCAAAGCCCGCCTTTCCTGAGAATCCCGTGAATCGTAAGAGGGACCCTCATCCCCCCTACCTCGAGATCGCAGCCCACGAGCTCTACATTGCGGTGCAGTGTGACCTCTCCTCCCGCACATTTGGCACACTATACCCCCGTTGCTCTTACACTGTGCCTTGAAATGACCTAATTGACCGCACCTGAAGCATGGCCCAGGCGGGCGATCTGGACTCTGCCGCCCGGCAACCCCATGCGCTAGCATCACCTCAGCTACCGCTGCAGCAACCTCGCTTGCCACTGATGATTGAGACTTTTGCTTGTCCATCACATACTTAAGGACCTCACCGGGGGTGTGGAACCTGTCTGGCGCCGCCCGTAATAGAGCCCGTACGTCCGAGCTCGACTTTTGATAGAGGCAATCCAGGATCACGGGGCCGTGCACTGCCCTAGGCAGCTCCGATCCCTCCACTGCCTTGATCAACCTATCCGCAAAATCCTGGAAGGATTCAGTGGGACCTTGTGCAATCTCCGTCCACGGAGTAGACGGCTCAGCATTTCTTGCGAGCCTTCTGAACGCCTCAAGGGCAGCGTCTGTAGTGGCTATTAGTTCCCCGGGCCTCAGCTCCGTAAGCTGGGCATGTGCAGTGATCATACCCGGCGTACTACCCGTCAATCTCTGCAGGTTAGACGCGTGAAGCGGATTCCCCTGATCGTTCTGGGCTGTAACCAGCATTTGTCTAAGTCTAGCCTGCCATTCCTCCTTCCAAAGCGCATACTGCACCGGTTTCAAAATCATGCGCATCAGATTCTCAATATCGTATGGTAACAGGGGTCCCGGCAATATTAATGTCTCCAAGGCGTTCATTGTCAGGGGGGACTTCAATCCTTTCTTTTCAACTGCCTCAAGCACCCTCGCTATCGCTTTCGGGTCCAGCGGGACCCAGATCGGGTTATCATCATCGGAAATCACTACCGGAAATGCCTCCGGGTTCGCAAGGCCCCGGTCTTGTGCCTCCTCCTTTACTTTAGCCCAATCAGTCAGCAGACGCCCGTCCCTCCCCCCTTTGGGACGAAGCCCCGCCCTTGCCTTTTCTTCCTCCAAAGAAGGATATAACGACCGCGGAGGGTAGGGCGGGGGCGGAGCGGGCGGAGTGGGCGGAGCGGTTGGTAGACATGCGGTCGGGAGTTCCTCTTCCCCGCCCTTCGCCGCGGCGACCGTCGCCATCTTGTCCGCCACGCTTTGGTCGTCAGTACTGCAAGGTAGCAAAGACCCGCCCCCCGGAGCCCTTTCCACCCCTTTTTCCACCTTAAGCTTACCCTCCTCTTTAGCCGCCTTAAGGGCTCCAAGTATCAAGCCCCAGGTTTTAAGTTCAGCAGCCTTTTGGTTATTCATGGCGCGTTGGCATAAAGCCGAGGTGAGCGAATCCCACCTACCCGAATCCAGCACTTGCTGAGGGGAGTCCAGCTCCCCTCCCTTTTTTAAAACCGAAAGCACCGCGGCTACCTCCTTCTTTGAAGGGGTATTTTTGCCGCAGTAGTCCTTACAAAACTGCAAAAGTACCTTAATAATCTGTTCCATGGTTACACACGCGACCTGCCGCCACTTCACAGGCTCTTCTCCGCGATGTGTCTTCCGTGAGCGACCTGCCGCCACTCCGCAGGCTCTTCTCCGCTTCACGGGCACGCCGGGTGGTTAACCCTCGATAGGCAGATCACGTCGGGGTCACCACTTGTAGTAGTAGTCTCTCATTGTTCGTCCTCTGCCGACCGAGGGCGCCACTTGCCAGCGAAACCGACCCCAACAGGGCCGGGGCCAAATGCTCACACAGACCCCAGAGTGCGTGAGGCAAAATGGCGTTTATTAAAATGTGGTAGGCACTTAAATATTCTTGTCCCGCTTTGTCCACACCCCTTGCTTACCTGCTGTCCTATTGTGGGGCAGCGTTTGGCAAGCCCTGAGCATAGGAAACCTGACCCCGTCACATACCGTTTCCTCGCCACGCCTACTACAGCTTATGCACTTATTATTTGACTTTTACCAGAAAATAAATATGAATATTTGCCTTCTCTGAAGAAAACTCTGATTGAACTGAATTTGTGTATCTGTGTTATGATGATATAATGCACATGAATACAACTTTGTGAAATATGACATTCTATACTGCATAAAATTCAAGGTAAATCTTTGTGGTTTATGCCAAGGCTCACTCTATGACAATGTAAACAATGTAAACTACGAATGGAATGGGAGATTTAGCAACAGGAACTTTTCCAGTGTGATAGCACTGCTTTAACTACACTTTTCCAACATTGCTTATTTCAACTTTGCTTTAAATATGTTTATGTAAATCTGACACTTGCATGAGAAACATCCAACAGAGGTATAATTCTAGCTCTGCATATTTCTATGACTATTTTGAAATAAGATACTAACAAGATTCTAATTTTATTATTTTTTTAACCAGAAGACATAAAGACTGCAGAGATAATTTTATACTAGCGAACTGGATCTAAATCTTTACCATTTACCACCTATTGCTTTGCAGCATCAGTTTAGCTAGATTAAGTATTCCGTGAATTGCTAGATATTTAACTTGCTAAAAGTAGAATTGGAACATTTGAATGTTTCAGCAGGAGGCCTCTTTTTTGCCACTTAGCTATTCAGAGTCTCACATTGCCTAGTGTCAATTAATGTAAAAATGACGGATGAATAGCTTTTAGGTAAAAAATTAAAGTTGTATGTTCATTCATTAAAAATATCCAGATTTTAAAGTGACCTATGCATATTAAGAAAACAAATGTTTTGGCTGCTTTTACTTTCTAAAACTGCATGCATAGTGCCAGGCAAGATTCCCATGCAGTGGCACAAGGCTGACATCGTTAAAAATTTAACATAGCCTCTAAGATGGTTTTGATTTACTCCAAGTTGTCCTAACCAAATAGGTGGAAAATTTACATTGGCTATATACCATTCCCAATAAGTGACTTGCATGCGGCCATGAAATTTGTATGTCATTTTGAAAATCAAATATGTTTGATAGAATAGATGCATGGGATCACCACATGCAAGCAAAGAACATTCTGGAAACATACATGTTTTTCCCAATCTGATCTGTGTTTACCCATGTCAAAATTTGAACTGTCTGTACTGTCAAGTGAGTGCTGATCACCTCTCAAAGCTGATTAATTTCATCCATTATTGACACTTATGAAATATCTTTATCGGGAATACTGAGAGTCTAGGTGACAAAGCTGGGATTAATTATCAAAACATCAGATGGTCAGGGAAAAATGAGAAATCTAGTATGGTAATTGGGAAGTTTCTGATCATCAAGATATGAACATCTTTTTCAGCTACTCACTAACCTTTTCTGCTCTCTTTGCATAACTCTCTTTAACATAGGGATAAAATAATTACTCGCTGTGTGGTTTAACAGAACAAGAAACTGCTTTTTTTTTTTTTTTTTTTTTTTACTGGAAAGGCATTTTTATTACGTGAAAGGAAGCAAATTTACTGATGCAGTTCTTTCATATAAGCCTGCAGTTGTCTACATACTATGGATGTATTATACACAGTGGCAGAACTAAACACTCTCAATCAAATGTTTTCCTTTTCAGGAGCTCCAAACAGGAACTCTATCTTTTTAAACATTATCTGTATTTCTTGCTACATTAATAGCATAATTTTATTCATTTCTATACTTGCATAGGTCTAGAACCAGGTCCTGGTTCTCCACCATGTTAAAACTTCTGTTTACATTTACTTCTGAAATGGCCCCAGATCTTATGGTGAGAGAGAATACATCATTGTCAACCACCATTCTTCATTTATTATACATAATTTTATCATTTTCTTTGCAAGTTTTCTATTGTGTGCACTTCTTCAACTAATTGTAACTATAATTTTGATGTGATAAATTTACTATTGCAGTAGTAACAGTTACAAATACACTGTTTGGAAAGAACATTGGCAGAGCAGGTCATTGAGACAGAAGAAAAAAAATATATCCAGTACTTCAGCTAATGCTTATAAATCCTTTAATGTTCCAAAATCTGACATTTGAAAAACATATGTTTAGCCCTACTAATGGTAAAATTACACTTTTCTACCTGAAAAGCTTTGTTTTATCTTAGTACCACTGGCTAGAAGAGCAATCAATTGAGAGTACAGAATTGAGTGGCCTACAGAGGACAAATGGGAAAAATAATCATGTCATACTAGAAGATTAATGCATGAGTCCTACAATAACCCAGTGGGACATTATATTGCTATATTGTTTCTATGAAGAGGTTGTTCTTCTGGAATAATTTGGTTTGATAAGTGTGAATGATCATAAAGAATAAGAATATTGACAGGACTTGTACTAAAATTAAGCTAGGATGAAATTATTTTTAGTGCTGTTTAGTTTTCTTTCAATTTCTCTTAAAGTTGTGCATCTAACAAGTCAAACAGCCTAAGAACTTATAGTGTAAATAATCATCTTAGTCTCTCAGGAGATAAAATGTCACAGATCCATCTATCACTGGAAGAGGCATGACCTGACCTGTTAGATCCTACTTCACCTCAGCTACCTCCTGTCACTGCACTTAACAGTTACACCTCACTATGTTCCTATAGTAGTTTCCTTTTCCTCCCTATACTTTGCCCCCTAGTTGTCATTGCTTAAGAATGCGCTTTCAAACTCAGATTATGGTTCAAATTACTAGTGAACCTCAAGTGGGGAAAGGGATACATGGAAAGATCTGGAACTTTTTTTTTCTCCTTTCTGTTTTGGGTGTGTTCATGTCTTCTGACCCACAAGAGTCTTTTTGGTTGCAGAAGCAAATTCAAACACAGATTGGGTATAAAGTTAAAGAAAATAGGAGATAATTGATGCTCAAATTCCTTTAAATAAATTAAAATATATTGAGAAAATATGTAAGTAAATCCTTTTCTTCATTGCTGTGGAAGTTCTGTGAAAATTTTGTATTTTTCCTTTCCTTTTTCGACGCTCAGCCTGTATTAAGTTGCAGGCTAGATAGTAAAATGTGTTACGCTGAGAAATCTTCACTGCTGGACAGTTTTCTAGTAAAGTCTACCAGTTTTCAGCTGACTAATCTTGACATTCTTTTCTTGTTATATTTTCTTTAAGAAAAAGTAAATCTTTAAAAGTAAAATGTTGTATCCCTGTGTAGTCAAAGCTTCTATTATACTAAAGAAAAATTTTCAAATGAATGGGGTTTCAGAGGTGACAGATACGGTTAGTCACAGAGGATAAGTGTCATAGCCTATTGGCTCTGCTATGACAATCAGCAACTGTGATTATCGGTGTAGGTAATTACAGTGATATACTTAACAATGCAGTAAGATGAATGTGATGATGAAGGTAAAATGAACTTACCTTCTCATTTTCTTCTAAATACTTCTAAATACTTTTGAACGCAGAAATATTTAGAAATATTTAGAACACAGTGAAATCTTTTCCTAAAATTTGTTAATGTGGGACTTCTTTTTTTTTTTTTTTTTTTTTTTTTTTTTAATGGAAACAGCAGATTCTGGAAGATTCAGCAAAAGCTGCAGGAAATCCATGCTAAGCTCCAAATTCTTTTGAGGCAGCAGATTTTTTTTTACCTATAGTTTCCTATTGTCTAAAAGCACGATTACTAAACAGATGAAATTGAATCATAAATTCTGAAGGAAAAGTGTGAAAATGTAACAATTACTGCAACACAGTGGAATGAATCACACAGCCAGAACTTTAAAAAGAGGGGATATACATAGCCTTAATGGAAATAAGAAAAGGAATGGATAGAGGAGACACTTTTTGTAGTCTATTTTTACATCAAGGGTATTATAAAAGTAAATCAAATCTGAAAAAACATACAATTGATTGTATATTTTTAGAATATATTAGTCAAATATCTATGTGAATTTTATTTAATGTTCTATTCTTCACTCAGCCATGAATCTTAATTCTAACCTCTTTAAAGATAGCCATAGAAAAACTGTTAAAAAACTTTATTCTTTGTAAAGAATAAAGAGTGGATGTAGAAATTTATTTTGCACATTTCTAACATCAAAGTAATCTCTGCTGTAAGCAGAGGGACATACTAGATAATTTCTGGAGATCTTGCCAGCCTAAAAAATTGCATGATGATAAATGTGCATATGTGTGCACATATGTATGTTTCAATAATTGAAATACTTTTGCGACCATTTCAACCACTGCATTCAAGATTCTGACCTGGAAAAAAACTTTAAATCAACATGTGAAATTTTCTAGGAATGTTTTTATATTAAGGGAAGATATTTCTGACCACCATCTTTAATGTTAAATATTTTAAGCATTTCTCATGTTAGGAAGCTGCAACTATTAATTAAGGCAGTTTGTGGGAAAAAAGTGACATTAAAGATATTTTTATTTGTAAAATATGCAAACTCAATGTATATAGACAATATCAGACTTACTGGAGTTTTTAGCCATTCTCCTATTCCTATTATCTCCTGATGGTATGCTGTACACAGATGCACTACGTGTTCCTGTTACTACAGTAAGAAAGATGCTCACATAGTCTCCTACTTATATCATTAAAATACTCATTCCTTTTTAAAAAAGGATGGAAAATTACTTGTAGAGGACAAAGTTTTTTTAAAGTTCAAACTCCCCTAAGCTCTTAAACTGGTACTCAGACACTGACTAATTACTTGTTTGTTTCCAAATTTTAGTATAAAGCAAACCTTTTTTCAGACTACCTGTCTGTAAGTGAATTAATATTTTAAGTTGCACTATGCTATTTTAAAATTGCTGTTAAAACTCAGGTTTAAATAATGTCCATTTTAGGAACAATATTTTATTAGTAATTCTAATGTATATCATATAAATCTTGGAGTGGCAAAGGTCATATTTTAAAAATTATTGTTATGAAAGGTCTTTGAGTACTGAAAAATTAATAGAAATAGATATGAAATGTTCATAGAAGAGACCTAATGCGCTTGTCTGGAAAGCCTTATTAAACACATGGAAATGTACCCAGCTAGCAGGAGATATCCATGAAGGATGTTATAAGATGGTTTCCCTGGGTATGTTTCCTCTCAGAATGGCAAACTTGTTAGTATGCGAGATGTAATTCAGATGTTCATGAAAAAAAAATTAGGCTTTTTGCTTGTACTTTTATCTCAGTCACAAATCAATTTTAACTAGAACCTAGATAAGGAAATCTTCTCTGAATGGCATCTCTCTGTACCACGAAATCCTGGAAAAAACTAAGTTTATTTTCTTATTTACAATTCAGTGAATAGCACTGTATTAACAGAAAGGATTAAGAACACTTTTTTATGCACTCTATACACAAATAGAGTAGTTTTCTGACGTACGAAGTTGTGCAAAATAGAATGAATATACTTTTTATAATAGTTAACATCCCCGAGCAAATAGTTATAATTATCAGCCAACCATTTGCAGTTTTCTGAATAAAACTTTTTTTTTTTTGCCCTTAGAAGTTTCAAAAAAATAAATAAATAAATAAAAATGGAGTAATGTGAAATCATTTCTAAAAATTAAATTAAAATTTCATTTATTTTTATAACAATTAATATTTAATTTTAATTTTATCATCACACCAAGAAAAATAAATAAATAAAATCACAGTGATTAAGATACTAAACAGCAGTCCCACTATGATCCATGAGGTACACCACTTGGCACTGACCTCCACCTGGACATTGAGCCACTGAACACCTCACTCTGGGTACGATCTCGTAACCAGTTCCTCATCTATCCAATTATCCACCCATCAAATTCATTTCTTTCCAGTTTGGAAAGAGAGGTGTTGTGGGGGGGACTGTGTCAAAAGCCTTCCTGAAGTCCAGACAATGATATCAGCTTTTCCCTTGTCTGTTGAAGAGTCATGAAATGTGGCTTGAAAAATTTCATGATCACCGTCATCTTGAATAAATAAGTCTCTCTGTGCATCGGAATTTCCAATTTTTTAAAATGCAACTGTATGTATAGATAGAGAAAGGACTGAACTGGATTTAATATACTTTACCCTATAAACACTTGCAGCCCAGAACACAAACTTTAAATTGTAGTTATTTAAAATAAATATTTCACAGAAATTAAATTAATACATGTATTACAGGTACATGAAAGCTTATCTACCTCAAAGGTGGCAATCAGTTCCTACTTAAAATAGATGGTAGTTCCACATAACAGTTGTTTGTGTCAGAATTGCCAGTTCTCTTTAAAGCAGATGTGTGCAGATTTTAAGATGATAAATGAAGTATTAAAATAGCTATTTCAGGCAGATATCCTAATCATTCTGATCTTCAGCTACAGTGAATCAAACATTTCACCTGGGGCAAATTTCAGTAGGAATCATAAGCTTCTAATGGCCATGTTTTTTGCCTAACTCAGAAATATCAAACTGAAGACTGTATTTGCATATAAAAACTGTCTGTGATGAAAATCGCTAAAACCAGTGAAAAATGTTAGACTTATCAGCCCCTGTGAATTTTAATTGGCTTTTAAGACTAAAAAATATGAAAAAAGTTTCCAGTAAAAGATATTATTTGAAAATGATAAATACTGAAAAGATATAGCTGACACAAGGAAGTAAGAATAGTTACTGTAATTGGATACCGGGTCATGAATGAGAAAAAAAAAAGATATGAGAGATTAAATGCCTTATGGAAGAAAAATGAGGCCTGAGAGAAAGAAGGAGAGTCTAAATGCGAAAATGAGATTGCATTACTGCAACCTGTCTTGAAAGGCTTGAGCAGCAGAGATAGAGGGCTGCTGCTCTCTTAATAACCTTACTGGTTTCCCTCTTCCATTCATCTCTGTTATTTTCCCTAGTAAGCTAGAAAAAATCAAGAAAAACATGCAAAAAATCTTCCTTTCCTACCCTCCTGCCAAAGTATAGAATAAAATAAAATAAGTTAAATAAATAAATAAATAAATACATACATAAAGGAGAGAGAAGGAAAGGGAAAATGAAGGAAGAAAGAAATTTACAAATTGGGAGGAGCAGTGTGAGAGGCTTGGTAGCCTATACAGATAGAAGAATGCAACTTGTGTTGCAGATATGTTATAGATATAAAGTGCACAGGTTCTTTAGGAAACAACAGTTTTCCGTGTCTCCATCATTGCTGGATTCATCCATATCAGGCACATATGTGGCTAAGGTATGTTAACCAGACAGATGTGAAGCCAAGGCATCAGCATCCTTTAATATCTGCATGATACAGGCATGGCTTTAATTCAAACTAGTTGGTATTTGACACTATCCTGAATGGACCAGGGGTATTTCCCTTTGGGAAGTGTGTATAAAGTTAAAGTTTTTGGGAACAGAAGAGAATTCTGTTAGGAGAAGCTGATCCTTGCTGTGTCATTTTTTGTAGGCACCAGGGACAAAGCTTTGGCTCATTCTGAGTCTGGGAGATGGCAAGTGACTGCCTCAGGATCACAGTCAGACTCAGTACTACAGAACTTGGAAGAGAGGTTTACACAGCCTCCTGCCTTGTTATCCAGGACTTAGAAAAATCTTTGCCAAGTCATGCCACTACACGAACAGGTGTTATATTTAATTAGGAATTTAATATATATATATATATATTTTTTTAAAGAGAATAAAAAATGGCAAATGCTACTAATGCTTTCTAATACTTTAATACTAATGCTTTCTAATACTTTAAAATTCTCATTTGCTTGTTGCAAAGGTGGATACAGCTCCTGGATTTAATGTGTTTCCACTTCTATTAGTCCTAAGCACCATCTCTCTTTATGCCAGCATCTGGCATATAGCTTCAAACAAGAATTTTTCTTCTAAATAGGATTCTGCTTTTGTGCTATTTTCCAAAGTGTCTCTAGGTTCATCAGTCAAATGTCTAAAGTATCCTATCCCAGTACTTTCACACCTTTTTATATAAAAACACTGTCCCAAGCAAGTAGGTGTTAGTTGATCCGTCATTCACTGCAAACAATAGCTCAAAGGATTCTCAATGGAAAAACTATACTACTGAGATTAACATCCTTTCACTATGGCTGGATGCAGTACATCAGTCTTTTCATAACTTATACAAATCAGTGCGCTTCTTTGATGTACCACTCTCTATTTCTGTGTGCACAAATATAAAATGAGTTTTTGGATACAACAGTAAAACAGCTATTTTTTCACAGTTCATTTCTGGTTTTTGTCCCACAGACCTTATATGACAGGAAAATGCAATCCCAAGCTGAGTCTGTAAAGTCATCTGTTCTCAAGGACTGAGAACTAGTGGTGTTTAGTGACCTGTACTGATCCACTCAGTAGGAACTTTTCTGCTTTCCTAGAATGGATGAACTATCCCTCAGAAACATGTATTTTTTATTATTTTATTATTACTTGATTAGCTTTACACTCCAGTCTACTGATGTTAAAGAATATATTTTAAGGTGATCTGATTACTGAAAAAGAACAACAGCTATAAATTGTAAGCCCAATGGTGGAAGATAATTCTTGTTTTATTTGACTCATTTGATTCCCTTATGTACAAAACCAAGATACATGGTCTATAGACATTCTGATTATCAAAACAGATTTAGTAGGCCATCACAATTAAAATAGATCCCATTTTTTATAGTTTAAGTTCCTCTCTACTTTATTTTTCTTTTCTAGTCAATGTATTAGCAGGAAAAAAAAAAAAATCATGATTAAATTACCATGTGACATATACATAATCTACATGTATATGTTCCTGTTGATTTTCCAATTTTCAATGACATGCTAAGAAAAGACACAACAAGTTAGAAAAATAAAGAAATAAAGAAAAAGAAAGAAAATCTAAATCTTAAAGTTTTCATTTGGTAAGTTAAGGATTAGGCTTCATTTCTTTGCATTCCAAATAACTTACTATCTAAATCTTGTATTCGAGAATTTTGATATTCAGGCCACTAAAAAGTGAAAATTATAAAGATGTATGTGTTGAAATGTATAAAACTCAAACTAATAAAAATGTATTATCTATATTTAAACATACCTGGAGATGGGTAATAATTGAAAAATTCTTATCATATTTCATTTACACAGTAATTCTCAAATTCAAGGGTCTGACAAAAGGAGGACTCAGCTTAAATGAAGTCCCCTAGAAACTTTCACTGAACATTAAGAAAGCCAGAGTAGGAGGACTTTAATAGAGAAAAGGTCCGTTCATAAGGCACTTCTGGAGAATTTTTGGCATTGATCACTGTCTTGTGACAAACACAGTTTGCATGAAATTAATGAATTTTCACATTTAATTTCTTTCATATCAGAAGTCCTAGAATAGAGCATGAATGATAGAAAACATTACATTGCAATGTATTCATATTTTCAGGCTTTTCACTTGCTTCCAACTCTGTTACCTTTATCATTTAGAAAACATAATGTTAAATTTATCTAGAAAAAAATGAATAATGAAACCTTTTTATCAAACATAAAGTTTAAATGAATATAAAGTATAAGTGACATTTAATCACTTTTGTTGTTTATATATTATGCATAGCTGTCAAAACATAATCAGGTTATTGTCACTCACTACACAAATTGATTGACCCTATGTAAAAGTGTATATTGTTTTAAAAGTATATATAAGGATATAAACATATGTCTTTACAAAATAATGAAGAGATCATCAAACTTTTAATCCCAATGTTTCTTAATTAAAATATGTATTATAATAATTTTATCCCAGTGTGAAGGAATGTTCTTAAGGGGCTAAAAGTGTTTTTTCTCCATTTGTTATTTCAATTGAATTTAATTAACATGAATTAAAAGCATGGGTGGGAACCTGAAATGCAAACAAAATGAATCTTGATTATTATTATTTTTTAATTATATCATATCCCATTAGCCCAGGCAGCTAGGCCTGGGAATCATCAAGCATGATCCCAAGAGAAAGAGATCAACATTACTTGTATTATGAAACTTAATACATGCTTTCAAATTACTTGTAAAGTCTTTCCTACATGAATTAAATCCTGAAGTGCTCAAAACAGTATTTTGTTGGTTTTTAGGTCATTTTAAATAGATCTTATTTCCTGACCAATATCCTCACTTTGGGTATACCCATGAGCCTGTTTAAGATATGTATATTTTTCTTATATTCTCTCGTCCTGATTTGCAGTGTGATGCATGAAAGAGATAAAATGCGATGAGATCACCCTCTGCTTGCTATTGTAACTTCACAAAATTGTATTTCAGTTAAATAGATTTGGCATCATTTCATAGGAAAGCTATTTATCTTTCTGTGCCAGGAAAAAAAATATTTCATAAAGAAATTTCCCTTACATGAAGTCAGTGGGTGTTACTGTTATCAAAAATTTGTCAGCCATCACTTGACAGTTATGATATTGCATAGCAATTCTTGCAGCAAAAACTATGTCCTAATGAAAACTACTGTGCCACTTTGATCTAATAAATTGTTCTCTTATTAATTAGTTGAACTTTTTTTCAGAGTGAAAAAATACAACTTCTTCATAATACATATATATTTCATTTAAAAACAAAAGGACTAAAAATCTTTGCTACAAACTGCTTCCAGTGACATTAGTGATCTATAGTGATTATAGATCTATATTATCCTTATTTCCATTATTCTTTGGATCTCTACAGAGTTGACATTCTTCAACCATTCTCATAATTCAACACAGTTACCACTGCTTCCTAATCATAAGAATGTTTTTGGTTTGTTTTGCTTCTTGAAAAAATCAATGTCAGGTTTTATGGTCTTACAGGGATCATAAAAGCCTTTATTTTTTCCTCAGTCTGTTGTTGCAATCTCAATCAGAATAGGCATGACTTTCTAAGACTTAAATTTCATGAAAGAATATGCAGTGGAACACCTCAAGGGAACAAGAGCTTAGGAGACCATGGCACTCACACTCACTGCACTGACTATCCTCACCTCCACTGTGCCTGGGTGGAATGAAGCGATGGTAATAGTCTGTCAGTCTATTTCCACAGGTGAAAATGAGAGGTAAGGTAACAAGTAGGGTTCAGGGTGCAACCAGGATCTTCTGCCAGCAAATCAAACCTATAGAGAGATAGGGCAACTGTGACACAGGACTGAGGTTGTTCCAAGAGACAAGGTTGCAAAACCAGAAATCCCACAGCTTTTCTGATGAAGAGGTTCAATGCTGAGCTAAAATTTGGCTCCTGTACCACGGGCATACAGGGAGGAGCTCCCAGTGGTAACTGGTTGCAGACAATGTGGTAGTAGCCACTACTAGTGGCTTCCAACATTTTTCCCTCATGTTGCTTCTACTAGAATTTTGCCATGTCTAGAACAGCTCGTCCTTGACAAACATCCTCTTAATCCTAAAAAGAATATCCATGCATTACATCACATCAGATCCTGTTTTGAATTGTACTTCAGCTAAATTTAGCTAAAGGTTTCGAGTTGGCTAGCAGCTTTTAACACAGTTTAATAGTAGTAGGCCTTTAAACTAAAAGACGGTAAATTCAGTTAAGATGTTAGGAAAGAATTTTTTTTCAGAGAGTGGTTAGGTGTAGGAACAGGTTGCCCAGAGAGGTTGTGGATGCCCCATCTCAGAGGCATTCAAGGCCATGCTGGATGAGGTCCTGGTCAGCCTAATATAGTGGTTGGCAATCCTGCCCACAGAGGGGGTTGGAACTAGATGGTGTTTAAGATCCTCTCCAACCTAAGCCAATCTATAATTATATGATTCTACAATCTATATTAAACAAGACTGGACCTTGTATTGACCTCTGGGGTACTCTGCTCATTGGCCTCCAATGAAACTTTATGCTATTGACAACTACTCTCTGGACTTGGTCATTTAGCCAGTTTTAGTCCATCTCACTGTCTGCTTGTCCATCCCACACTTTGTCTCTCTGAAGATCTTAATGAGGACAGTTTCAAAGGCTTGATATTCCTCTATTCTTCCCTCATTCATCAGAATGGTCAACACAACAGAGTATCTGAAAACCAATAGGAATATCGTGGTTGACAGATATGATTCAAACAATGTTTTTCATCTTGCAGTACTACCACACACTATTTTATGTTCCAAATATTTTCTTTACTTTTGATACCAATTTATAGGCATTCATGATCAGTAAAATTTTTTAGGGATACGATTCTTGACCCTTATGTTTTTCAGAATAACTGGTATTTTCTGCTACATACTGGTATTTATCTTTTTTTGCCTTGTTTTTCTAAGTGCAAATTGATTAGCTCCCTTGAGTGCTGGAGACAGTTAAATTTCCTGCCATATTCCTCTAATATCCCTAATATCTTTCAATAATATGTATGTATATATGTATATATTTGACACTATGTATTTGGTCAAATGGAAGGGAATTCTTTGGCAATATGGCTTATACAGCTCTCTGCATTTTTTTAGCCTTCACTCTGCTATGTTAGTTTACCCAGAGGACTAAATTGAAAGAGCATGTGCAGAAGTATCAAGTAAAACATATCACAAAAAATGACTCGCAGAGAATCTAGTGACCTTAAAAAATGCTACTTGAAAAACTAATGACCTAAGTATGCCCTTAAACCTGAGATCATCCAGCACAGAATTCAGAATTCGTCAAAGTGGACATGAAGCTAGTGATCCAAATAGAAAATTAAATCTAAAAATGATTTTTTTTTTTTTAATACATCTATACATAGAAAGTTTTCTGAAGTCATCCTTTCTGTTTCAGGTCCTCTTTTCTGTAGCTCACTGAAATCTGCACTTGATATAGTTTCCTGTAAGTACTTTCTATTTTCTACTTTCATTTTATTTATTTTATTACATTAAAGAAGAGACAAAAATATCTACTAACATTTCAGGTATTAATAACAGACCTACTACTACACTTGGAATCCATTTGGACTGTCACAATTCCATTGGGCCAGTGTTGAGGGAGATGGCAGATGTGATTGTCAAGCTACTTTCTACCATCTGTCAGCATTCCTGGTCAATTGGGGAGTTCTCAGATAACTGGACACTTGCAATGTGATGCCCAGCTATAAGGAGGGTTTTAAGTATGATCTGCGGAATTGCAGGCCTGTCATCCTGTTGTCAGTGCCAGGGAATGTTATGGAACAGATCATCATGAGGAGGATCACATGGAGAATATGGGACAATCAGGGAATCAAGCTCAGCAAGTATGGGTTCATGAAAGGCAGGTCCTGCTTGACTAGCCTGATCTCCTTCTACAATGAGGTGACCCATTTAGTGGATGAGAGAAAGGCTGTAGACGTAGTTGACCCAGACTTCAGCAAAGCCCTTTGACACTGTCTGTCTCCTACAATACAGTAGAGAAGCTAGAAGCCTGTGGCTTGGACACTCTGAAGGTAGGAAGGCCCTACAGAGGGATCTGAACAGGTTGGGTCAATGGGCAGAGACCGATAGGATGACATTTAGTAAGAACAAGTGCTGAGTCCTGCACTTTGGCCACAACAACGCCAGACAATAGGCTTGGGGAAGAGTGGCTGGAAAGCTGTGTAGGGAAAGGACCTTGGGGCTGGCACTCAGTTGAACATGAGCCAGCAGTGTGCCCAGTTGGCCAGTTCTTGGTGAGTGGCATCCTGTTGGAAATAGTGGAGCCACCAGGACCACAGGGGTCATCACTCCTCGTACTCAGCTCTGAGGAGGCCACACCTCCAGAATTGTGTTCAGTTCGGGGCTCCTCACTACAAGGAAGATATTGAGGCCCTGCAGTGCATCCAGAAAAGGGAATTGAAGCATAAGTCTTATGAGGAGTGGTGAAGGAACTGGGATTGTTTGGTCTGGAGAAGAGGAGGCTCAGGGGATACCTTGTCACTCTGTAATTATCCGCAGGAGGTTTGTAGCAGGGTGATTATCAGCCTCTTCTCCCAGGTAACTAGCAATAAGACAAGAGGGAATGGCCTCAATTTACACTAGGGGAGATTGAGATTAGTTAATAGGTAAAATGTTTTCTTTGAAAGAATGATTTGGCATTGGAACAAGCTGCCCAGATAGTGGAGTCATTGTCTCTGGAGGTGTTTAAGGAGAGAGTAGATATAGTACTTAGGGACGTGGTTTAGTGGACAATATTAGCGGTAGATAGATGGTTAGATTAGATAATCTTGGGAGGTTTTTTTAAACCTTAATGATTCTGTGATTCTAGGATCCTATGAATACCTGTATGTAAAATAATATACTATACTGTGAAGTTTCAGAAGAGCTATGACTTTTATCTATTTTTAAAGTTACACAGATTTTTATCTGAATTCTTCTCTATTTTCACCTAGAAACCATTAATCTGCAAATTATTTGTGCAAAAATTTATCTTTCACAATCATAAACTTATCAAGTCCAGACTGACTTATTATGGTCTCAGAATTTCATAGTAAAATGTCAATGAATATGAAGATAAATTCAATTTTCACATGCTCTAAGGAGAATACAAATGATTGACTTTCTGTTCTTCAGTCAATAACTTATTGACAGTTCTAGGTCCAAATGACAAAACAAAGAGCAGAAATCAATGGTAGTGGAGCAAAGATCAGATCAATAGCTGAATTTCTCATTAATGGAGCGAATGACAGTTTTACTCAGTTTGAGGGAGAAAAAAAAAACAACAGCCTTATGCCCTTTCTGACTGAGAGTGAAGGTGCAAAGGTCAAACATGCACAATGAATGTGAATCTTCAATTTCTTTAGACCAAAAAAATCTCGATTCTCTGAAATACATTTTAGAACAGATATATGATCCCTAGAGTAAAGTCCAACAGACGTCATTAGGCTAAGGACTTATAGTGCTGTTAGGGGCTTTAAACCTGTTTTTACACTCAGTACTTCTGTGCAGTTATAGGCTCCAGAGCAGAAGAATGTTGATAAATTTCCTATTGCAGCCAATGAAACAGTTGTATATGTGTGGGTGGTGGTGGTGTGAAGCTCTTCTGTGTTTGTTACTTAAGCAAACAAAATAACACAATATTCAAAATTCTCTTTGGGCTTTTTTAAAAAAAAATCATATAAATAAGAACAACATTGATGTTTATTTTCTGAACCTCAGTGAAAGTAAATAAAAGGGAAAAGTTTTTGGTGAGGATTGGGAATTGTATAGATGAACAAATGAATAAATAAGTGCAGAAATCTATTGAGTCAATTCAGTCTAATTACAGACAACAGTGGGTATGATAGTATTGCGGTTTAACTCTGAGAAGCCACTGACCCACATGCAGCTGCTCACTCATTTCTTGTCACACTCCTCCAGCAGGATGAATAAAAGAATCAGAAAGATAAAACATGAGAATACTCTCATGTTGAGATAGAAACACTATGTAAAACACAAGTTCAGTGTTCAAATAAAGCATAATAAGCAATTAATTCACAGTTTCCCATCAGCTGGCAGATGTTCAACCATTTCCAGGGAAGTAGGACTCACCCTGAATAATGTTTTCTTGAGAAGACCAGTGCCAACACTCCAGACGTTCCTCCCTCTCTTCCTAGTTGCCCTCCTCACTAATTAAACCTAGCTATTTATGAGGATCAGTTTTTAATGTGCATTTGAATCATGCTCTATTTTAACATACATTTTATTAACATATATATAACATATATAAAAGATAATAAAGGCATTATGTATGATGATGAATTACCAGCCAGTTATTATAAACTGCTATAGAGTTCAACAGATCAATAAATTAACTGTAAATCCTTCTAGTTATTTTCTTATAATCATTTGCAATATAGGATACTTAAGCCTGCAACATACTTATGACATTTATTAACATTTTATAATGTATTTATAAGTACAATGCTTTCTCAGGAATGATAATGTGTTTTCAGTATGAAGATTGATCTATGTACCTGGGAAGATCATGGAACAGATCATCCTGGATGACATGCTTGATCACATGAGGAAAGGGCGTGTGATCTGTGACAGCCAGCACGGCTTCACCAGAGGAAACTCATGCTTGACCAATCTGATGGCCTTTTATGATGGAGTGACGGCATCGGTGGACAAGGGAAAGGCGACTGATGTCATTTACCTGGACTTGAGCAAGGTCTTTGACATGGTCCCCCACCACATCCTTATCTCCAAATTGGAGGGATGTGGATTTGATGGGTGGACCACTCGATAGATAAGAAACTGGTTGAAAGGCTGCAGACAGAGGGTGGTCATCAATGGCTCTATGTCCAGGTGGAGGCCGATAACGAGTGGTGTCCCCCAGGGGTCTGTCTTGGGACCGGTGCTCTTTAACATCTTTATCAATGACATCGATGATGGAATCGAGTGCACCCTCAGCAAGTTTGCTGACGACACCAAGCTGAGTGGTGCGGTCGACACGGTTGAAGGAAGGGATGCCATTCAGAGGGACCTCAACAGGCTTGAAAGGTGGGCCCGGGTGAACCTGATGAGGTTCAACACGGCAAAGTGCAGAGTTTTGCACTTGGGCCGGAGGAATCCCAGGCATCCCTACAGACTGGAAGGAGAGGTCCTTGAGAGCAGCCCTGTGGAGAAGGACCTGGGGGTCTTGATAGATGAAAAACTTAATATGAGCCAGCAGTGTGCCCTTGCGGCTCAGAAGGCAAATGGTATCCTGGGCTCCATCAAAAGAGGGGTGGCCAGCAGGGACAGGGAGGTGATTGTTCCCCTCTACTCTGCTCTTGTGAGGCCCCATCTGGAGTACTGCGTCCAAGTGTGGAGCCCCCAGTACAAAAAAGACAGGGAACTGTTGGAGAGGGTCCAGAGGAGGGCCACAAAGATGATCAGGGGACTGGAGCACCTCCGCTATGAGGACAGGCTGCGGGAGCTGGGCTTGTACAGCCTGGAGAAAAGAAGGCTGTGGGGTGACCTCACTGTAGCCTTTCAGTACCTAAAGGGAGCCTACAAAGAGGAGGGGAATCAACTCTTTGAAAGGGTGAGTGACAGCAGGACAAGGGGAAATGGTTTTAAGTTGAAGGAAGGGAGATTTAGGTTGGACGTCAGGGGGAAATTCTTTACAGAGAGAGTGGTGAGGTACTGGAACAGGCTGCCCAGAGAGGTTGTGGATGCCCCATCCCTGGAGGTGTTCAAGGCCAGATTGGATGGGGCCCTGGGCAGTCTGGTCTAGCATTAGGTGGGATGATTGGTGGACCTGCCTGTGACAGGGGGGTAGGAGATTCATGATCCTTGAGGTCCCTTCCAACCCTGGCAATTCTGTGATTCTGTGATTTTGTGAGGGAGAAGAATCTGAAGAATCTATTATTTCTTATCTTCAAATCATCTTCCCATAATGCTTCAGAAAAAAATATATATATTATATATAACATATAACTTTATAGATTTCTTCTGTAAAATAAAAATGTATAAGAATATGAACCTTCTATGTAAGCAATCTATTACAGAAGAGCTATTCCTCTCTTTTCATCATATAGAATTTCTTCTCATATTATCAACAAATAGCAGTAAGTGGCTAATTAGGATGTTAACTTGCAAAGTATGAATGTACTATTCAATATTAGGTCAGTCTTAGTTAAAATAAGAACTTAGTAATACAACAAGAAATTGCTGTAAATTTTACAGTTTAATTTTGGTGAAACTGATTACTCTTCACTGGCTTGTAATTGTTACTGCTTCAAACAAAGAAACAAACAAACTAGACAACAGTCATAGCTCCCTATAGGTATCATGACTTGGGAAACTGAGATTCTTCTATACATAAATGCCATCAGACACATTATAAGTATTCTACTTTCACAGACTTTTGTTTGGCAATTTCTTCTTGTTTCTGTGAGTGCATTGCCTTTAGATAATGTCACAAAACTCATTAAGATGCTAAGAAACACAAATAAACCAGCCATGCATTAGTGAGGATTAGAGAACCAATGCAGTCATAATCCACTTAGGCAACTGAAAGAAACAAAGAAGACAATGGAGACATAATTGAGTGATGAGGAAAGAGACGCTTCCAAACCCTACACAACTACAGTATAGAACAGGACTAGTTCTGACTACAGATATGAATTCACCTGATTGCATTTATGGTCTGTCTTCTGGTCTCACTGTTGATTTCTTGACATTGAGGAATATGATGGCTAGGAAAAAGCAAATAGTACTGAAAGGAAAACAACTTGAACTTTATGAAATTAAATGGATTTCTGATTGTGTTGTAGCATACAGAGGACAGCTAGCAGTGAACAGCCTCCAGAAATCTCATTCTTTTTAAGCAGTGATAAAGCTCTATTCTATAAAAGCATAAAAGTGAATATAAGTGGGAATATGATTTCTGGATTTAAATACTTGTTATCTGTTCTCAAGCAAGCAAGCAAACAAACAAACAAACAAAACAGTAACTCCCAAACTATTCAGTAGTTAACTACTGGTTAAATTCCTGGCATATTGTATGATATGTTAATCAACTGGAGCTGAACCATGAAACATTAAAATTCATAAGGAAACCTGAACCGCTAGCACCAGATGAATCTAGACTGCTTTGACTTTCAGTCCCTGGCTTAGCTGCTGCATTTCTAGATGGTTTCCTTGTAACAGCCACAGCTTAGGATGAAGAAAATCCGAAAGTCTCCATGGTGAAGCTGAGAGTCTGAACCATCCAACTGCTTACCTAAGACTCAGAGAATAAAAATGACTCAAATTTAACTCCACATGGAATAAGAAGACCTTTTGCCCTTTTCTTGCTTAGACCTCTATTTTCTCTCAAGTATTCAAGAAAAGTTTAGCCCAGAGTCATTGCTCTTCAGAGCTGAGGGAAAAATGCCACAGCTCTTCTATTCTCTCTCAAGAAATTGAATTTTGCTTGCATTGAAATTTTGCTTTCTACAGAAATGAAAACTGCCTAGCAGAATTTTAAGTATACTTTCCATCGTACTGCCCTGACCATTTATTTTGATCTACTTTGGGCCCTATCATTTGAAAATTGAAAGATAACTTTGAGAAAAGTATAATTGAAAGCATCAGGATCCTAGGTGCTCCTATCCACCCCTGGGATTTGGTTGCCTGTGCTTGGGCCAGCTCTGATGAGGAGGATCTGTGTAGCCATGGGGCAGATGCTGTGTAAAGAAATGTGCCATAAAGTGCAGTGAAGAGTGGTGTTTGGCTTCACATTTCCTGGGCGTTGCAATTGGACTCAGCCATAGACCTCACTAATCTAAATCCTGACCCTTGGGGAATGGTATCTGCTTTGCTGTGGCTTGCATCACATGACCATGTGGCTCCTCTCCCAGCTGTCATCAAAACCTAATCCTGACTTCCTCACTTGACTTCTTGTCTTAGCCTCAAACCTACTGTTACACCAGAGAGGTGTTGACAAGGTACGTCCTGAAAACCCTGTCCAGATCTAGCCTTCCGTCAAAATAGGGAGGGAAAAACTTTGCTTGATAGTTCCTGTTGTACCAGATGAGATCTTCGCATGTGAACAGGTTGGCCACCTGAAGGATATAATGTCAATACAGACTTATAGATCTCCACTTAGTTTTCAGGTGTCAAGGGTTTGCTTTGCAATAGAACATTCTCAGAAGAACTTAAATGTTAAAATGTTTTATGTAGGACTCCGTGTAAGTCTTTAAATCCTAATGTTATTAAAAATCAGTATTGATGTTGCCTAAGGCCTGAAACAAACATGGAGTTCACTCTCTGTTTCAAAGAAGTGTATTCCAAAAGTGTAATAGAAAAAGAGCTGACATTAACTTTTTTTTTCCCCTTTGGAAAAATAAGAATGTAAAAAGAGTTTAATTTATGTCTGTTATATCCGATTTAAAATATATCTGTTGTTGCATATTCTTCTGTTTCACAGAATCATAGAATCACCAAGATTGGAAAAGACCTCCAAGGTCATCCAATCCAAGTGTCCACCTACCACCAGTATTTTCCCACTAAACCACGTTCCTTAGCAGAACAACTAAATATTTCTTGGACACATCCAGGGTTGCTGACTAAACCACCTCCCTGGGCAGCCTGTCCCAGTGTCTAATCACTGTTCTGGAGAAGAAATTTTTCCTAACATCTAACCTTAACCTCCCCTGATAGAACTTGATGCTGACTGATGCAACCGGAATCCATTCCCTCTAGTTCTGTCTCTAGTCATGTAGAAGAGGCCGATGCTCGCCTCATCACGACCTCCTTTCAGCTAGTTGTAAAGAGCTATAATGTCTCCCCTGAGACTCCTCTTCTCCAGACTGAGCAATCCCAGCTCCCTCAGCTGCTCCCCATAAGACCTGTGCTGCAGACTCGTCACAACTTCTTTGCCCTTCTCTGAACACGCTCTGGGACCTCAATGCCTTTCTTCTAGTGAGGGGCCCCATATTGAACACAGTAGTCAAGGTGCAGCCTCACCAGAGCTGAGTACAAAGGGATGATTCAAATGCTACAAGCCCCTCTTCAGATACTGAAAGGCTGTTATCAGGTCACCCTGGAGCTCTTCACATCTCTCTCAGTCTGTCCTAACAGGGGAGGTATTCCACCCTTGGATCATTTTTGTAGCCCCCTAGTAACAGGTCCACATCTTTCCTGCACTGAGAACACCAAATCTGGATACAGTACTGCAGGTGAGGTCTCACTAGTGCAGAGTAGAAGGGCAGGACCACCTCCTTTAACCTACTGACCATGCTTCTTTTGATGTATCAAATAGTCCACCCACATAATCCCTATCTTTTCAGTTTAGTGAGAAGGATGTGTCAAAGGCAGTGTCAAAGACAGCATCAAAGGCCTTACTGAAATCCAGATTCATGACATCAGTGGCTCTTCCATTGTTCACTGATGCATTTGAGCCATCATAGAAGGCCACTACGTTGTTCAGGATTTACTTGTCACTGGTAAAGCCATACTGGTTTTCTTGTATCACCTCCATGTCTTCCATGTGCCTTAGTATGGCTTCCAGTAGGATCTGTTACATGGTCTTTTGTGGCACAGAGGTGAGGCTGACAGGTCTCTAGTTCCCTCAAGGAAAGTGAAGAAAAATTGTTAAGAAAATAAATTATAAAAGATAGGTGAGAAATAGCTATTTTTTTTTTATTGTAAATGCTGTGAACTGTTGGGACAGTTACTGGTTTAGGTTCTAACAAAGAACATGGTTGAATAATGTGATACAAGGAAGTTTCTCCAAACCGGCGTTGTCCTACACTTCTATAATCACATATGAGCATTAACAGTTAAACTCCCAGTGCACTACATGATGTTATGATGTGGAATATCGAAAACCAAAAATCACAAAATCATGACACTTGAGAAGAAATATTCTCAACATAAAAAAATACTAATGACTTCAAAGATTAAAAATATACATATTGAAATATGCATTAATCTATTTTTAAATCTTACTTTTTTATAAAGTTCATGCTGAAATGTTTGAATTAATTTTCATTATTTTTAGTCTTTAAAAATAGTCTGGGAAAACAGTTGCAAATTGTCAGAGATGTCAGTTAAGTCTCAGGTTTATTTTATAACTTTTAGGAAATGAATTATAGGAAAACAGAAAGTGCAATTAGTGTAAGACTCCTTCATCGACATGACTGTTGTACAAAGTTGGCATACAATGTGCCCCTTTCTATTATTTTTAGTAAAATGGATTTCTTGCTGTGATAAGTGGTGCAATTTTAAATTTCAACTGAAAATAATTCTGCTAAAGCAGTGGGTAGCATTTTTATTTAAGTAGCAATGATGTTATTCAATAGTTATTCTAAGTGAACTGAAATATGACGCTATTGTAAAAAGCAACTATGAAAATTTATTATCTTCTAGAATTTGAAATTGTTGTCCTTGGGAAGAAGTCCTGGGATCTGTTGGGATGAATTTGATTAGGAATAAAAATATGAAGGAAAGACCACTTAGATGTAAAGAAAGATGTATTGGACTTGTTAATACTATCTAGACTGAAACCATATTTCTAATTTCCAAAATCAAAGGACTATTACAGGCTGGATATAATAAATGAAGAGGGAAAGAGCTCATATACTCAGGAAAAAGTAGTACTTTCAATTAATCTAGAAGTCTTATTTCCAAGTTTTGGCCAAGTTTTAATCAAGCTGTTCAACAAGTATGGAATGAAAAACAGCTATATCTATATTTAAGGAGAGCAGGTACTCTAACATAAATTCTCAGTTGATTTTCCTTTGCCCAGTTAATGATGATAGAATGAAACATTAATGACAAACTTTGGTGACTATGTCATTAAATCTCTAGTATCTTTCATCACTAAATAACTGTCTCTGAATTGTGTCTTCATGTGGATAATTGGGTAATGTTTCATAAATTTTACTCTTCATGTGTAAATACAAAACTGAGGACTAAACCTCATGTTCCTGCCTGGAATAGAACAGACATGTTTAATCAACAAAATCAACAATAATAATAATAAGATTACCTAATTTTCCCTATTGTGGAAAACTGCAGATAGAAACATCTGTATTTGGAAATCTAAGTAATATTAAAATAATCAATTAATGAGATTGTTACATAAACAATAATGCCTGCATTTGTGTGAATCAGAATGATTCTTTTGAGTTTCATTTAGTAATAAATGCTATCCTACTTAGCTTTAATATTGAAATACTCTAAATAACAAAAAACCTGCTTTTTTAACTGTGTTAATAAAACAAATAATAGAAATAAAAGAATCTACTGCCTATTCTCCCAACACAATTTTCATATATCTATGAAATCCTAAAGTTTACTCCTCTACTCATATGCAAATGAAAAAGCAAGTGGCCAATTGAGGATTTGCTTGAGTAGATTTTTCCTTTTCATTTTTCCCACTAATATCTGGATTGTATGTCAGTGACAAGGAGTGTCCCTCAAGGGTCAGTAAAGGGACCAGTGCGCGTTTATATCTTCATCAGTAACATCGACAGTGTGATTGAATGCACCCTCTACAAGTTTGCAGATGATACCAAGCTGTGTGGTATGGTTGACACCATCCAGAGAGACTTAGACAGGCTGAGTAGTGGGCCTGGGTGAACTTCATGAGGTTCTGAATGCAAGGTCTTACACCTGGGTTGTGACTCCCACTTTCAATAAATGCTGGCAGCTGGAAGGATGGAGACAGCCTTGCCTTAGGGCCTAGGGGTATTGAGCACTGATAAAGGTTGCCCAGGGAAAGAGGTTGCCCAGGGAAAGCACTGCCCCTGGAGACATTCAAGGTAGGACATAACTGGGCCCTGCACAACCAGGTCTAGCTGTAGATGTCCCTGTTCAGTAGAGGGGAATTGGACTAGATGAGCTTTAACAGCTCCTTCTAACTCAATAGATTATATGATTTTATGATTCTATGTATATTTCTTAGCCACAAAAATTTCATGATGTTTGCAGAGGATAATCTTGCACCTGAATTGTGGCAACTCCCATTATTATATAAGCTGGGGGATGAATGGATTGAATACAGCCTTGCAGCAAAAGAACTGGGGGGTGCTGGTGTAGATGGCAAGCTGAACATGAGCCATCAATGTGCCCTTGCAGCCCAGAAAGCTAACTGTATCCTGGGCTGCAGCAAAAACTTGGCCAGCAGGTCAAGGAAGGTGATCTTACCCCTATGTTCTGCACTGGTGAGACCTCAGTGCTGTATCCAGATGTCCTGTACTGTCCTGTACTGTCCTCAGTACAGGAGAGATATGGACCTCTTAGAACGCATACAGAGAAGGGCAATTCAAGTGATCCAAGGATCCCTGCAATGACAGACTAAGAGAGCTGGAACTGTTCAGTCTGGAGAAGTCTCCTGAGAAACCTAAGAGCGCTCCTTCAGTATTTCAGGGGACTATAAGAGAAGAGCACAGACTCCTTAGGATGTTCTGTTGTGATAGGACAAGGGGAAATAGCTTCAAACTGAAAAAGGGGAGCTTTGTTTTTCCTATAAGAAAAAAGACTTACAGTAACTATACTATAAGGACTAGATGAGCTTTAAAAATTCCTTCCTACTCAAAAGATTCTATTGTTTTGTTTCTATTGCCATCAATCAGGTATGTCAAATGAATATTGTACGTCATTCTAATCCAAAACATCTTTATTCAGCATGGCCAGATCAGGCCACAGTAACACAATATAAATACAGAATTGTAAACTGACAGTGTAATTATCTAATTCTGCTAGAAATAAAGTTGCTAACAATCAAAAACCATAGCAATAGAAGAAAAACAAAGTACAATTAAAAACAACAGCAACAAAAAAAATCAATTTTTATTAAAGAAAAAAAAAAAACAAATAACAAAGCGTAACTAAATGTATTTGTTTTAATATATGGAATGGGGAAAAAAAAAAAAAAACAACATTGTATTAGACTTTTAATTTTTAATTTTCTCAATTCAAAATTCTCACCTTTTAATGCTTCCGTAGTAGACAGTTAAATGAATTAATTGTTGATACAAAGAGAGGCCAAGCTTGGATCTGAATTGTTTTGGAAGATGCAGATAAATTTCATCATTCCATGAGTGTACATTGGGAAAGCTGTTGGAGAAAAATTTGTTATTTTTGTTGCAGTGGAAAAATGCATATGTGTAGCACATGCTGTATCTTCCAGAAGAGGAAGTGAAAAAATCTGTAAGTATATCCAATTGCTTACTAAGTAGGTATATGCTGAATAGAAACCTTTTGAATTAACATTATGCGCAATATTCTTTTGTTATACTTGGTTGACAACAATTGAAATGGAAATAATAAAATTGGAAAGGAAAAATCTAGTCAAATAAATCCTCAATTGGCAGTATTGAAACAGAATTCTGTGATGCTTTATTTTCTTTGCCATAAACAATTTGATTGGAAATTAAATTAACTGTTTCTATGGCATCTTCATTTCTCCAAACAGTAAGCTGAAAATAATTGAATAGTAAAAAAATGCATATTTTAAAATGATGATGGTTATCAACTTTGGTCATTAGTAAAGGATGCTGTAGATCAGTTTTTAATTTAATTGTTTGAAATTCTTGTGTCAAAACTAGATTTTCAGTAGAAGTATGTTATAGTAAGACAAATGGCAGGAATATGAATCATGAGTTGAAATCTGTAAACTATTTCACAATGGAGATCAATAAATATAAGCCTTTGTTCTAAAAATCAGACTAATTGTGAACACAATAAGCTACAACTGATACTGACATAAGCATGTTGTTTAAACAGTTGAAAACCATAAAATAGTGATAATTAACTGATAAATATTGAATAATATGATTTGCTTTACAGTGCATTTTTTGTAGCAAAAAGCTGCAATGCTAATTCTAATAAGATCATAGGATTTAATTAAAAATTGTAAAGAGCATCTTCAGTTAAGGATTTCTGAGTCTTCAAAAGACATGAGACATTACACATGTATACATTTAAAGTAACTTATTAATTATGAAAATATTTTGTGAAGATTAGTAAAAACTTTCATTTTCTATTGCCATAAAAATAACTGAGAAAAAAAAGCAGTGTTTATTTATGAAAAATTTAAAGGTACAAGTATAAGCCTGTCGGTCAGCTCTAAAACTGCTTTTAAACAGAATCTTATAAATGATTTTATAGTTATGATCATTAAAGTGGTGTATTTTAACAGGGACCACGAACCTGTTCTGATGTTTTGATTGACTGTTGCTTAGAATATAACATTTAGCATGAAAGATGCTTATGTGACTCTAGAAACAGAAACTGATGCCAGTCATTTGTCATTAAAAAAGCATGAAATACTTTAAAATGTTAATTTTCTCTCCTCATGTAATGCAGTTGCAGTGAGTTAAAAATTAAGATGAGCTGTTCATCATCAATATGGAGATGATTCATTGTTTGGACACATAGTGATTCATACTATAAACCCTCTTTAAAGATAATCTTATTGAAAACAAATAGAGAGGCAAGCTGGTTAACTTCCCATTGCTAAGGATGACCTGGAGTAAACTTTTTACAGTGACAGTGGTAGGTAGTTCTCCACTGAGAGAAAAAAATAACAGTAATTTTTTAAAAAGTAAGTGACAAAGTGCCAGATGTTTGTGTCTGATATAGATGTACAAAATCCACCAGTTCCTAATCAAAAAATATATGAAATAGTAATAAAAAGGCGTGAGGAATAACTCACATAGTTAAATCTATACTTTCAATTAAAAGATACTGCTCAAGTTTGTAATTGCATTTTCTCTTAAAATAGCTAATATTAAGCAGGTTAATTGTGAGAAAAACATCAGTTCAAACATGTTGAATACAGTAACATTAACATCTAATAACTGAAAGTCCTGAAGATTTCTTCTTTGCTAAGAGGCTTTGTTACATTGTCAGACTTGAAAGTTTTGTGTAGGTTTTGCAATTGGCTTTTCTTTTAAGTACATACTACCCACAATAGACAGCTCTAGAAAGAATAGCAAATTTCCTGTCTTTCACATATATTTATTGTTTCTTTCTTTCCTAATCATCAAGAAAAGCAACACTAGGGATTGAGAATAGGACTGAAGAGAAATGAGTGGGTTATGGAAATCTAAAGGAGAAGAATTTGGATAGTTGCTGGAACGATCTCGTTATTATATGAAATCTGCTGAAACTTTTGGTGAAAAATTGGAATGTGGTGAATGGCATGAAATGTGAAAAATGGTGTATAGTTGGTAAATCAAATCAGGATTGTAAGAATTGATTGAAGTAATGCATGATATTCAAGGCTTAGAAAGTCTCAACTAGTCTTCTTAGTAAAATTATCTAAAAATAGCATCTAAAAATATACTACTAAATTAAAAAATAAAAATAAAAAGCTGGCTAATGAGGGACCTAGGGGCCAGAGAGGAGGAAGACTGTGCCTGCCTTATTTATCTTTATAGTTCTACAGTTATTTTGTATGTCCATCTGTATCTATATTTATCTAGATCTTTCTACATGTACATGTTTAATACTTGAAACTGTTCTCCTAGATAAAAATGAGGAAAAGAAACAAACAAAACAAAACAATAAAAAAAAAGGTGAAATATGTTTTTGTTTTGGCATTGGTAAATGACAAAATGTCATCCTATTTCTCCTACCTATACCAAAACTCTAGAAAAAATCGTAGATGATTCTCTGGAACTGTTCTTTCTGGGACTCCTCCTAATGCATCATTTATCTGACTTTTCATTCAGTTGTCTCTATTTATAAAGCTATTTATAAAAATGCAGTCTCACTGAGACTAATTTTCTTTCACACTGTTTTCTGTCTCCTTCTCAAACTTTCATTGAATTAATTATGCTAACAGTAATGGTTTCTCTTTTGTACATACATCAAAAATTTTATTTTTACATTATAGAAGCAAGTTTCCCTAGTTGCTGCTTCAGTAAGCTTTTATATAGAGAGACCTGACTATGGTAAAATAAATGTTTTCAGGAAATGTAAATGAGTTCATTTTTGTGTAAGGTGAATGTCATTCAGTGGCATCATATCATGGAAAATTCCATTCTAGGTGACCAGGCTTATATTTATCCTTTTGAATCATTCATTATAAATCATTCATTTTAATCCACTGATTATTATTATTTATTTTATGCAGCTCACTGAACTCCTACCAATTTGTCCACATATTTGTGGACATGTGATGCCCAGAGCTGAATGCACTGCTCTAGGTGAAATAACTCCAGCACCTCAGGGAAAGAAGTTCCTTTAAATCTTTGCTTTCTGAAGTAATTCATATGCAGTACAAACATTTTTTTAATTTTTTTTTTTTTTTTTTTTTCCTGCAAGAATACTTCTGATTGGAAATGGATGTCTAATTGGTTGCTTGCTATTTCCAACCTTCTTTCCAGATTGTTGCCTCCCTTTTTATTTTTGTAGTATATATCTCTTCACAGAATCTTGATCGTACATTTTTTAAAAGCAGAATTTTTCTGCTCATGCTGAATTTCTGAATTTTCCTTGATGCTTTCAGCTCTTCAGAATTTGTCACTGACAATTTCCTCAGCTAGATTGCTTGCTGATTTTAGCTGAGCATGAATAGAAATTAAGTAACAGTCTTAGGTCTTCAGCTTCTTTCTCAAATCAATGTATGCAAATCTGGAAATAGTATTTCAAATGTATTTGTAAGTCAGACTTCCATGTTTTATCATCTAAAGCAATTATAAGTGCAGTATTTCATTAGATATGGTATATAGAGTGAATATATATAAATATTTCAACTATTATCTTGAGATGAAATCGATTGCATGATTTCAACAGCAGAAGTAGCATCCCCACATATTATATTACTAAATAAATGGAACACCTGCAGGAGTTTTCTGTTTAAGACTTTATTTTTAACGTATGTACATGTTAAGATTGGGATCTTTCATTTCATTTCATGGAAACAAGAATCTTTATCAGGCTTTCCTTTTGCTTAATTATGCACTCAGACCCTCACACAGGCAGAATACATTATTGCATTGGTTTGTTGAGCTAACTTTCTATGGATTTCCCTACTTACCTAAATGTTCTTTATAATAGGTATCTTTAGTCTCACAGGTAGTTACATTGTTACTTTTAATGAACATAATTCTGCTCTGTAGAAAACATAAGCTTCGGTGAAATTAAGACACTTATGACTATTTATAGAGGATGCACATGTAGCTACATTTTGTTTCATATATCTGATAGAATTCTGCAGATTCTTCTCTATACGGCATTAAATTCTGCATGCTGTCGTATTAATTTAAATTGAATATTATAGAATCATATGTTAAGAATAAGACATTTCACTGGGAAGTAGTATCAAAAATTATTATTGTATGTACTTAAGAAAAAAGCAAAATCTGTATGTCTAAATTTCTGAAAATCAAACTTATTCAAAATTGTTACATTGAGAATGCAGGCGTTTCAGTACTATCTCAATATACGGACATACTACTGTGTGATTCATTCTTATTACATTAATACTGTTTTGTTTTGTTTTTATTATTGAATGAACTTTATTTGCTTTGTGTTTTCTCACCCAGAAAACAATATAACAGAATCATATCTCCAGATTCCTTCTCATTTGTACCAAACACATTAAATCTTATTAGCTCAGAAATATGAAAGCTATGAAAACATGTGGAGCCCATGAATTTCAGCTGAAAATTGGAGGGATAATTTAAATAATATTAATAAATATGCTTTCACTAGGCCTCTTATTTTTCCTTCAGGGCTTAGTAACAGATTAATAAAATTTAAACTGATATATTTTTTTATGCCAGTCTTTGTTCAAAATATGTAAATGGATTATGCATACTTTCAATTCTTGATTTAGACAAAAAAAATTTTATCTGAATGTAATGATCTTTCCATCATTTGTATGAAATGAACTCTTTCAGAAGAGTAAATAATAAAATTAAAAAATGGGATATATATATATTAAAGAATAGAGATTAGAAACATTTTTAAATGTAAAATATATCATTAACTTGAATAATTTCTTGTTTTCTGAACAAAAAAGGATAGGCAGAGTCCATGGGAACTCTGACACTGTTCTATTCCCAGTGAGAGCAGGAGCATTTGGACACATCCTCTTGTGCATCTGTATGTGATAGCAGAATCTAAAGGTCAAAACTACTTTGCTGAATATAGAAGACCTTAGAAAATGTTAATGAGGTACTCATATTAGTTGAGTATCAATGAAATGAGTGAATAAAAAACTTTAATGTCTTACATTCATCAGAAGTAGCTCAATCCAAACTAGTGCAAATGTTTTTATTTCCAAAGATTATCAGATGTCCCACCCTGAGTACCTGTGATGTGGGATGGTGACCTGGGCTCTTGGCCTCCAGATGATTTACAACAGCTCAAATGCCATTACTGTACCAAAGTTAGAGCAAGACTCATGCAGGGAAGTTCTGTAAGGGAGGCTGGAAATACCTCACATATATGCATTTTTGGGAGGCACTGAATGACAAAAATTTGGTCAAGACCACTACTGGTGGTGACTAAGATACCTAACACAGTCCCATGTTGAAATACAATAACTGGTTACTTGTCAGCCATCTCTTAACTACCAGCCTCTCTTGGAGACCCTAGTGTTCAGGATATGTTTTTTGTGGTTTTTAGAGACAACTCTGGAGACTGGGAAGGTCATCCTTCTTGCTTGTGACATTCATTTTGAAGCTATTTCACACTGAAATGCATTATTGTAAAGGTATTTTACTTCCTTAAATAACTTTTCTTTGTTGTTCAAGTGAACACTGACAAAATTATTTGAGTTACAACATAGAAATTGTTCCCACACTGTTTATTTGTTTGTACTGTTATTAGCTTTTGCAAGTGATTCTCAGAAACCTGAATTAAAATTTTGGTAGCTAGGTAAGAGGGGTTTTTTAAGTGTCTGAGCTTAAGCCAATCTCTAATAAGCAAGAAATTTATAAAAGGAGGCTCTGAGAAAGAATTAAACTGAATTTGCTAATTTTATGGTGCGTAATAATAATTCACAAGAGTTTCTTTATGTGTAAGCACCCTAATACAAAAATATTTTTTCAAAATATTTTCTCTCTGAGTCACAGAATAAAGACTACACTGCTTGAAAAAAGACAAAGGCAGACAACTGTTCTGATGGGCTTTATTTTCTGAAGTGTTTGCCAGAAATATAAAGTCATAATACTAAAGTAAGATGTTTTCAGATGGCAAGCGGAAAATGATAGGGTAAATCATACTGGAATTAATAAATAATATATAGAATACTGGTGGAAGACTGGCTGAATGTCAGATGCAAAAACTCACGTCATGAAAGGCTTCCTGAGGCAAAAAAAAAGGAGAAAATGGTGAGACTTTCACAAATGTGAATGATCCCTCTCCTCGTACAACATAAGATCTTAACCAAGGAGACGCTCTGAAATATCATTTTCTCTTTCCTGAAAAAACTGGAGATCATTCCAGTGATGATCTGGCATCTGTTGGTTTCAGTACCTCAATTACTTCAGAATCCTCTGGGAAAAAAAGAAAAAAAAAATCTCTTTCATGATAGTGGGTTGAATGTTCATTCAAAGGTAGCTTCAGTTGAGCAAGTACCCAGTTAATCCCCTTCAGCACGCAGGGAAAAGGCTGCCACCAGCTCTAATTGATTCTGAAATGAATCTGTATAGAAAATTAGAAGGTTTGGATTCCCATGTGAGCTTCAATAAAGAACAGGGATGTAAGCCTGACAGCTGAATGGATTCAGAAATGAAAATCTGATAAGAGGCTTAAAATTGTACTTAAGTCTAGAAATGATTTCAATGTTCTTGTTAATGGCACATTGTATATTGTCACCTAGTTAATTATCTCTGAAGATGAGTCTTTGCAAAGAAGAAGATATGCCAGCCTTTCACAGCCTTTTCTCATCACATATTTATTAAATTCCAACCTCCTTGCCAGTAGCTGGAAGGCAGAAAGAAAGGATTAGGTGACTGCAGTTCCTCTGTGGCTGTCAGTTCACTGTGCCAAACTTCAAATATGAACTGTTGCATGTACTGTTACAGACATTTCCTTTACATCTTAATTTGCAAATGAGGAGCTGACAATTGTTATGCCTTGTATTTGCGCACATAAAAAGCAAATACTGTCACTGCTGGCTATTTTATTTATCCCTTTGGAGATAGTGTACGGCCTCTTTATAAATTTTCTTCAGATTTTTTTTTACTAACCAAGCTAGTCATGGAGCTACATGACCTCATATTTTATTCAGGGAGCCTATCTGCAGTTTATGAAGCGTGCACTGCATGCAAGAGCTATTTAAAACACTATCTTTATATCTGTTTTTACTTTGCTGCCTCACAGCTTTTTGGTGTGTGCTCCTATTTAGTATATTTCCTACAGATTGGCTGATGAGTTTTTGTGTGTGTACAGGTATACTCCCTCACTCCCAACTGCCATATGTATTTCGTATGTGTTTATCTGCTTATCTGCATTCATTTTAGGAATGGAGGAGTAGAAAGATGGTGCTAGAGGCAGAGCTGCCTGTTCTATCCATCATATTATATAATTTACTATCAGTAATAAGCTGGAGAAGAAATAAAGATGAATAAAGAAGACATTAAATGAAATGTTCATTAGAGGAAGATATCACTGAAATGAGCAAATGATCAGAAGCAACACTATAGCCAAACAGAATAACCATCCAAGAAAATGTGGCTGATGAGTAAAATCAGTAAGAATTTCACTTCTGTTATCAATTACAAACTCAATACACTTGTCTTCATAATTGCTTTTGGTTTTTGGTTTTTTTTTTTGCTCTGAATTTGGGGTAAGTGTTCTAAAACAAGTATTTGTTCTCAGCATAGCAAACACCTTGTGTAATGGCCAAGTATTTCCTGCTTCCATTTCTGCTTCATGTTTAGGACGTGATTCTTTTTTATTTGACTGCCTTTAATAGTTAGTCCAGCAAGGTGCAGAGCTAGAACACTTAAGTTTCATTTCCTCTGAAATCATACACCTCTTATATGATCTCAGACAAGATGTGTATCTCTCAGTCCTCAAATGTGCGTAAGAGTTGTCACTTATGTAGGATCTCTTCTTATATGACAAATATGGATATTGTAAAATACTTTGGATATCTGAAGGCAGAGCACTCAGAAGAATATGTCTGTTTTCTGGTGCTACATATTAATACATATCTATGTTAATTATATTTAGACATTTAAATAGACCTCAGAGGTTCTACAGGATTTGTATGAGTTACCCTGGAACTGTATGTCCATTGATTATATATGAGTGTTATGTAAATTCTATTCATATGTTATTTCAAAATCATATCAGTCCCTATTGCAGAGTTGAGTAGAATTTGAAATTGCCGGATACAAAACAGAAACAGAATTCTTGAAGACCAGTACTTCAGATTCAGAGAATAAACATTGTCATATACTTGAGATTTCATTTCTCTTACAAAGCTGATTTTTTTTTCTTCCTTTTTCTTTGTCATTTACATGAAGGACTGAGTTAGGAAATTAGGATCTAGAACATCACAAGCTGCCAGCTGAAGCAGGAATTCTATCTTCAACTTTATTTGGAGTAGGCCATTGTGGTGACTGCTGAGCTCCTGGGTAGTAAACAAGTGATCTTCCAGTCGGTATGACTGTAAAAAGCAGCTGAAATTTCTATATAATAACTGAACAATATTTGTGGACCTTGATTTAAAGCCCAAGAAACTCAGTGGAGTTATTATTGTTGACTTTAATGAAATTTCTATCAGAACATAAGCAAAAGTGTTGTGTACAAGAATGTTTCTCATTTAGATGGATTTCACTTCATCTTGTTGATCAAACTATCATCAGGGGTAACTGATATGACTTACAATTGATTTTTCTGTTGTATCTGCACTAACTATAATAATTATTATAACAATGAGTTATGGAAGTATTATTCTCTATATTTTATTGTCATAAACATTGATAAATGTTCATTTAAAAGGCACAACAAAACATGTGCCTAACTTGTATGTCAGAGGCATAAAAGAAGTGGAAGGAACAAAAATCTCAGAGTTGCCTTAATGTGCATACACACATAAATATAGTTCTTTGGAAGAATATCATTATAGATCTATAATAGCTAAATTACTGTATGACAGTTTTAATGTAGGTGTATTTCAGTTTAAAATTCATCTATTCTATAAGTTCTGTAAAATCTTACTGATGTGCCTTACGTACATATGACAAGAAACAACGAGAGTTAATGATGAAATGTTCACAGATGCAATGTTTGTGGGCAACTATGTCATTCAACATCTGAAGTAAATAGAAGTTTGTTTGGATTAAAATCTCAGTCCTCTGAGGAAATCACATCACTGCCTCTTGTGTGTAAAAATACATTTGAGTTAACTGGCATAGCCTTGAACTGTCCTGTGGTGAAGTATTAATCATTCCTTTATAAACTACAAGAGCAGACATCAGTAACACTGTACTATATGCAAATTCAATGGCTAAAATAGTTTTCAAAACAAGACAACACTCTCCAGAATTCAAACTCTGTGTGATTCTAGCACAAAGTTTTTTCATTCTTTTATGGAATTTATGTGGCCTATTCATCAATAAACAAATTAAATAAATAAGGAAGTAGACTGTGAATTAGAGAGAAAGGAAAGGAAATAGCTTTGCAGTGTGTTTCTCATTGTTAGGAGAAAATTGAAGTTTCAATGGGCACTGATTTTGAAGTGAACTTTTCATTTGGGTGGCTTGAGAGCACTTTCCAGTTTGTACAAGCACAAGGACCTAAATTGTGAACTCAGCTCTAAAGACAGTATCTGGTTTTTATAGAGACTAAAGCATGGACCCAAGAAGGAGAAATCAATCTTTGAATTTTATTGAATTATTGCTTCATTTGGAATTTATTTAAAAAAAATGGTACAGGAATTAGTATACAGATTTATTTCCAAACAATTTCCAAAAGAATGCAATCATTTTGTTTCCTGCCTTCTGACAGCATAGTGAGCGTACACTTTTTTTCCCTGTCTTTAACTACATCTATGTCTATGTCTATCTATAAACATCTATTTATCAATCTATCATTTTTTCATATTTTACTTTTCTATGCCATTATATTAATGACACCATAAATGTATGGACAAAAAAAAGATCCTCTCAAGGCTATGAGGAATATCTAATCTAAAACTGCAAGCTAAAAAATAAGTACTGATTGACATGGAAGCAGTTGTAGGTATGCTCCAAACCAGAGTGTTAGGCACCTACAGACACTTATTGTACATACAGATTTATACATGTGCACACTCAGGAAGGTAAAGAGCTAGGGAGAGAATGTAGTCATTGACAACTTTTTTTTATGTCTAAGTGAAGAAAGAAACAACCCCCCCAAAAAAAAACAAAACAACAACAACAACAACAAACAACAACAACAACAACAAAAACCCACCAAACCAAAACAACCATACAAGAGCACAAATAAACAACAACAGCAATAGCAAAACCAAACAAAAGCATTCTTGGTTGACATCTTAGTCAATTATTTTTAAATTCTTAGTACTGGGCAAAGCCATAAAGCAGCTTGTTTGGGATAACTGCCAATCCTATCTGTTCAGCAAAATCTTTCCTTTATTTCCTTGTCTTTATACTCTTTTTGTTTTGTTCACTTTCCATAGATAGTCTTGAGGTTTTGTGTCAAGCAGGAGCATCAGATAATCTTTCAAAAGACTGTTTGTAAGAAACACAATCCTTGCAAAGACTAAGGAGGGAATGTAGGGGTTTTAGGTGTTGTCAAAATAGGACCAAATGGATGCTACAGAAAGTGCCTGGGATTTGCATTTAGGAAACACTCTGTTCATCATGTCTTTTAGTTATCTTTGCAGTCAAGACAAATGCACCAGGATGCTGTTTCATATGTAAAATGCTTCAAGGTATCGGTGGCAGAATTTCCTCATGTCTTTATGAGCCTATCTAACCTTTCTAGCCTCTGCTTTTCACAGGAATGTAGGATAATAATTTCATTAATGCATAATAGTACAAAAGTCAACATTATGTTTATGGAGAACTAAACTTGATATCTTCATTTTATTAAGAGTTTTCACTTTAATTTTTTTAAGCAAATATTTTATGAGTAAATGCGGGGCAGGAGAAAAGTTTGTTTTTTTTAGGACAGTTTCTGTATTTCAGTACAGTAAGCTAGAGATACTGCTCATAACCAGAAGATAAAAACAGACAAACAAACAAACAAATAAAGTAACAAACCAAACAAACAAAAAATCAGAAACTGGAGTAAGTGTACTTTGAGTTGTAAAGAAAAGACTGAAACAGAATTTCTTAGATAGAGATCATGAAGACTCACATGAATCATCAAGACATAGGGAAAAGGAAGAAACAGAGAGTCAAAGAGAGAACCTAGCATAAGAGTAAAGATAGAAAGCTGGAAAGCAGCAGAAGAAAACAGAGTCATCTGAAGAAGAAAGTGCTGAGGCAGTAGGACTTGAGTAAACAGTTCAGAGACAGAGGACATGGAATATGATGTAAACTTAAATTGAATAAATAGAAAAATAAAATACAGAATGGAGAGAAAATTGAAAGAATGGAAAGAAAATTGAAGTAATATTACTTGTATATAAGAATATGTTCTTACACTAATGCCAGATTTTCAACTCTATTTCTGCCTCCTTTTAATGTTTCAACATCTTAAGATAATTACACACTTGTTTTGACAATTTTCCATTATCATCTCTTCAAGATGTGAGAGGAAACATTTTCCAACTGCTGTAATGTAGTGAATTAGGACACAAGCAGCTGCAAAATTGATAAACAATTGTTGTCTCTGTGATATTATCCTGAATCAAATACATAATTTGACATAGGAGAAGGCCTGGACAATTTTACCTACTTTTCAGAGTAATTTTTCCATTCAGGGGAATGCTTAATTAAATTGCTCTCAGAATAGGATTAGGAATTAAGACCAAGTCCTCTGAAGACTTTTCCATCTTAGCAGGAGCAACTGTTCAAACACTTCTCATAGCATCAGCCTGCCTAGCTTTCCAAGGCTTCTGCATAAACAAAGAACCTGTTTACTGCTCTGAAAATTCTGTGCTTCACATACATCCAGGTGAAGTGAGCACTTGTTCTAACAGATATCCCATCACAACCGGAAAAGGGAATGAATGGCAGTATTTACCTTATTCATCTGAGAATGTGTAAATAAAAATAATTTCTTTTTGTACAAGAAAGTTGAATCTTCTCTGAATGAACCTTCTGAAGAGAATTCATGTTAGTTTGCCTAGACATCTACCTTACAACGAGATGAATTTTTCTCTAGAGATCTGTTTTTCCTTCCTGCTTTTAAAGGAAGCTTTGGATGACTCATAATGAAATGATTTATTTTTTGACCCTGAGTGAAGTGAAAGGATTTAGTGAAATACTGCATCTTTCTTTTGAAGATGTATAGAAATTTAATGAAAAGCACAATAGATCTTTTCTAAAATGAAGGAATAGCTTTTTGTTGCAGCATGTTCTGAAAATATGTTCAATATTAACTCTGCATGAAGCCTCAAAATTCCTGAATTAATCAAAAAAATGCATTCTGTTTTCTGTGGTTGACATAAAATAGCGAGCAAAAATCGGAATCTTTCCTGCTCTTAAATAAGCACCTATATGGATCCATTCTTTGGAGATCTTGGAGGAAGGAGTAAGCTCAAGGTATGAGTAATTTTCTGATGTCATGTCTTCACTGTATTTCAGTGGCATCAGGACTTTTCAAGGCTGCCTGTTCAACAAGACAGAGTGTCACTTGCAAAGAGGTTGAAGAAGAAAATCAAAACTGTCAATGTCATGCTGAGCTGGATTGGAAAGAAAGATGCCCAAGGGAGTAGTTATGTGAAGGTTGTGCAGCTAAAAGTGTTCTCACAACTTTCAGACCAAATAGTAGATCGAATAATTTCTCTTATTCAGTTTCATAGTTTTACTCTCATTTGATGAGAGCAAGGTGGAGTTTGACATAGATTTTCATTATGCATAGCTGTATAAATGAAGTGAGTAGCATACTCATCCACTGCAGTTGTATATAACTTTCTTCCTTTTTCAAAAATTTCCATTTGCATCATTTCTAGATATCCATAAATTATACTCCTTAAAATAATTGCTTACTGGATTCCACATGGGTAATGAGGATCAATCACATTTTGAATTTCTGGGTTTAATTAAAAAAGACACCCTCATCCCACAACTCTCCCTCCACCCCTAAAAGAAAGCAACCAAGAAACCTTTCTTCCCTCACTTCACTGTTTCATTTAATAGGAAAAGAAGCATTAAAAGTGAACAGAAAACTATTTCTATTTTCATCTTTCATCTTTCATCTTTGAAATGGAATTCCTTTCCATTCTCCATGGCATCCCACACTGCCATTAGGAAGAAATGGAAGAGAGACTGGGATTAAAGTTCCAGTTCTTCTAAGTGCAGACAGCTGAGCTCAGCTGAACTGAGCACGCTAGGAAGTAGAGGATTCCAATTGTTCCCATGAGCTTCTGAAGAGCTTATCCTTACTATAAGTCGATACACAGCATACTTCCAGAATAGGCTGATGTTTTGTCACTTGGACATAAAAAGATGAACTGAGAAGGTTTTGATTAATTTTTATAAAGTGCTTGTAGATACTAGATGAATTTAAATCCTGGAAACCACTACAGATAAAGGACACCAAATAGTGATTTTAATGATATATTTTTTAAATGGCGGATGTGTCACTATGCTTCTTCTCAAGATCTTTGAAATGGATAAAGGATTTTTAAAGCAAATGAGCTTGTGTACTTAGTTACTTCCTAAATTAAGATTCATCAAAATGTCTAAAATACATCATCATCTAAATTAGCAAAACTAAATAATTTTGTACTGCTATAATAGCCTCTAAATACTTTGACATTTTATATCCAAAATGTAAAGGATATCTTTGGATATTTAAATGTACTTTGCACCCCTGAGATATTCTCATCATTTTTTTTTTTTTTTTCTTTTACTAGTGGGTAAAAAATTATCTAGGCACCTAGTAAGATTTTCTGAAACAGAAGTGGGACTCATCTAGATCTCACTTAAAGTGAGCAACAGATAGGAAGTCAGGCTCTTCTTTTATTCTTCAAGTTATTTTTGCATAATTTTCCCAGAATCACCAAGGAAGTTGTGGAAGAACCTGTTTAATAAACTCTTACCTTGAATTTCTCACCTTAACCACAAGAAAATCCTTTATACATCCTCACAGGAGACAGAAATATTGTCCTACATTTTCTGTCCAGAATCAGTAAAGCATTGATCCTAAATTAAAACACGTTGGAAAGAAGTAAAATCCTGTGCAAAGCAATTATGCAAGACATATAAGAGTCTTAGAGAATTGAAGACTACATGTTTACTCCAAATATGGTTATGTAAAAGTAAAGTAATGTTATCTTGGCAAAACAAACAAACAAACAACAAAACAACAACAGCAAAACAACAACAAACCATGGTGTTTTTTAATTGTATATTTTTAAAAAGTTATAACTAATGAGATATTTTAATATATATTTTAATATTTTTTAATAAAGACATAACAAAACTTGACTTCCCCTTTTACAGTAACTACTTCCTTACTTGTGCATCAAACGGATATGGATGGTTTAACTTCAACATTTCCCCCATTTTGCTTAGCATCTTCACTCATTATAATCTTTCAGAAGATGAAATGTTTGACATCTCTCACAGAAAATACTGCAGTTATTTTGACGTTGCTATATTCAGCATCTCTCTTTTTACAGTCAAGCTGGAGGGGAAAATAGAAATAAGAACACATTGGCTTTTGTGTTTGTTGCTATGGCTAAACTGCATAGCAACAAGACTTAGGACACTTGTCTATATTCAAAAAATAAAAAGGAAAATTCAACCTACCACGTCTACTGCAAAACATATGTGCACAGAGCAAAGCACAGTATCCAAATAGTGACCTCACATTTTATTCAGACTTTTCTACAAGTGAGTTACACAGACTTTAACTTTTCAGGAAGTTAATTATGCAAAAGGCAGGTTTAGTATGATTAGTCACTGGAAAATGCTGCTTTATGTGAATTACACAACTATTTTTATGCAGAGAAAGGATGAAAGATAGAGAGACCATTGGTACGATACAGAAGTGGGAGAAATAGAACAGAAGATAGACTTCTACTGGAAGTTCAAATTCCTAGTTGGTTTTCATGTATCTGACAAGTGATGTGACTTTCCAGACCATTTCATAGAACATGAACCTGATCAAGGTGCATTTTTTTGTTCTGTTTATTTGTTTCATATTACTTCCAGCAGTTAATTTTGTGTGTGTGTGTGTGTGTGTGTGTGGTTTATATATTTGTTAGTTTTGCCAGACCTTTAAGGGCTTTTCCACAGTTTACTGTTCTTCATCCTGAATAAATATTTTACTGAGCTCCTATAACAGGTTTAGTCAGAACAGATATAGAAATAATGAGAGGAAGTAAGGCAATAAATATTAAAGCACATTTCACCTCTTTTAATTCACTGCTTTGAAAGAAATGAAGATTAGAACCAGCTTAGGGGAAAAAAAAAAAAAAAAGTATCTAACTAAACTGCTATTCATATCTCCAATACAAAATGTTACTATCCCATGGTTTAATAAGACAAATTGTTTACTCCAGATTAATCCAGTTATAGGACACTTGAACTGCAGACTATAATTAAACATTGTTTTAGCCTTTTGCTGCTAGATTTCAGCTACTCCAGTACATTTTGTTTCAACTCTCCGGGACATTTTTACTCTCATATGTCTCAATCATTGTAACAAAAGTGAGAGTTCAGCTTCCAAAGTAGACTTTGTACTTTAAGAATATCTCCGCCTCCTCCTTGATTATGTACTTAACTACTTTTTCTCAACTAAAACTGTTATATAGAATTTAATCTATTGTACTCATGTGGACAGATGTAAATGGAAACAAGGAGAAAAAAAATAACCCATGCTGAGGGACATGTACATTTCCAAAAGACTGAGCAGGAGGTATGTAGACAAATCCTATTATTGGGTAATGAGATTTGTGTGTGTAGCCGGACACTATTATGAAAATGTAGCTCTTTTTCAAAACAAAGTGAAAGAAGGGGGCAATCTTTTCAGCTGGGGTCATAATCTGCTTCCAGTAAGAATATAATAAGTTCCACTAAAATCCACCTTATTAGTTTCCAAAAGTAGCTGAAAGAAAGAAATAGCTTTTACTTTCACAGAAATTTCAGAAGACTTTCAGCCCGATCACATTCTCATTGAAATTAACAGGAATTTTGCCACTAGGACCTTGCATCAAGACTATTAATTACTAATCTGATAAAATTCTTGGTGTCAAGAAGTTTGAATTCCTTACAATAGTGTTCTACAAAGTGAAAGAATTTATATAAAATTAGGTATGCTATGAATAAGAAATTCAACAATTACATCATTGGTAGATTTAGAAAAAAATACCACCCATGCCACACATTTTAAAATCAGAAATGAAGATTCTGGTAGTCATTTAAAATCATAAGATTTAATATAATAGTCTCCATTATTTTGCTACTGGATGACTATCTGCATATTTTACAACTACAGAAATGAATACCTTCGTTCTGTAAATTGATCATGAGTTCTTATTAAGTCCAGATGTAACTTCCATCTTCAAAAATCATGTGAAAGATTAAACAGTCACATAACACATATGGCGTAGGCATTGTTTGGATATTTTGTTACATAAGGTTTGTCCGTTTTTCAGTAAATTTTGCAAGCAAACATTTTCATGTGCAAATTGTTTAAGAAAGAGGTAGGATATAGAAAAAGTGACAAAATCTTTCTACAGTGGCTGGTGTTTCCTCCCACCAGCTGAGGAGGAGGTAGGCCTTGCTGTGAAAGAGGTGGCTCTACCTGTACTTTGCTTTTGTGGGATATATAGGGTATCTACTACTTTCCTGTTTCAATCAAGTCTACCATTTATGTGATATGATCTCCAAACCTCTCTCAATGTGTATTTCTGGACTGCATGCATGTATTATGAAGAAGTATAATTCTGTACACGAAGGAAAACAAATGCAATAGCTCTCAGATAAGTTCTGAAAGATGAGAACTCTGACATGATGTCAGTTACAGTATGACCTTCTTTCTGATCTGTTTTTCATTGCTGTGAGTCAGACTGAATTTCTTTCCTATTTAAGGGTGACATCATTGTAAAATCTATCAGAGGAAAGATCAGAATGAGGCTCCATGTCTCTAGGAGAAAATAGAGATTGCACAAAATAACAATTTAAAATGAAAGTGTGGCTGAAATACTGCTTCCGTACAGACAGGGTTGATATACTGAAAATGTATGACAGGAGTGGAGTCCCACTGTTGTCATGGAGACTGAAAAAAATATATATATATTAACAACTTCCCTTAAGAAAATAATTAAAAAACACTGTTTGGAATCACACCCACCATCTTCTGGAAAAGTGCTGCCTAATATACATTTCTCTGATTCTTATTTTATACCTTGATTAAATAAAAAACAACTTGCATATAAAAAAAAAAATAAATATAAATGTATGGCTTTATTTCGACAGAATCCATTTTAACTATAAATAATTGAAAAATCCAATGTACCATTGTAAACACATACACAGCCAGCAAGCTGTAAGTTTCACAAAAGCATTCAGGAATTACAGAGTTCAGCAGCTACTTCATACTGGGGAATACACAACCAAGAATCTGGCCCAATATGCTGTACACAGAGTTTGAGGGGATTTGAGGGAATCAGGAAGAAATTTCCAGCAAATTATTTTCTGCCTGAGGTGGCACCAAAACTAGACAGCTCAAAGTTTAAAGAAAAGGATGCACTTTTCCAGTTCTTCAGTTCTTGAAAATGTCAGCTTCTCAACTTCGGCAATTTTGAATCGTAGCATGGAATTGTCACCTGCCAAGTGAAGTCTGTGCTGTACTTCAGCAGAGGTCATACCTCTGAGTCACAGCTAGAGGAGATGGTTTCTCTTTCCCTTTCCCTCATATGTAGGAGAAGATTAGTAAATATTCACCTAGGAATAAGAAGATCACCTTATTTAATAAAATATATAAATGATACTAAGGTCATCTAGAAGAAGAAAGTTGGTTTGGGAGTTTAGGGAGATCTTGGAGGATTTTTTCTCTCCATCAAGACATGTTAACCAATAACTCCTCAGTGTAAAGTGGGTAATCCTAAGCATAAATGTAGGCTGTACACTTTTTCAGAGAAAGCATTAATCCACTCAAGAGTGTTACATGTCACTATACTTTTCACAAAGTTATAGTTTCATCTTTTAACAGGGTGTAAGTAAAATGAATTAGCGGAAATCTCATAATTTATGTCTTGCCCAGCCAATCTTTGTCTTTACACAAATCTCTATTTTGGACTCCCTAGCAGCATTTTAGAGACTTTCTGATAGTAATAGTCTTTTGTCATCATCTATTCTGAAAATGGACATTCATAGAGCCCATGTGAATGTGTACCTTCATAAAGTAGTAAGAACCAAATGCAGGTATATTAGGGATTAAAAAATATGGATTGATATTCATACAGAATAAAACTTTAGGTTTGCTTCTGCAGCTTTTTAATGTCAAAACAAAAGCTCCTTCAAGTAGATATATAGTCTGTTTTGCGTTTTGTATATTGACATTGAGACTAAAATATAGCATGCATTTCACTAAAGTCTTAATGAAAGAAAATACTAAATGGAATACTGCTGTTTGAAACCAAATCAAAGGCAAAACTGCTAGATTTTCCTAGCTATAATTACTCAAAATTTAGTGAAGCATAAAAGTAAGATCAAAACTGCTGATTCAATATATACCTTTTTTGATATATCAAGTAGTATATTATTTGTAGCTATTGGTTTAAACTAAACTTAAATTGTTGTTTATTGTATTTCATAGCTGAGACTTTAACTTCCCGTAGACAAAGCTATTTTTTAAGTTACAGATATTGTTATCACAGTGGAAGGTCACTCGAAATCTGTTCTTTGGTCTAAATGATGCTTAAAATCAATAGTAGTTCCTTAATAGTTTCTCAACCTTCTTGGCTTAGTGGATAAACAGAGGCCTCATTCAATACAACATTGAATTTTCTGTCTCAAAGTCACCTTTCAAAGAAAAAGAAACATATATATATTTTATTTCTTATGATTCCATTTTTGAATAGTGTTGTAATTCATTTATATCACTTTAACAGTTTCTGCCAGAAGGACAAGAGGTGATACTCTTACTGTTCAAATCTTTTTAGAAGGAATTCGACCATTTAGCTCTGCATAGATGTATGATGCTATGCAAATATCTGAGCACAGTGAATCATTAAATAAAGAGGCAAAGTACTGCTCTCTTACAGCTAGTGTAAGAGAGCAGTACTTGTGAAGTGAACGGAGTTAAGCTTGCCTTTTTTGACAAAATATTTTGCCTGAGGATTTTTAGCATCCAAAGTGTAAAGAGCCAGCATGCTATCATTCTGCCTGTGCTGTACAATTTTGCTACAGAACAAAAGATCTTTTTCATTAGCAACAAGCCCACGAAAAAGAGAAGCAGTGAATCTTTTTAGCTATCAGTGACAAAACATTAGCATATCATTAAGCATACAACTGGAGAAATCCCCAAATTATAATTTCTCAACTGGTATGGATTCAGTCACCATTTGGATAACTGACATCATACTTTAAATCATGAAAGTTAGATATTCTCAAATGGATAGATATACAAATTTAACTGATCCAAATTTTGTTGATTCATTTCAAAGTATATGCATAATTTCAATAACTGCACACACAAATGACACATTTGCTTGTACAAGGCCAGCCATTTCTTTACAGATGGTGAAATGCTGGCTGAATTAGAATTGATATATTGCTTTTAGGTAGCCAATTGGATGCCCACTTAACTTGTCAGTGAACCCCAGTGCAGCAGCCTCTTGATGATGCAGGAAAACCTCATCATCTACTCTCATAAGAAGTTGTTTAAGTATGTTCTTAAATTCTGCTGAGTAAATATGTCCTTAAATATTATCTGGAGAAGGGATATTTATCTGAATTTGAACCTATATGTATAGCTTCAGACTTAGCCTGAATGACAATTATTTTGTTATTTAAAATCTACAGTGCAGTAACAGACAACTTAAAATTAGAAAAAGGAGATGACCAAAAATGAACCATTTCATGTCCGTAGGTATAATTCTGCTGATATAATTGAAGTAGATAAGATGTACAGAACTGACACTCTGAAAACTAAAATAAAATGATTTAGCAGAAACAAAATAAAGCAAAACAAAACAAAACACATAAGCCAGAGTTTCTGTTGGTTAATTCACCTTTGTTCAAGACTCCAGATCATATCATAGACCATTAGTAGGGCATTAGTAAAGCATCCTACTTCAGTTGAAGTAGGATGAGGTCTAGAAAAAAATAATTCAACACATTTTTAGGAAAGTTAAAAGAACAGAAGGTGAAAGTTGAACAGATTTCATATCAGTTTTTGCCCTTTGACACTCTTTGACACTTACTTCTGTGTAACATCAAATTCAATGGCATTTCACAGTTAAAAGAACTCAGAATTAGATCCAACATGTGCCTTCTTACTAAACATATCCTTTGCCTTTTAGGGCTTAATCAGTCTGTTTAATAAAAAAAGGTGAAAAAAAGTCATAAGACTTTTCTATTGCCTATTGCAACTGCATAAAGGTGCAAAGCTACATAGATGGATAAAATCCTTTAGCAACAGCAAGAGCATTTATTACCAATGAAAGATATAATTCATAGGGATGCCACAATCTTTGCTAAATCCTGAAAGAAACATCCCCTCCTCACCTTTTACATTTACTTTTCTCCTCCTTCCTTTATGTTTTTATTATTTCAATTTGCAAGAATTGTACCTGTATCTG